>NC_056627.2:63060081-63377126 GCF_002870075.4 Lactuca sativa | reverse complement strand
GAACGGTGAGTGTGGAGGTAAGATATATCGAGATTAATCGTGTTTTTGGAAGTATGAACACGAAGAACATATTATGAGTTCATAAAAAAAGAACTAAGAACAAAGAGAGATAAAATATATTGCATGAAGAACATGGTGGGAGAGAAACTCTCCCTGGGTGGGAGAACCCACCAACTTTCTCTCTCTAGATTACATTGTGAGAAAAGTAATCTAACTAAGAAAAGTAAAAGTGGCTAGCTTAAAGAAATAAATGACCAACTCTCCCTTTATATAGGATGGAGAGTATTTACACCAACAATACAAAATAAAGGGAAAATACTACCTAATAATCACTCATTATTTGTGGAGCATTTACATGCACCAAGATTCTCTCCCTAAATGCTTACAAATGATGAGAGATACAATAAGTGATACAAGGCTATAATACAGTAATCCGACTAGCAAGTGTGGTAATAAAATGAGATCAAAGTGCTGAAATGTCTCTGAAACTCTGAAGTGTCTGTGAAGTCTGAAACTTGCCATGAATCTCTAACAATGAAGGTCTTCGGCTTCAAAGTACAACCAATAAAGCAGAAAAGATAAGATCCAAATCTTCAAACCAGTCATAATCACCCGAAGAAGGAGGTCACCATGAGCAAGTAGAAGATCCAATAAAAGAAATACTTCTGCTTCACAAGTCTGAAAAACATCTCGAGTTCTCAAATCATAATACACCGAAATTCTTCAAAGAATAACCTGCTAAAAATGTGAAGCATCCATAAAATGTAGTCCGGATAAAATAATGTGAGTCCAAAAACATGGTCCGGCGATGCCAAAAATTTGATCCAAGGATCAAAAATAAGTGCCACGTCACATCGCTAAAATAATCTTCGTCTTCAACATATCACAAATCCAAACTCGTGAAACCATAAGAACTGAACAAGATGCGAACACAAAATCATCCTATGGTAGAGTCCGAATAATAAATAATCTGAATCGGAAAACATCGAGTAATGCCAAAAATTTGATCCGTGAAGACCAAAAATAAGTGCCACGTCGCATCACTAAATAAATAATCGTCTTCAGAAGTCTTCAAAAATCCAAACTCAAACAATAATAACCAAATCCGGATGATATTCTCTCCCTATTTTTGATAACCAATGACCGGATATCAAAAATCAACAAATCATTGGATAGAGAGTGTCGGATACCAAGAGCTAAGAGAATCTCTCCCTAGATGTATGAAGGGTCTCGATAAGAAACGAGAAAGAGTAAAATAAATACTCTTGCGGTAATGAGAAGGAGAGTGACATAGTTGTTGAAGCTGTGCTGAGAAAATCTGTTGTGCCAAAAATATATCCAAATATCCAAACTGCGGTGCCGGAACACTTGAAGTGGTCTTCAATAGAGAATAATGTCCACATGCTCAAGATACATGATTCATCAACCAAAAATCAAGAGCGCCATGTCACAATATCCCATAAAGTGAAGAATGTGAAACAACTTTGTTGATCAATCGTCGTTGCGGTGCAAGCATTACAAAAAGATAATATGAAGTCCGACTGCAGTAGGAGTATTCTTCCAATAATAATAACCGGCATGAAATGAATAACCAATGTGACAATCCATGGGTAGGTGGTGGCAAAAATTGGTGTTAAAAAAATAATTGGTTTTCATAAAAAAAAATTGGTTAAAAAAATGACTAAATAAAAAAACTGGTGTTAAAAAAAATTTGGCTAAAAAATAAAAAAAAATGGCTGAAAAAAAATAATGTAAAAAAAAAACTGAATTAAAAAAAAATAAAAGTCTAGAAAAAAAGGGTTTAAAAGAAAGGAGGGGAGGGAGGAAAAAAGAAGGAAGAAAAGAGGGAGGGAGGAGGAGGAGGGAGGGGTTGAAGAGAGTGGCTGAAGGAAGAAGGAGGGGGCGCTGGAGAGAGGATCCGAAGTGAGAGGGGGCTGCGGGTCTAAGGAGGGTGCGGTCAGATGGGGGAGGCGGAGGTGTGGTTGCAGATTGTGGGTGCGGTGGAAGGGGGTCTTGGGTGCGGACGGGCTAGGCTGACTGCAGTAGCTGCGATGCGGTGCAAAGGAAGACAAGCGGTTGTGGTGCGAGGAGCAAGGGACTTCAGATGCGAGCCTTCAGTTAGGACAGGTTGTGGTCCAAACCGAGAAGAGAGCCTGTGGTCCGAACTGCGGGTCGGTACCTGCGGATCCGAGGCTACGGTCCAAGACAACAGAGATCCGAATCTAGGGCAACAAAAAGCATTGATTGCGGTTCTAGGGCTGCTGACCGAGGCTGTGGATAGGGACTTCGGATCAGGGCTAAGAAGGGGTGGTAAGAGGCTTCTCAGGGGACTCCAGTAGTCAGTTTTGGCTGCGGTTCGGGGGTTCGGAAAGGGCTGAACAGGTGACGAAAAATGCTATTTTTTCATGAAAAATGGTACTGCAAAGGCCATTTATTCATATTTTAATAAGGGAAATATTTTGTAAAGCATTTAAGTCAACAAGTGGGTCTTGGGAAGGCAAAATGAAGAGTATACAGGAAGTTTTTATGGGACAAAAGATGATGGGATTTTGTGACAACCCGATATTTCAACTCTATGTAATGACCTAAAAAGTCAAGTATTGTAACCACTTTTGATATAATGAAATTAACTTCGAAAATAAAATGTCCAAAAATATCAAATTTATTACCTACTACGTTAGATGACATTAAATCGTGATCGTACGTAAAAAGAACGCCCAAATCTGACTTCGTATAAAGAAGTTATGATTTTTCCAAGTTCGGCTTAGCGACAGACAGCTAAAAACTCGAAACGGAGATCGATCGACTTTTGGCCGAAATGACCTAAATGAGAATCGAAGGTCTCGACAATGGTTTTACTACGGTAAAAAGTCTGGCAAAAACAGACGTCAGATAATGAAGTTATGAATTTCTAACGAAATTTTCTTACTGCGACCTTTTAAAAATAAATAATAAAAATAATTTCAAAATTTGCCGACGGAATCTAAACGAAAGTTGTAGAGCGTAGTCTCACCTACGCGTGGATATAAAGAACGTCGAAAATGGAGTTCGTATGAAGAAGATATGAATTTTTGAAGTTTATTAAATAAATAAAATATATATTTTATTAATTAATCTCGGCATTATCCGAAGGAGGAGTCACCAGGTCGATCCGAGTTACGCCCAGCGTACTCGAGGACTAGGCCTCGGATCGTCCACGTTGCCCCTATGTGAGGCTATGCCCCATCCCATCCGAAGCTCCGAGGCATTCGAGGAGGCGGTCACGCATGACACACGCGTACGTCCAACGTACTCGCGTACGCCCAGCGTACCGAGGCGGTTCCCAGCCCCTATAAAAAGGATGAGAGGGTTCTGAAGAAATGGCTCAATTTCTCTCAACTTTCTTGCGTTCTTGCCTCGTTTTCCGTGTACGTGCTATCCCGAAGCCCCGATTTCCTTGATCAAGTCCCGAAGGTCGTTTGTGCTCCCGAGAATCCCGAGAAAATCCGCTTTCTCGAGTCGAAATTCTGCTCGGTTTTCATCTTGCCTTTTTTGATCTTTCAAGTGAGTTCATACCCTTATAATCCACACTTTTAAATGTTTTATAAATGCTTTTATATGCTTTTAAGGGGGGGAATACAAGTAAAACACACGATTATTATCGTGTGTTATGTAAAGATTCATTATACATTTTTTATCAATGGAATCATATGTGATTTATAACTATTATAGGGAAACTTTCGTATGCAAAACATATCACGATAATATCTTGTCTTTTGAAATGAAAATGTTGTTATATATATAAATCAAACACTCTGCTTATACTGTATGTATATGTGTCCATTTTTGGCACTACAAAAGTTATACTTTTCATAACAAGGGAGCATTTCACTAAGGTTTACAATACAAACGAGACACACTTTTAGAAAACTATAATAGGTATAGTTTTACGAGAACATCACGAACTTTTACATACTAGAAACACTATTTCAAAAAGTTACTTTCACATACAAGAACAAACGAACATTTTCACACGTAAATCTGTTTTATACTAAGTTTTGTGAGACATTAACTTCACGTACGTTCGAGTACACATTTCAAGTCATGTATTATATACCAGAATCCCTTGGAGGGGGAGCATGGTGTTTGTGTATAGATCTACATGGGATTGACAACCCCGCGCCCTGGCTGTTAGCTACAGTACACCATTTGGGGTGACAAATGTCAGAACATTCCTACGCCTGAAGAACGTTGTGTATAAGCATTTCTAGTCAATAGCATGATTATAAAACTCACATGGAGTATTAAAAATACATTGATTTACAGGGTTTTTCAAACATATTGGAAATTTTATACGTACATAAATTAACTACTTTGGGCATGAAAAATCTTATTATGATACAATTTTGGAACTTCCAAACCACTAACCACATACGGAAAAACATAAATTTTCTAGAAACAAACATTGGTCTTGATAGAAGGCTACATTTATGCTAGTAGAAAATATGGGATTTTCTAGGAACAAACAAACAAAAAAAAACATTTCATTTCATACAAACGTTGTCATTTAATACTTATGAAACTCGCCAGCTTAAATGCTGATCTACTCTTTCAAAACTACTTGTATGTCCCAGAGATTCAGTAATTACAGGTAACAAACAGCTTTTGAAGAAGGGACGTTGCGGCACCAGTTTAAATTCATATTTTGGCATCATATTGTAATTGTTTTTGAACATGTATCTTTTAACAATGTAAACTTTCAATTATATATATGATGGTTATATTGCTTTCTTTACTATGTATTCAATTGTTACGTTACCACATGAAGTCATCCGCCCCCGAACGCTTCCGCCGTTCCGGTTTGGGGGTGTGACAGATTTGTCTTAGCCACATGGTTTTTGCTTGGGAAGGTAATTATGAGTGAATTACTCTTTACCCAAAAGAGCAAAAAGGACAAAATGCTTTTCACAAACAAAATTTACGTCCAAATTTCTTCACATTAAAGATTCACAACAAGAAAATAAGGAATAAAGAATTTCATACCTCAAGGAGATTTCCATGCTGCTAGGTAAAAAAAAGAGCACCACTTCAAAGAAAATAAGCCCATTAATTGTGTCTTCTCATCCAAGAATAAGAGAACTTCCTGGAACAATTTCTTCAACATTTTGGAGACCACAAAAATACTTTCTTCTCCCATTTTCTTCATTTCTTCAACAACAAAAATAATAACTTTTAAGAACATCTTCTTCCAGCAATAAATAGAACGAGCAGCAACAGCAACAAAATTTATTTTATTGAGAAAGAATCACCCAGAAAATAGAACTAAGAAAGAACTCATAAAAAATTCCGGTTTGAAACCCGAAATTTTTTTTCTTGCAGAAACACGGAAAAATCACAAGATAATCACCGAACGGGAGTCGTTCCCTTGAACTAATCGTGAGATCTTCAAGGTACGACTCTGATACCAATTGAAGGAACCCATTTTTATAACGAACAGTGAGTGCGGAAGTAAGATATCTCGAGATTAATCGTGTTTTTGGAAGTATGAACACGAAGAACATATTATGAGTTCATAAAAAAAAGAGCTAAGAACAAAGAGAGATAAAATATATTGCATGAGGAACATGGTGGGAGAGAAACTCTCCTTGGGTGGGAGAACCCACCAACTTTCTCTCTCTAGATTACATTGTGAGAAAAGTAATCTAACTAAGAAAAGTAAAAGTGGCTAGCTTAAAGAAATAAATGACCAACTCTCCCTTTATATAGGAGGGAGAGTATTTACACCAACAATACAAAATAAACGGAAAATACAACCTAATAATCACTCATTATTTGTGGAGCATTTACATGCACCAACAGAACCTGGAAGTAAACCGGACATCTCTATCAGAAAACACCGATACCGGCACCCCATGATGTCCCACAACCTCCCTGATATAAATCTCAGCAAATTTCTCTATAGAAATACCTCCTGAATTGGAATAAAATGCGTGATCTTGGTCAAACGATCCACGTTGACCCAAATTGAATCCACTCTGCGCACAGTCCGGGGTAGCTTCGTGATAAAATCCATGGTAATATCTTCCCATTTCCATACAGGGATCTCCAACTGATGCATCTTATCGTGATTTCGTTGATGCTCGGACTTGACTTTCCAATAAGTCAAGCACCGCTCCACATACCAGGCCACATCCCGCTTCATGCAGGGCCACCAATAATGAGGACGAAGATCCCTATACATCTTTGTTGCCCTGAGATGAATGGAGAACCTAGATTTGTGCGCCTACTCCATCAGAACCTGACGCGCACCACCCCAATACAAAACCCAAACCCGTCGATGCAGAGTCAACAATCCACGACTATCATAATCGAAGGAAGCCACCTGACCCATAGTACGCTCAATCTTTCGATGCTCTTCCTTCATAGCCTCTGCCCGAGCCTCACGAATTCTCTCCAACAATGGAGTAATCACGGTCATCCTCAAACACATGTCTCTAAACGGAGTCGCGACCACCTTGTGGCTGAGATCATCGGCCACCCCATTGTCCTTCCGTCGTGTGATAAAGGATCTCACAATCATAATCATTTACCACGTCCAACTATCGACACTTCCACATGTTCAAATTCGACTAATCCATCAGGTACCTCAGGATTTTGTGATCCGTGTAAATAGTAAAATGGACCCCATTGAGGTAATGCCGCCAAATTTTGATGGAAAAAACCACGCCCCCCCAGCTCCAAATCATGCGTCGGATAATTTGCCTCATGAGGCTTCAGTTGCCTTGAAGCGTAAGCGATCACGTGACCCCTCTGCATCAACACTTCCCCAATCCCTATGATTGATGCATCAAAATAAACCATAAAATCCTGAACACCTTCTGGTAGGGTCAAAATCGGTGCATCATACAACCGTTGTCTCAAGGTCTCAAAAGTTGTCTGTTGCTCAGACCCCCAGCGAAATGTAACCATCTTCTTTGTCAGTCGGATCAATGGAACAACTATCTTGGAGAAATCCTGGATGCATCTCCGATAATAACTCGCCAAACCTAGAAAAGTTTGAATCTCAGATGGAGACCTCAGAACCTCCCACTACATCACGGCCTCAACCTTGTTCGCATCGACCAAAATACCATTCTGATTGACAAGGTGCCCAGAAGATGCACCTCGTGCAACAAGAACTCACACTTGGAGAACTTTGCGTAAAGTCTCTCCCTCCTCAAAGTCTCCAGCACTTCCCTTAAGTTTTCCTCGTGCTGCTCCTGAGTCTTGGAATAAACCAAGATATCATTGATGAATACAATCACAGATCGATCCAACATCGGTCTGCACTCGTGGTTCGTGAGATCCATGAACGCGGATGGAGCATTGGTGAGCCCAAAAGGCATCACCACGAACTCCTAATGTCCATAACAAGTCTGAAAAGTTGTCTTCTGCACACCCTCATCCCTAACCCGCATTTGATGATAACCTGACCGCAAATCAATATTGGAGAACCAAGATGCACCCTGAAGCTGGTCAAAAAGATCATCAATAATCGGGAATGGATAACGGTTCATCACCGTTACCTTATTCAGCTCCCGGTAGTCAATGCACATGTGATGAGACCCATCCTTCTTCTTCACAAACAAGATCGGTGCTCCCCAAGGCAAACTGCTTGGTCGAATGAACCCCTTGTCTAACAGCTCCTGCAACTGTATAGACAACTCCTACATCTCAGAAGGAGCCAACCGATACGGTGCTTTGGCTATCGGAGCCGCACCAAGAACCAAATCAATCTTGAACTCAACCTATCTCTCCATAGGCACCCCATGAAAATCCTCCAGAAACACATCTGGGTAATCCTACATAATCTCCATATCATCCACAGTCGCCTTACCTTTATCAAGGGTATCCATAACATAGGCGGCATAACTGGAACTTCCCTACTAAAAATAACGTCTAACCCTTGTTGTTGAACACAAAATCGGCCCATGCTGAGATCTCTCCCCATGAACCACTAACTCTCCCTCACTTGGGGTCTGAACCCAAATTAACTGCTGCTCACAATCAATCACTGCCCTATTATGGCTCAACCAATCCATGCCCAAAATAACCTTGTTCCCATGCAATGGAATGGGAGCCAAATCTACTAAATACTACTCACTAAAAACTTGAAGGGTAAAACCCCGATGAACCCTCGCAACCCGAACAGACCTATCGTCAGCAATCATGACATCAAGAGGACAATCCAACTCCCCTGGAGCTCCAGCAAACCTCTTGCTCAATGCAAGCGACACAAAATATCAGGTAGCCCCCAAATCAAACAATACCAAAGTAGAAATACCATTCACGAGAAAATAAGACACATAATTATAAGAAACAATTCAATATAAATAAAGAGATAAGGAAAATATACATACCCGTCACCACATATGGTGCCGCACAAGTCTCTTCGGCTGTCAACTGGAAAGCCCTACTCTTCACCAAGGTGTATCTATCCAACCATGGTGGCCGTTTAATCCAAAGAGTTGTAGGAGTGGGTGCTGATACCGTTCCTGCTGCAGCCAAACTCGGACAATGGGCCTTCTTGTGTCCCCTTATGATTGAAATGAAAGAAAATTAGATATGATATCGGGTGATGGTGGTAGTAACAGTACAATGCCTGCTAACATGACCAGTCAATCCGCACTTGAAGCAACCAGAACCACCCACCCTGCACGCTCCATCGTGCATCCTACCTCACCTACCGCAACTGCTGGCCCTTCCCTCTCAAATCCACAACCTTGGGCCTCATGCCCGAACCCCTGATATATGAACCTCATCTGGCTTCCTCTTCCTCTCCATCTCTGGATCATTCTCTCTATCTCTCTAGCCCAGGTTATCATATCTTCTAACGTCTTGCAGCTGGTGTCACACCCCGAAAACCAAAGGCGGAAACATTTCCGAGGTTGACTCCACGTTGAGTATCAAATCCAATGCACATAGTAATCAAAGTAAACAACCATTACATTACATTACATATATATATATATATATATATATATATATATATATATATATATATATATATATATATATATATATATATATATATATATATATATATATGAAAGTTTACATTTGTTTCAAAAGTAAATTGAACAAGTGTGATACATATTATATGAACAAAACGAGACGAGTCTTCTAGACGCTCCGTCTTCACCAAAAAAAAGATCACTGGGTACCTGTCTAACGCGGACCTGAGAATACAAGCAGTTTGAAAATCAGCATAAAGCTGGTGAGTTCATAAGATGTACGAGTTTCCTTTAGTTTTCCGAAAAGGTTTGTTATCCAAGAAAATCCCATATTTTCTTATGTAAAGTTAGTTTAGTTAACCCTTGTTACCAATTCGATTATGAGTTGTATTTTACCCCAGGAAAATCCCATATTTTCCTAATTGCAAGACCGGTTGTATATCACGGAGTATAGTTTAATACATAAAACTATATATCGAGAATCATGGGATTACTATCCCAAATTAGATATAGATTACTTTGATATACGTGACTGTAGATGGAAAGTAGTTTGAAAACCATGGGACTAACATCCCGTATGTGACACAAAATAGTTTGATATACTTGAAAATATAGGTTGAAATCCATGGGACTACCATCCCGAACTAGATATAGATTCCTAACCATGGGTCTATCACCCCGTATTAGATATAGTTTCAAAACCATGGGATTAGCATCCCGCATAAGATATAGTTGAAAACCATGGGATTAGCATCCCGTATAAGATATAGTTGAAATCATGGGATTAGCATCCCGTACTAGATACAAGTTGGAAATCATGGGATTATCATCCCGAACTAGATATAGAAACTATAACAGAAAGTAGATATGAAATGGAATCAAATTTAAAACCAAACCCAAACCCAAACCGTGAATATTCTTATATTAATACGTATTGTGAGTCGGGTAACCATGCTGATACGACAACGAGACCTCCTTGACGTTTTTCAGACGTCGGATGATATCCAGAATTTGTCACCCCAGGCGTGCCCGCCTAACTGTAGCTAGCAGTTAAGGTGTGGGATTGTCAGTCCCGAATAGATCTATTCACAAATTCCTCGCTCTCCCTCCAGGAGACTCTGGTTACACTTCCGGGGAGGATTTACTGATCATCCAAAAAGGGTAGTGACGAACTCACAAGCTAGTACTAAACTATTCACATGGTTCTCATACGATATCAAACATACAAAAGATTATGAAGCATAATACAGTGAATACAGATACATATAATGAAACTATCTGGCAATACATTCAAAAGATACGGAGATAAACTGAATCAGACATAGTTTATCTAATAATTTTATATACACATCAGTATGTGATTAAACAAGAACTAAAGGACCCCAAATTTTTCCCATAATAATTTGATTAGTTTGGTTATTTCCTTAACTGAATTTCATATAGTTGTGATTGATAAATCATCGCTTATGCTCAGCATAATACATAAGGGTTAAAAATAATTATAATTTGCCAGATATTTATTGAAATTCATCAATGTTATGTTTTGAAAACATTTGTAATTTGCTTATATTCCCCCCCTGAAAACCTTGAAAAACCATTTAAAAAGGGTAGGGGTATGAACTCACAGTTTAACATAGGGTTCGAGTGTTAACGGATGCCCTGAACGCCACTGGTCCCTATTAATCATGTGATGACACATAATTGAGTTAGAACTAAGGTGTTTCATGCTTAAACATGATGGGGAAAACACCCTTATGGTTTGGAACTACTAAGAATAAGTGTCACATGATCCAAGATAATGATCTATGCAAGTTTAGGGCCAAATATGGGCATTTGAGTGAGTGTATGGCCTTGGAAGTGAGTGTGCGGATGGGGTGTGCGGCCAGAAAGGTGTGTGAGGCTGCACACATGTGTGTGCAGCCGTACATAGTGTGTGTGCGGCCGTACACTCCTCTTGTGAGTCCATATGAAGTGTTTGCTCTTCACACTAAGGAGATTTGAATGTGTGCTGCCCCCTCATGAAGGTGTGCGGCCGTACACCTTCAAGGGACCATGAATATGGTGAACATGATGAGTTTTAAGGCTTGGGATTCAAGTGTTTACCACTAATTAGCTTGAAGATGAACTAGATCACAAATAGGAGGCCTTCAAGGTGTTCTTGGTTGAAGATTTTAGAGAGAGAAAGTAGAGAGAGAGTAAGGAGCATCCAAATGAATGAATGAAGAGGGTATCCATCCATATATAGGTTTGGGTGTGAGGCTAGAGGGTGTGCGGTTGGGTGTGCGGCCGCACACATGGGTGTGTGGCCGTACACACAAGAGTGTGGCCGCACACACCTCTTTTGGTGTGTTTGATCCGATTTCATGATGCAAAACAATTTCAACTCCTCCAAAGACCCATATCTAGACTATATTATGTCCAAAACACGCATATGGAACCGCAAGATTTACAAAGGATGATCAATTCAAGATTTAAAGCCAATACTCGGACCAATTACATAGGATGAAATTTTCGGGTTGTCACATCATCCCCCCGTTAGAGGGAATTTCGTCCCGAAATTCAGAATTAAGATACAATTCAAGGATTTGGAAAGAGATGTGGGTACTTCTACTTCATTGAGTCTTCGCGCTCCCAAGTGAATTCCGGTCTCCGCTGGGCGTTCCAGCGAACCCTCATTATCGGGATGTGTCTTTGTTTCGTAGATTGACTCTCTCAATCCATGATCTCAATTTGTTCTCCCATGGAGGTTCCGACCTTTGATAACTTCGGTCTCCTCAAAGGAATCACTAGGGTTTCGTCAGGTAGATACTTCTAAGGATTCGAGACGTGAAGTACCGGATGGATATTACTAAGTTCTGAGAGTAGCCAGAGTTTGAAGGTTACGAAATCGATTCTACAAGGATCACGAAGGGTCTAATGTATCACGACGAAAGTATTTTACACTTCCCAAAGTGTATCATGCTTTTCTGGGATACAGCCATCAACAGGACACACGCTCCAACAGGAAAGCACATCCTCATGGAGCCGGGTAGCTAAGGGTTTGATGGCTTTAGAAGAAATTTATGGGTAAGTCTGTGATATTAGTCGATGGGACCCAAGAATCGACAGGTTTCTATGGGTATTTCTGGTGCCGACTAATTCCCTATTGCCTTAGTTTTTGGAAAGTTCACGGGTGTGACTGCTTTGCTTAGCTACATGATCAAGGAAAATGATTTGACCAGAAAGGTACCACTACTAACCCATAGTGATCATATCAATTCTTGGTCACCATTTTGGAAACGTCTTTCTTACTAAGGTTTGGTTACGAGGTATTTCCAGAGATTAGGCCGATGTGGGACTAGGCTAGACGTTTGGAAGGAATTCTCAGGAATCCTTCGGGAAAGACATTTAGGGAAAGAGTTGCAGACTTCCTGGTTCCCGATGATCATAGGAACGAGGAATGCATGGCAATTTTTATCGGAAAAACTTCTTGTGCTTTAAAGCATGAAATGATACGAAGGTTTGATGCCGAAGATCACGAGAGTCGGGTCGGGGAAAAGATCTAGACAGGCGACCCTTTTGAAACCAAGGATAACAACATGAATAAGACTCGGTCATTACATGTTAAACATAGCATCAAAGTATTTCGTGAAAAGTTTCTCATTTAAATCGAATGGAACAGAATAATCCTCCAGACTGAGAATACGATCTACAAGTACGAAGTTAGCGTTCTCTATCTCATTGGTTAGTCATCTCGACAGTGCACATTTTCGGTTACTAACGAAGGATTGAGTTTAGAAAGATGTTCGAATGGATAGATAACAGGTTTCCCTTTTAGTACTAAAATCAAAAAGAGTTGCAGGTATAAGATTTGTCAAAGAAGAGTATACCTGCGACGACAGTGGGATCAGCAGTTGTCTCTTCTTGTCCTATTGCTAGGACTCTTCCGGTGTTGCTAGTTGTTGCTGCTTTGGGGCAATTTCTTTTGAAGTGCCCTACTTCGCCACAACTATAGCAGGCTGGACTGATTCCCGATCCGGAAGATTGGTTTGTTGATTTGACTGGTTTTCTGCGGGTTCGAGCAAGATGGCCCTTCTTGTCACAGTTGTCATAGATCCTTTCGCGACATGGACCAGGAATACGGTGATGGTAGCTGCATTTACCGCACCAAGGAAGGGTACCGGTGTATCCACTGGTAGGAGTTTGGGCCGTGGAACCGACAGCTGAAACAACAACAGGGGCAGTAGCAGCATGGACTGCTACTGTTTGCTGTTTCTTAGAAGACCCTTGCGTACTTTGGGCCTTCCGCTTATTCCAGAATTTCTTTTTGCTTCCACCTCCGCTAGTGACGGGCTCGGGAGTGGTAGCCTCCTCTTCAAAGTTGTCTTCGTGATCGATCAGGGTTTGCGCAAGACATTTAGCGCTGTCATAGGTGTCTGGCTTCGCAGCCAAGACATTTCCTTTTGTTGGCTGGGTCAACCCCCAGATGAACCTCTCAATCTTTTTACTCTTCGGGGTAACCATTCCCGGACAGAGTAACGCCAGGTCATCGAATCTTGAGGTATAAGCGGCTATGTTGGAACCCTTCATCTTTAGGTTCCAGAGTTCGTGTTCTAGTTTTTGAATTTCACCCCGAGGGCAATACTCTGCAAGTAGAAGCTCCTTCATAGCTTCCCAACCCATAGCATTTGCTACAGGTAGAGTTAAGGATTTGACTCGGCCGTTCCACCAAGTCAGGGCTTTGTCAAGGAAGGTGCAGGCGACGAACTTTACTTTGTCAGACTCCGAACAGGCACATATTTCGAAGATTGATTCGACTTTCTCGAACCATCGGGTGAGGGAAATGACACCTCTAGTGCCATCAAAGGATGTGGGCTTCGCGTTCATGAAGTCTTTATAGGAACCCTCTTTTCGGTGTCCCTGACTGTTCTCTTGATTTTGGTTTTGAGTATCACCTCCCGAACCACCAGAACCACCGGTGTTCATTTGAGACATTGCAGCTGCCACCGCGGCGGTAACAGCTGCCTAAAATACCACGGGGTCGATTTCAGGAGGAGGTGGTGGCGGAGGGTTGTTGGTGTTTCTCGAGCTGGGTCTCTTCCTTGGAGGCATCGTGATCTAAAAAGATCAGGAAAGAGAGGATCATAAGTCCTCTGAATTGGACCAAGAGATACGGAACAGAGGATTTCTCATCAAGACAGATATAGCATCATATTAAGCGATAAAGCAAAAAAGAGTTATCAAGGCAGAAAATTTTATCGCTAGAGGAATGATCAAGGAACAACGCGTATACGAGGATTTTCTACAAAGGATTGACTCGAGAAAAACTCCCATAGTATTTCATGGTTCGCTACAACGACGAATCGTTGTTTGGGGTATTGGGTAAGTTATAGGTATGCTGCGTACCACAGTCACTCCCAAGCACATGTTGGCCGTGTCTCGAATGAATATAGTTGGCCAGGCTATATTGACCCTAGACACGACTACATAACTGCCCAGGTTTAACCGCATCATACAACACTCATTTACTTATGTTCTGTTCTACTTGTAGTTACGGATCTCGACGGTTCGATATACTTTTATACTTTTTGAAAATACTTATATTTTGAAGGATACTTTTAGTTCAGAGCGCTTAGGCCCTTTAGTGTTTATAGTTTTATACCATGTAAGGTTTGGTATACTCCGTTCACTATAAACAAGGGCTCTGATACCAATCTGTCACACCCCGAAAACCAAAGGCGGAAACATTTCCAGGGTTGACTCCACGTTGAGTATCAAATCCAATGTACATAGTAATCAAAGTAAACAACCATTACATTACATTATATATATATATATATATATATATATATATATATATATATATATATATATATATATATATATATATATATATGAAAGTTTACATTTGTTTCAAAAGTAAATTGAACAAGTGTGATACATATTATATGAACAAAACGAGACGAGCCTTCTAGACGCTCCGTCTTCACCAAAAAAAAGATCACTGGGTACCTGTCTAACGCGGACCTGAG
The DNA here is from genome assembly GCF_002870075.4 of Lactuca sativa. Classification (NCBI taxonomy): domain Eukaryota; kingdom Viridiplantae; phylum Streptophyta; class Magnoliopsida; order Asterales; family Asteraceae; genus Lactuca; species Lactuca sativa. The sequence goes on along the minus strand of NC_056627.2, from coordinate 63,362,143 downwards.
AATACAAGCAGTTTGAAAATCAGCATAAAGCTGGTGAGTTCATAAGATGTACGAGTTTCCTTTAGTTTTCCGAAAAGGTTTGTTATCCAAGAAAATCCCATATTTTCTTATGTAAAGTTAGTTTAGTTAACCCTTGTTACCAATTCGATTATGAGTTGTATTTTACCCCAGGAAAATCCCATATTTTCCTAATTGCAAGACCGGTTGTATATCACGGAGTATAGTTTAATACATAAAACTATATATCGAGAATCATGGGATTACTATCCCAAATTAGATATAGATTACTTTGATATACGTGACTGTAGATGGAAAGTAGTTTGAAAACCATGGGACTAACATCCCGTATGTGACACAAAATAGTTTGATATACTTGAAAATATAGGTTGAAATCCATGGGACTACCATCCCGAACTAGATATAGATTCCTAACCATGGGTCTATCACCCCGTATTAGATATAGTTTCAAAACCATGGGATTAGCATCCCGCATAAGATATAGTTGAAAACCATGGGATTAGCATCCCGTATAAGATATAGTTGAAATCATGGGATTAGCATCCCGTACTAGATACAAGTTGGAAATCATGGGATTATCATCCCGAACTAGATATAGAAACTATAACAGAAAGTAGATATGAAATGGAATCAAATTTAAAACCAAACCCAAACCCAAACCGTGAATATTCTTATATTAATACGTATTGTGAGTCGGGTAACCATGCTGATACGACAACGAGACCTCCTTGACGTTTGTCAGACGTCGGATGATATCCAGAATTTGTCACCCCAGGCGTGCCCGCCTAACTGTAGCTAGCAGTTAAGGTGTGGGATTGTCAGTCCCGAATAGATCTATTCACAAATTCCTCGCTCTCCCTCCAGGAGACTCTGGTTACACTTCCGGGGAGGATTTACTGATCATCCAAAAAGGGTAGTGACGAACTCACAAGCTAGTACTAAACTATTCACAGGGTTCTCATACGATATCAAACATACAAAAGATTACGAAGCATAATACAGTGAATACAGATACATATAATGAAACTATCTGGCAATACATTCAAAAGATACGGAGATAAACTGAATCAGACATAGTTTATCTAATAATTTTATATACACATCAGTATGTGATTAAACAAGAACTAAAGGACCCCAAATTTTTCCCATAATAATTTGATTAGTTTGGTTATTTCCTTAACTGAATTTCATATAGTTGTGATTGATAAATCATCGCTTATGCTCAGCATAATACATAAGGGTTAAAAATAATTATAATTTGCCAGATATTTATTGAAATTCATCAATGTTATGTTTTGAAAACATTTGTAATTTGCTTATATTCCCCCCCTGAAAACCTTGAAAAACCATTTAAAAAGGGTAGGGGTATGAACTCACAGTTTAACATAGGGTTCGAGTGTTAACGGATGCCCTGAACGCCACTGGTCCCTATTAATCATGTGATGACACATAATTGAGTTAGAACTAAGGTGTTTCATGCTTAAACATGATGGGGAAAACACCCTTATGGTTTGGAACTACTAAGAATAAGTGTCACATGATCCAAGATAATGATCTATGCAAGTTTAGGGCCAAATATGGGCATTTGAGTGAGTGTATGGCCTTGGAAGTGAGTGTGCGGATGGGGTGTGCGGCCAGAAAGGTGTGTGAGGCTGCACACATGTGTGTGCAGCCGTACATAGTGTGTGTGCGGCCGTACACTCCTCTTGTGAGTCCATATGAAGTGTTTGCTCTTCACACTAAGGAGATTTGAATGTGTGCTGCCCCCTCATGAAGGTGTGCGGCCGTACACCTTCAAGGGACCATGAATATGATGAACATGATGAGTTTTAAGGCTTAGGATTCAAGTGTTTACCACTAATTAGCTTGAAGATGAACTAGATCACAAATAGGAGGCCTTCAAGGTGTTCTTGGTTGAAGATTTTAGAGAGAGAAAGTAGAGAGAGAGTAAGGAGCATCCAAATGAATGAATGAAGAGGGTATCCATCCATATATAGGTTTGGGTGTGAGGCTAGAGGGTGTGCGGTTGGGTGTGTGGCCGTACACACAAGAGTGTGGCCGCACACACCTCTTTTGGTGTGTTTGATCCGATTTCATGATGCAAACCACTTTCCAACTCCTCCAAAGACCCATATCTAGACTATATTATGTCCAAAACACGCATATGGAACCATAAGATTTACAAAGGATGATGAATTCAAGATTTAAAGCCAATACGCGGACCAATTACATAGGATGAAAGTTTCGGGTTGTCACAGCTGGATCGGCTCACAAACTACCAAATGTCACTCCTCAACATCTCATGATTCCGATCCTTCTTCATCTCCTCATCCGTGACATATTGCGGAACCAAAAGCTCCCTCTCCCGGAACATTGCGGTGATCTCAACCACCGTCTTAGTAGTCTGGTGGAGATCCTGAAACTCTTGCGCCAACTGCTGCACCTCAATCACCGATGTGAAATCAGCCTGAACCTGGTCATAGAATCACATCAGGTCATCAAATCAACAACAACATGACCCACTACGCACCCGACCTCCTCCCACCAATCTCGTACCTTGTTCTTCAGAAGACAGGAGGCAAGTATGACCTTTGCCCCCTCGGTGCAACTATAGGTGCGGAAGGCATTAGCAACATCCGCCGACCACTTCCTGCTCGCAATCGGGTCCTTTGCCCCGTGATAATCTAGAGATCCACATGCTCGAAACTCCCTGAAGGTCAATGAACGCGCCCCAACCAAGGCTACCATCTCAGAGCGAAAGGCGCTCAACCGTTCATCCAGAATCTCTAAAATGCACTCATTGACTATACCAAAGATAAAAGGAGTACGCTCGAGACTGTAACACGTAATCTCAGACAAGATGAACTCCATAGTCTGGTCATCTAGCTGATCGACTCTAGAACCTAAGCCCGAGCCTTCATCAACACCATAACTGCCAACAGGCCTTCCTCGTAATGCCATCATACTGAAAAATAGACCATATAAACCATCAGAATACACATCAAAATATATACATCGAGGGATTACAAACTCCACAAGCTTCCTGGTTTCATCGCAACTCTCCTTGAATCTAGTACGGATCCTTTGCTTCTAGTAGTACGGGCGCATACTACATTCCACATCTATCCGTAGTTTCCTCTAGGATTGCCTTGACTCTACCAAGTCACTTTATATCCATACAACTTCCCCACACAGATAAGGCTCCCAGCACTAGATCTCATTCTAGGTTTTCCTAGGGAAAACTCTACACCGCTCTCCACCATCAGCTGCAGAAGGAACTCCCGTTAACTTCCTCTAACTAGCTCACAATACAATTACATATTACTAAAACCTGATAATTCTTCGAATGAGAGGTCTCACATTACAACGGTTGGAATCAAACAAGAGCTGTTCAATAGATTTAGAACCCAACCTTCTAGAATTATTTAGTTCCCATAATATGTAACTTAGCATATCTACTTACTAGTTAGCTGAAGCTAGTTAGAACTCCTAGAAATCACAAAGCAAGCAACACTCGGACATCAAGTAACCAGAACCAAGCATACCTTAATCAGGCCATCCTATCATTGACTAATAAGTACTAGCATGCAAGTCTACCAGCTCATACAATAGGCATAAAAAGGCATATCCCCTAGCATTATATCATGCAAAAACTGAGCAGATCCTTAGCCCTAACTAGCATACGAATCATAGATTCATAGATCAATTCATATCAGATAACATGTATGAGTATTTTGGGAAAACTTACTTGAGATCGACTGATTGCATGCACCACACCCTTTCTTGTCTTAGAAAACTCGTCTCTCAAAACACCTTTCTTTTTGAAAAACTTAACCAAATCCTTAGATTGAGTTCAAACACACCCAAGAGTATGTCTGAATCCCTCAAACCAAGGCTTTGATACCAACTTGAAATGTCCCAAAAATAAGACCCAAAAATTTCATTTTTAATTTAATAAAATCAGTATTTCAAAAACATCCTCAATACAATCCAAATAAAACAAGTGTATCATTCATTATATGAAATCAGAGTAAATCACAAAACGTGGAACAAGGTGTGTGTAACGCTCGGGTTTCAGGGCTAAGCATATTTGTCAATGTAATAGTCTAGGTCAACTATTGTAACTCTTTTTGAAGTAATAAAGACGAAATATTTGAGTATTATGTGAATTATGTGTGTTATTGTGCTTATTATTTAATTATAAATGTATAATTAATAAAGAATAAAAATAAGCGTTAAAATTAAAGTGTGAGATAAACCCGATATCTCTACATAAAGTTGTAGTGGTAGAAACAAGGATTCCGGGGATATAAGGAACGCCGAAATCCGAATTATAACGAAGAAGTTATGACCCGTCGAAGTTTCGCGACAGAACCGGCACGATACCGGGAAGCGTAAATAGTGAATTTACGATAGAGCGAGATTTAGCCTTAGCTCTCTAAACGAAAGGCGTAGAATATGTTAAACTAAGAACATCGATAAAAAGAACGCCCAAATCTGACTTCGTATGAGGAAGTTATGATTTTTCTAAGATTTAGCATAGCAGTGCACAACCCGAAATCTGAATTTTAGATCGATCGATTTTTAGTCGACGGGATCTAAATGAAACTTGTAGTACTCGTAAATACCAATGCGTGGATATAAATAACGTTGATAATAGAGCTCGTATGCGAAAGATATGGACGAAGCTTAGTCCCTACTTTTCGAGCGCGACGAATTCGATACAGTTTTGTAAATCCGAGATAGAATGAGAATTAGCCAACGAGGTCTAAATGAGAGCTGAAGATCTCATTAATAGGAAGTCAACGGTAAAAAGAAAGACAAAAACGGAGCTCGTATGCGAAAGTTATGGACGAAGCTTAGTCTCTACTTTTCGAGGGCGACAAATTCGATACAGTTTTGTAAATCCGAGATAGAATGAGAATTAGCTAACGAGGTCTAAATGAAATTTGAAGATCTTATTAATAGGAACTCAACGGTAAAAAGACAGACAAAAATGGAGATCGTATGCAAAAGTTACGGACGAAGCTTGGAGACTACTTTACTATACACTTCCTATAAATAAGAGATGAACTCTTCATTATTTCCTCACACCTTCAAACCTTTCTTTCTCTCTCTAACTTCTCTCTAACCTCCCTAAACCCCTCCCAAGTCTAAGGAACCTCCCTATCATGAGAAGAAAGCCCCGGAGCGCCCGACGACTCCGAGAAGAAAAGCTTTCGGCTCGGAAACGCTGCTCCAGCGAAGCCCGGTTTTTAATAAAAACCCGCTGTAAGTGAGTTACGCCTATACTATATTTAATATAGATTTTATTTAATTATAGTAAAATTATTAGGACCTTAAAATAATTATTTGGGCTATTATTATGAGTTATATTGAGTGTTATTTAACGCTTATATAATAGTAATAATAGCTAGACTATTAATTAGTCGCGATTAACGTTAAAACTAAACTCTTCTGGTATTAATACTAGGTTTTGGTCAAGGAAAAATTGTTTTAAGAAGTAACGAAGAGTTGTCCGAGTGCCGAGTCACAACCTTACCAGGTGAGTGCATAGTTACTTTCAGCTTACACATAGATATGAAGTATTTTATATAAATTACATGCTATGTGTGCATATTATCTGAATACTTGGTATCTATGCTGGATGAACATTATTATACATGTTTTCAATGATTTAAATTGTATATGTATTTTATATCTACGAAAATGTTGGGGTAAAACATGGGTAGATGTAATAGGTGATGTGTGATAAAATGGTGAGAGGCCTCGATGTTGATTTTGTTGATTCTGTCATCTAGCGGAGTATGGATGACGACCACAGACTCTTCTAGACAGTCCAGTGGAACACTAGCAGGCTCGCAACCTGTAGGTGTTTGTGAACGATGTGTTCACCGGTGTTCTCCATCCCCCTCATGGTTGCCTTTAGGACATTTATTGTTAAGGAATCCCCTTAGCAGTAGTGTCCATCTCGATGATGATCCTTAGACTAGGTCCCTTATGATGGGTGTTTAGGGACGTAAAGTGAGGATAACAGGAACGGGTAATCGGGTTATTGTTGATTGATGAAATTAATAAACTTTTTTATTGTGGGTTGAAAACCTTATGTGCTCACCAGGCTCCAAAGCCTGACCCACTCAGTTTTATGTATTACAGGTAGTGGCGCTTGAGCATAGATATGATGTTTGGACGAGGGATTACGGATATAGGCCTGTAGATATGAAATAATGTAGTAAGGCTTATATTGTACTGTTTATGCTTTTGATCTGTACGAACATGACATCCCAAGTCCTTTAATGAAATACATTTCTATGGAAATGCTTTTGATAAATCTTTATCATATTTTGTTTTGGAACAAATTCCGCAACACTTTTATTTAAAATGTTACTTTGATTTTCAAACAAAGCATAAACAAAATCGGTCTTTTCTGGCAGTGAAAATGGGGATGTAACAGTTGGTATCAGAGCATTAATTTAAGTGAACTAGGAATTTGTAGGATTTCTAGACTTAAACTTAGAATGCTAAGCGATGATTGTGAGGTGTGAGCACTAGCTTATTTTAGGAATTGTGCCTAAAATGATTTTATGTGCTAAATGCTTTGTGCATGATATGCTGTTATTTGTTCGGATCTATGGTCTGTTGCCGACCGGATCTAGAATCCTTATGTGTTTAGGATTCTAAACGTACGACTACGATATTAGAACTAGCATGTAAACGTTTCGGAGTGATAAGGACGATTTAAATGTCTATCCTAAATAAAGATCTAAATTCACCTTATTCGGTGTATAGATCAAGATGGCAAGGACCCGTAGCGGAAAAGTGAACGCAAATGGAGATAAGAACCAACCCCTAGTGGTTCAGCAAATACCTGTTGTTGAAGAAGTTGCACCTGAGCCAGTCACGATGGCCAGAGTGCAAGCGATGATCCAGGCAATGTTGGATCGTCAAATGGAGGAAACCAGACGTTTGGTCCAGCAAAATCGAGAGGAAGAGACTATTCAGATTGAACAGCTCGAGTTGAACGAAGGGCAGACTGAGGAGGGAAACTACAGTGGGAATGTTGGTCAAGCCAACCCACCGATAGTTAGGCAAAACCACCAGGATGGAGGAAATGACGGACGTGGATGAAAATACAAGGATTTCATGGCATCCAAGCCACCGAGTCTATCTGGAAGCCCGACACCGGTGGAAGTCATGAACTGGATCTCTGAAATGGAGACGATGTTTGAGAGTTGCGAGTGTAGCAACAGGCAGAAGACCGCTCTCGCGGTTCCTCTGTTGAAATCTGGAGTACTAAGTTGGTGGAAGCTACTAGCTGATTCAATGCCCAAAGGTGAAGCAAGCAAGATGTCGTGGGAGGATTTTCTGGTACAGTTGAAGATGCAATACTGCTCTGAGCAGGATCTTCTGGAGATCAACAACGAATTCTAGAATCTGAAGAAGGGAAGAATGAGCGTTACTGAATACGCTGCAAGCTTTACTGAGAAAATGAAGCTTGTTCCTCACCTCGTTCCAACTGAACTCTCCAAGGTTAAAAAAATTTCCCTTGGAGTACCAGCGGACTTCAGTCCAATGGTCAAGCAAACTACCACTCTGAAAGCCGCCATCTGGAATGCTAAGAATGTGGAGACCCAGATATGAGAGAAGGGTCTGGAGAGAGTGGAGGTGGGAGAGAAAAGGAAATCTGACGGATCCTTGAGGTCCGGTAAGAAGGGTAGATTCTCGAAGTCTGGTTCAAGAGGAAGAGGATCAGAAGCGAAGTGGTGTGACAAGTGTAAAAAGAAGCACTCTGGGAAGTGTAACGGAGGGGTCACTTGTTTCAAATGTGGAAAGCCTGGGCACTATGCCAACGAATGCACGTTCACTAAGAAGGTCTGTTATGAGTGCAACGAGGAGGGGCACATTTCAAAGGATTGCCCGAAGAAGAAGGAGGCAGGAAGACCCAACATACCACCAAAGTCGAAGGCGAGAGCCTTCCAGATGACACTCGAGGCTGTGAAGGAGGCAGCAGACGTCGCTTCATGTACCTTTCTTGTAAATGGTTTTCCTGCGAATATACTATTTGATTCCGGAGCCAACTACTCCTTTGTGTCGCATAAATTTGGTGGGAAATTAGCATTGCCTGTAGAAAAACTAGATAATACCCTGATTGTAGAAGTTGCCAGTGGCAAATTCGTACCTATTAGTAATCGTATTAGGAACATCATCATTGACCTAAATGGAAACAAATTCCACAAAGAGCTATTACCCATAGAGTTAAACGGTTTCGACATCGTTTTGGGATTGGCTTAGCGCCAACGATGCTGAGATTCAATGCCGAAAAAAGATAGTAAGGGTGAACCCACCCGGAAAAGAATCATTTATGGTGTATGGGGACAAGCGCAGAGTGAATTCTGGAATCATATCCCTGATGAAAGCCAGGAAATGTTTGTCTAAAGGATGTGCATCGTACTTGGCATTCGTAATCGATGCTAAGAAGGAGAAGAAAGAGGTGCAGAATATACCGGTTGTGTGTGATTATCCAGAAGTCTTTCCCGAAGATCTTCCCGGATTACCACCTGATAGGCAAGTGGAATTTCGTATAGACTTGTTACCAGGAACAACACCGATAGCAAAGGAACCTTATCGATTAGCACCGACAGAGATGAAGGAGCTTATGACGCAACTTCAGGAGCTGTTGGACAACAGGTTCATTCGATCTAGTTCATCACCCTGGGGAGCTCCGGTGTTATTCGTGAAGAAAAAGGACGGAAGTATGAGAATGTGTAAGACTACCGAGATCTGAATAAGGCAACGGTGAAGAACAAGTATCCATTGCCGAGGATTGATGACCTATTCGATCGGCTGCAAGGTTCGAGCTACTTCTCAAAGATCGATCTTAGGTCAGGATATCATCAGCTGAAGGTGAGAGAGCAGGATATTGAGAAGACTGCATTCAGGACAAGATATGGACACTATGAGTTCTTGGTTATGTCATTTGGACTAACCAATGCTCCTGCAACATTCATGGATTTGATGAACAGGGTTTGTAAACCATTCCTCGATAAATCCGTGATAGTGTTCATCGACGACATTCTCATCTACTCGAAAAGCCAAAAGGAGCATGGAAAGCATCTACGGGAAGTATTAGAAGTGTTAAAGAAGGAGAAGCTTTTTGAAAAGTTCTCCAAGTGTGATTTTTGGATCCGAGAAGATCAAGTCTTCGGTCATGCTGTTAACCAGGAGGGAATAATGGTGGACCCCGCAAAGATCGAGGCTGTGATGAAGTGGGAACGTCCGAAAAGCCCCACGGAGATTCGAAGCTTTCTAGGATTAGCCGGATATTATCAACGATTTATCCAAGGATTTTCTTCGATAGCTGCTCCGTTAACAGCTTTGACCCATAAAGGAGCTACGTATACATGGAGTGAAAAACACGATGAGGCATTCAAGAAGCTGAAGAAGAAGTTATGTGAAGCACCGATACTTTCTCTACCCGATGGAGTTGAAGATTTCGCGGTTTATAGTGACACTTCTGGAGTCGGTTTGGGTTGTGTTCTGACCCAAAGAGAAAAGGTGATAGCATACGCATCTCGACAATTGAAAGAGCACGAAAAGAACTACCCCACTCACGATTTGGATTTGGCAGCGGTAGTTTTCGCTCTAAAGATATGGAGGCATTACCTCTACGACACGAAGTGCAAGTTGTTCACTGATCATAAGAGTCTCCAGTATCTCTTTAATCAGAAAGAATTGAACATGAGGCAACGACGCTGGCTAGAACTACTCAAGGACTATGACTGTGAGATACTTTACCACCCAGGTAATGTCACACCCCAAAACCAAGAACGGCGGAAACGTTCTGGGGCGGAGGACGTCATGTATGTATCACAACAATGTAAAGTAGTAAACAAGCAACAACATCGTCCATTGCATTAATAGTAATAGTTTAATACATGTGTGTTCTTTCATAGAAATAAGACATTACAACAAGTAATCAAAATAAAAGACGAGTCTTTACTGCTCCGTCTTCGCAAAACCTGGTCATCGTACCTATATATTGGTGACCTGAGAATACAAGTTATTTTGAAAGTGTAGATCAGCATTTAAGCTGGTGAGTTCATAAGTATTTAATGTCATTGTTCGTATAAGTTTGATGATAACATTTGAAATCGTTCAATGTAATTGTTTGTATATGTTTTGAAAACTCCTAGAAAATCCCATATTTTCTAGTAGTATAAAAAGTAGTCTTCTACCAAGACCTGAATGTTTTGAAGACTTGTATGTTTTGCTGTAACAAAGATGGTTTTCCCCTTTTTGACTACTATTAACAATATATATAGTCTACTTCATCGTTTACGTGAATGTATCACAAAATAAAAGTAATAGGGAAAATATAGCCATATAAGTATTATCCTTTGGTATTAGGATAAACACGACATCGCGACTGCCGAAACGTTCTCACCGTGAATATCCGTAGATGTTCATTTTCCTTTGTAGCTAACAGCAGGTGGAAGGAATGGTTAGTTCCTTAAATGTCTTCCTAATATAAGTATTAACCGTAAATATACGTAGATGATCATTACCTCTGTTGCTAACAGTCGGGTTTAGGAATGGTTAGTCCCTTATTGTTTCTTACCACATAGTATCTATGTAAAAGTATCCCTATAAGTGTATCCATGTAAGAGGAATCTCGGTAAGAGTATCCATATAAATTTATCCATGTAAGAGGAATCTCTGTAAGAGTATCCATATAAATGTATCTATGTAAGAGGAATCTCTGTAAGAGTATCCCTTCATATAGCATGTAGTCTAGACTCATGAATGAACTGACTCTAGTGTGATTTCTTGTAATAGGGATAATGTTTTGTATCCCCGAAACTATTCCTATAATATTTTACTAGAATGTAATTGATGAGTGTCCAAGTAGGTTTATACACCCTTGCTACCCAAGAGTGTCGGAACTGAATTAACTGATGGAACATTTATGACTATATATGTACATATGATATATAACTAATATTAAAACGACCTTTGGACGAGTATCCAATATCCCATCAGACCACATCCAAATCGAGGAAAAGGAAACAGGGTGGATAGCCTTCCTAAGTCTTTTAAACATTTTTTATATAACTATACATATAGAGCATGCAATTTATAATATAAAAGCATAAAAGAAGTTTTGTAAAACCTTTGAAAAGTTTAATAAATAAGAATTTATGACTTGATGTCAGTTTATAAATCGAATCGAAAACCGTTTGACAAAACAGTTTAAGTGTGAGAAAACCTTTGTTTGAAGCACAACTATAACAGATTCAAAAAGGAAACCTATAGTTTGTAAGACAGTTTCTAAAAGTATTTCAACATGTAAAAACGTTTGAGAAAACGATTTGAAGTACATATGAAAATGTTCGTTTGTTATTGTATATGAATGTATCTCCTTGAAATAGTATTTTTAGTATGTAAAAGTTCGTGATGTTCTCGTAAAACTATACCTATTATAGTTTTCTAAAAGTGTGTCTTGTTTGTATAGTAATCCCTAGTGAAACGCTCACTTGTTATGAAAAGTATAATTTTTGTAGTGCCTAAGATGGACACATATACATACAGTATAAGCAAGGTGTTTGATTTATACATATATAACAACATTTTTCATTTCAAAAGATATGATGTTATCGTGATATATTTTGCATATGAAAGTTTCCTTATAATAGTTATAAATCACATATGATTCCGTTCATAAAAAGTGTATAATGAAACTTTATATAACACACGATAATAATTGTGTGTTTTACTTGTATTCCCCCCCTTAAAAGCATATAAAAACATTTATAAAACATTTAAAAGTGGCGATTATAGGGGTATGAACTCACCTGATTGATTGAAGAAAGCGAGACGAAAACCGAGTAGAACTTCTACTCGAGAAAGCGGATTTCTCGGGATTCTTGGGAATCTCGGGAGCGTAAAACTTCTCTCCCAACTTGGATATGAAAACCGGGCATTTGGGATGACTCCGAGGGTTGAAACACAGAGCTTCGGCGCGAGAAAGGGAAGAATTGAGCAAAAATGGTCGGCATCCTCGCACCCTTTATATAGGGTCTGAATCCCTCGCGTACGCTGGGCGTACGCAACGTCATGCATGAGCGCATCCTCGGTCGAAGCATTGGAGCAACGTGGACGAGCCGGAGCCTAGCATCCGAGTACGCTGGGGGTAACTTGGATTGGTCCGATGACTCCTCCTTCAGATAATACAGGATTTTGAATTAAATTTATATTTTAATTATTTAGTAAACTTAAAAAATTCATATCTTCCTCATACGAACTCCGTTTTCGACGTTCTTTATATCCACACGAAGGTGAGACTACGATCTACAACTTTCGTTTAGACTTCGTCGGCAAATCTTGACTTTATTTTTAATATTATATTATAATAGGTCGGGACATGAAAAGTCTGTTAAAGTTCCATAACTTCTTCATCCGACGTCCGTTTCCGTCAGACTTTTTACCGTTGCACTTCTATTGTTGAGACCTTCGATTCTCATTTAGTTTATTTCGGCTAAAAGTCTCTCAATCTCTATTTCGAGTTTTTAGCTGTCTACTACTATATCCGTAACTTAGAAAAATCATAACTTCCTCACACGAAGTCAGATTTGGATGTTCTTTTCATGTACGTTTACGGTTTAATGATATCTAAAACTTTCATTTAGATACCTAAGGCTAAAAATTATTGTATTGAAACTTCTTGTGTTACGTCTATCAGTGTTGCCGGTTTTGCTGAGAATCTTCGGTTGGTCATAACTTCTTCGTTATAACTCGGATTCTAGGGTTCTTTATATGTACGAAAACCTTGATACGATTCCTACTACTTTATTTAACCCAAATAAGAGTTTAGGAAAGTTAAATTTTGACCTAAATTTGACTTGATATCCATCATATTGTCTCGAAATATCGGGTTGTCACAGGTAAAGCAAATGTTGTTGCTGATGCTCTCAGTCGGAAAGTCAATCTTGAAAGGAAAAGGCCAAGAGCGTTGAGAATTGAAGTCGTCTCAACGATTGTGGAAAGTATCAGGAAAGCTCAGGAAGAAGCTTTAGAGAAGAATGACCGAAAGGAAGAACGTTTGGGAAGAACGTTAGTGTTCGGTACAAACAGTCGAGGACTGAAGGTATTCCAAGATCGAATTTGGGTACCTAAGACGGGAGGAATAAGAGACCTTCTGATGGAAGAAGCACATAAGACCATGTACTCAATTCATCCCGGTAGCACTAAAATGTATAGGGACCTAAAACCCTACTATTGGTGGCGGACGATGAAGCTCGATGTTGCGAAGTATGTGGCCGAGTGCGTAACATGCGCAAGGGTTAAGGCACAACATCAAAAACCGTATGGGAGTTTAGAACCTTTACATGTACCCATGGGTAAATGGGAAGACATCACCATGGATTTTGTGACCAAACTACCCAGGACAAAGAGCGGTCACGACATGATTTGGGTGGTCGTGGATCGTTTCACCAAGAGTGCACACTTCATAGCAGCCAACGAGAAGTGGTCTATGGATAAGCTCGCAAATGCTTACGTAAAGGAAAATGTAAGACTTCACGGTGTTCCTCTTACAATTGTATCAGATCGTGATAGTCGTTTCACATCAAGGTTTTGGAGGAGTCTACAAGAGGAGTTGGGTACAAAGTTGTGTTTGAGTATTGCTTACCATCCGCAGACTGATGGTCAAAGCGAAAGAACGATTCAAACACTGGAAGATATGCTGAGAGCATGTACCCTCGAGTTCCATGGGAATTGGGACGAGCACTTACCTCTGGTAGAATTTTCCTACAACAACAGTTTCCACTCGAGCATCAAGATGGCACCTTATCAAGCCTTGTATGGACAGAAATGTCGTATGCCGTCTTGTTGGCTTGAAGCCGGAGAGAAGCAGTTTATGGGCCCTGAGATAGTCCATGAGACTGCTGAAAAGTTGAAAGTGATTAGGGAAAGGATGTTAGCAGCCCAGGATCGTCAGAAGAGCTATGCTGACAAGAAAAGACGACCGATAACATTCGAAGTTGGGGATTCGGTTTTGCTAAAAGTCTCACCATGTAAGGGACTTATACGATTTGGGAAACGAGGAAAATTGAGTCCAAGGTTTATTGGACCATTCAAAGTTCTTCAAAAGATTGGGAACCAAGCTTACAAGCTGGAATTTCCCAAAGAACTCAATGGTATTCATAAGACCTTCCATGTGTGTTATTTGAGGAAATTCGCGGGAGATGTTCCCGAAATAAATCTAATCTCAGAGTTAAGGATGGATGAAAATAAAAGGCTGATCGAAGAGCCCGAGACAATTGTTGATCGTAAGACTAAGAAGTTACGACGCAAGATGGTCGACTTAGTGCTAGTCCGATGGAAACATTCGAATGGGCCGAATCTCACTTGGGAAACAGAGGATGACATGATGAGTCGCTATCCACATCTGTTTGTTGATGCATGATTCCGGGACGGAATCATCCTAAGGGGGAGAGAATTGTAACGCCCGGGTTTCAGGGCTAAGCATATTTGTCAATGTAATAGTATAGGTCAACTATTGTAACTCTTTTTGAAGTAATAAAGATGAAATATTTGAGTATTATGTGAATTATCTGTGTTATTGTGCTTATTATTTAATTATAAATGTATAATTAATAAAGAATAAAAATAAGCGTTAAAATTAAAGTGTGAGATAAACCCGATATCTCTACATAAAGTTGTAGTGGTAGAAACAAGGATTCCGGGGATATAAGGAACGCCGAAATCCGAATTATAACGAAGAAGTTATGACCCGTCGAAGTTTCGCGACAGAACCGGCACGATACCGGGAAGCGTAAATAGTGAATTTACGATAGAGCGAGATTTAGCCTTAGCTCTCTAAACGAAAGGCGTAGAATATGTTAAACTAAGAACATCGATAAAAAGAACGCCCAAATCTGACTTCGTATGAGGAAGTTATGATTTTTCTAAGATTTAGCATAGCAGTGCACAACCCGAAATCTGAATTTTAGATCGATCGATTTTTAGTCGACGGGATCTAAATGAAACTTGTAGTACTCGTAAATACCAATGCGTGGATATAAATAACGTTGATAATAGAGCTCGTATGCGAAAGATATGGACGAAGCTTAGTCCCTACTTTTCGAGCGTGACGAATTCGATACAGTTTTGTAAATCCGAGATAGAATGAGAATTAGCCAACGAGGTCTAAATGAGAGCTGAAGATCTCATTAATAGGAAGTCAACGGTAAAAAGAAAGACAAAAACGGAGCTCGTATGCGAAAGTTATGGACGAAGCTTAGTCTCTACTTTTCGAGCGCGACAAATTCGATACAGTTTTGTAAATCCGAGATAGAATGAGAATTAGCTAACGAGGTCTAAATGAAATTTGAAGATCTTATTAATAGGAACTCAACGGTAAAAAGACAGACAAAAATGGAGCTCGTATGCAAAAGTTACGGACGAAGCTTGGAGACTACTTTACTATACACTTCCTATAAATAAGAGATGAACTCTTCATTATTTCCTCACACCTTCAAACCTTTCTTTCTCTCTCTAACTTCTCTCTAACCTCCCTAAACCCCTCCCAAGTCTAGGGAACCTCCCTATCATGAGAAGAAAGCCCCGGAGCGCCCGACGACTCCGAGAAGAAAAGCTTTCGGCTCGGAAACGCTGCTCCAGCGAAGCCCGGTTTTTAATAAAAACCCGTTGTAAGTGAGTTACGCCTATACTATATTTAATATAGATTTTATTTAATTATAGTAAAATTATTAGGACCTTAAAATAATTATTTGGGCTATTATTATGAGTTATATTGAGTGTTATTTAACGCTTATATAATAGTAATAATAGCTAGACTATTAATTAGTCGCGATTAACGTTAAAACTAAACTCTTCTGGTATTAATACTAGGTTTTGGTCAAGGAAAAATTGTTTTAAGAAGTAACGAAGAGCTGTCCGAGTGCCGAGTCACAACCTTACCAGGTGAGTGCATAGTTACTTTCAGCTTACACATAGATATGAAGTATTTTATATAAATTACATGCTATGTGTGCATATTATCTGAATACTTGGTATCTATGCTGGATGAACATTATTATACATGTTTTCAATGATTTAAACTGTATATGTATTTTATATCTACGAAAATGTTGGGGTAAAACATGGGTAGATGTAATAGGTGATGTGTGATAAAATGGTGAGAGGCCTCGATGTTGATGTTGTTGATTCTGTCATCTAACGGAGTATGGATGATGACCACGGACTCTTCTAGACAGTCCAGTGGAACACTAGCAGGCTCGCAACCTATAGGTGTTTGTGAACGATGTGTTCACCGGTGTACTCCATCCCCCACATGGTTGCATTTAGGACATTTATTGTTAAGGAATCTCCTTAGCAGTGGTGTCCATCCCGATGATGATCCTTAGACTAGGTCCCTTATGATAGGTGTTTAGGGACGTAAAGTGAGGATAACAGGAACGCGTAATCGGGTTATTGTTGATTGATGAAATTAATAAATTTATTTATTGTTGGTTGAAAACCCTATGTGCTCACCAGGCTCCCAAGCCTGACCCACTCAGTTTTATGTATTATAGGTAGTGACGCTTGAGCATAGATATGATGTTTGGACGAGGGATTACGGATATAGGCCTGTAAATATGAAATAATGTAGTAAAGCTTATATTGTACTCTTTATACTTTTGATCTGTACGAACATGACATCCCAAGTCTTTTAATGAAATACATTTCTATGGAAATGCTTTTGATAAATCTTTATCATATTTTGTTTTGGGACAAATTCTGCAACACTTTTATTTAAAATTTTACTCTGATTTTCAAACAAAGCATAAACAAAATCGGTCTTTTCTGGCCGTGAAAATGGGGATGTCACAGTGTGTGCTCTACAATCATCACGAGCCTTTCCCTTTGGAACTAGAAGTACCTGAAACATAAACTGAAAACCATAAGCACAAAGCTTCGTGAGTTCCCCACAATACCACATACCATACATATAACACACAAAGGGCCCCACCCAATAAGTATAACGGGTCCCCTCTAACTCGCATCGGGCCCCGCCCACCAAGTATAACGAGCCCCACACAAACTGCATAACGGGCTCCTCCCAATGAGTATAACGAGCCCCACCCACATACAATTCATATAAACATAATAGATAATATCATATAGAATAACCATTGGGCCCCAGGCAATAAGCATACAGGCACATACATATACAAGTGACACACAGACAATGCCTATCATAGGTCGGCATTGGTGTCTTCGACCCGCTAAACACAGTGACGAAATTCACATCGAATTGCTAAATCACGCTGAAAGATCTTTGGCTTCTGGTCCGACAAATCCCTGAGCTATCATTACCAAATAACATCCAATTAATAATTGGATTCCAATCCATAATTAGGGTAAAAATGCCATTTTACCCCTTAGCTAGTTTGGTCCAAGACTAAGGCCCAAACTCACAATCCAAAAGGCCCAAATCCTAATTAGCCACCCAAGGCCCAAATTGTGGCCCAATAACCAAAATAATCTTACAAGGGCCAAACACGGCCCAAATTTCTAAATTGGGCCTAAATCCCTTACATGGGCGTTAGTCCAAGTAAGGGTGAGCATTTGGACTGGTGGACCGGACCGGACCGATGAACCAGACCGGACCGGTGAACCGGACCAAAACAGACCAAACCAGACCGTTTTTTAAACCCCCGGGCCGGTTCTCGGTTCTAGGAATCCATCAAAACCGGTCCGGTTTTTTTCCGGTCCGATCCGGTTATTACCGGGTTTAGAACCAGTTGGACCCGATTTTAAAAAAAATTATAATCTGTGAAATTTTTTAAACAACCATAACTCATTCGTTTTAAGTCGGATTGACACACAGTTTTTTCCAACGTTTAATTTACAGTTTGTAGATGAATTTAGACTATAATTTTGGTATTATATTCAATGAGTTACAGTATTTCAAAGTTGAGCTATCAAAGCTGAAAAATTTCAGCTTTTCAGTAACATTTTTAAAATTTTGTAATATGTGAAATTTTTTTAACAACCATAACGCATTCGTTTTAAGTCGGATTAGCATGCGGTTTTGTCCAACGTTTAATTTACAGTTTATAGATGAATTTAGACTATTTTTTTGTTGATTTTGGTATTATATTCAATGAGTTACAATCTTTCAAAGTTTAGCTATCAAAGCTGAAAATTTTCAGTTTTTCAGCAAGATTTTTAAAATTTTGTAATCTGTGAAATTTTTTAAACCACCATAACTCATTTGTTTTAAATCGGATTGACCTGTGGTTTTTTCCAAGATTTAGTTTACAGTTTATAGATGAACTTATACTATAATTTTGTTGATTTTGGTATTATATTCAGTGAGTTACAATCCTTCAAAGTTGAGCTATCAAAGCTAAAATATTTCAACTTTTTAACTATAATCTTAGACTATAATTATGAATTTTATGTATATTTGAAAGATAAATCATATGAAAGGGATCATGGTGAACTTGATTTATATGTTAGTTGCTTTTATTTGGAAAATTAATTTTGCAAGTTATAATAATCTAACATCAAGGTAGATTAGTTATGCATGAAACGGAAACGTAATCATTTTTACAAGTTGTATCGTATCAAACCCAATAAAATATTCATTTTAAAGAGTTATATCAAACCCAAAAACTTATTTTAACGACTTGTACTCTATGCAATTAAAGTTGTATCGGTCCAAACGGGTCCAAGAACCGGAAAACTCGGACATGGAGCTGGACACGGAAACGACTCATCCGGTCCGGTCGGCGATCTACAATATTCTCCATAACTGGTCTGGTCCAAGAGTCGGGCCGGTCCAGTTCGGTCCAAATGCTCATCCCTAAATCCAAGGTCCAACATATCCCCAGCCTAAAACCCAAGAATTCAGTTGGCCCAACAAGCCCTAAACATCTAAGCCTAAAAAGAATGGCTGAAACCGAAGATCGAATTTGCAAAGCCCAACTTGGTGAGTACACGGGGCGTACTCAGCTTGTACGCTAAGCGTACATGATTTAGGGCTTGTACGTGGCGCGTACGAGCTTGTACGACCAATGTACTCACCCATTTATCCAAATCTCATTTCCAGGTCATAATCCATAAAGACTGTACTGCAAAAGCTAGATCTGACTTCCTTGAGCCGATTTATCACGTAAAGTTGCTAACTTTACATGCATGCATGTCTTAATGAAGCTCCTAAAGGTAAGAAGGACTTAATAGGTGACTTAATGCATGGATGTGACCATATACCCCATAAAGCTAGCACCATTATGCTTAAGAACCTCATAACATGATTAGATCTAAAAGGAAAAGCCCCCAAAATGGCTTAACACCTCAAAATAACCCAAAAAGGTATCAAAAGCTTAAAACCAAGATATAAAGAGCTCTAAGCATTCAAAAGCCAAGGTATGAACTTAATACCTCAAAAGACATGCAAAATGAGTGATGATTCTGGATCTCTAAGTTTCCCATGATGCTTTGAACCTTCACCCTTCTTCAATCTCTTCAAAATTAGCAAAGGAAACACCAACTTCTTCTCAAGAGCTCAAAAACATAACAATGGAGGCTAAAGGTCGATCTTTGGATTTTAGGGCAATGGAGGCTGGTAAAGAGGCCAACCTTAGGTATTAAAGGTCTTTATATAGGGTGTGACACCCTAAAATTAGGGTTTCATTAACCTCCAAGTAAACTAAGCGTAACCCTCATACGCCAAGGGTTCGAGGCCTCGCACCCGCGATCACTTCCCTCCTTAGTACGCTAAGTGTACCATGTGGTACGCCCTGCGTACTAGCTTCTTAGCTAGTACACTAGGCGTACCAAGTGGTATGCCCCATGTACTACTCCAAGGTCCAAATGTAACAATTTAAATATAAATGAAAAATAAGGAACATGATGGGTTTTCAGCATAACTACAACCTATGTGATCATGCAACCCTAATTGTTTTGGATATAATTTTTTCACTAGTTGAACATGAAAATTGAATACCAAAGCAAAACCCTAGATCTAGCATATATAAATCAAAATCTACATATAATTAGGATTTAGAAGTTTACTTCACTTGTTATGTAGCAATTAGAAGAAACCTTCTAGATCCTTGACTCTTGAAAGCTTAATGCCTCAAATGTGACACCTCTAATGGATTATAAACACCACTAGCAAAAGGATGAGAGGAGAGAATACTTTAGAATTTCGGCTAAGGTTTACAAAAGCAAGCATTCGCCGAAATCATATGTGGTGGGGTCTT
The DNA here is from genome assembly GCF_002870075.4 of Lactuca sativa. Lineage (NCBI taxonomy): Eukaryota > Viridiplantae > Streptophyta > Magnoliopsida > Asterales > Asteraceae > Lactuca > Lactuca sativa. The sequence goes on along the minus strand of NC_056627.2, from coordinate 63,341,849 downwards.
TATATAGTTGTGGGTTGCTAGGGTTTTCTGGAGGGAACCCTAATTTCCTGCTTAAGGCATAAGCAACCCATTGACTCCTCATCTAGAGTCCTTGGACGAAAGCTATAGGGCCTCCCTATAGTTTTCATCCACTCCCATCTAAGGATTCCAATGCCTAATTTCACAACTATCAATGATTTGCAAAACAACCCGCGTTCCTTTAATCAGTTCCTTTAATCCCAAAATTAATTCCAAATTAATTTCTGATTAAATACTAATTAAATAACATGATATCTAATTAATATATTATTTTCATAATACATTAATAAATCAATTTATTATTTCAAATAATAAATTCAACCTCTCTCTCTCTCTCTCTCTCTCTCTCTCTCTCTCCAAAAGTCATCCTATCAAGTTGCTAGAGGAAGGCAACCCAAAAGGACCATGCTAATTTCAAATCAAGTATATACCAATTATAGTTATGGACTTGGACACTTAATCCAACAGACTCCCACTTGGATAAGTCTAATAACTATGATTTGAAGTATGACCTCAAAATGTGACCAGCAATTGTAGCTTTCAAAAGCCATTGTCGAACTTTGACATAGTTAGTTACGTGTCCTTTAGATAAGTGATCAAATATTCCTCCATTCTACAAGATATCTTATGAACATGAGACATGGACTATAATCAATCTCTATGTCCAAAGTTTGTTTCCCAATTTTTGATTTTTGAAGACTGATATCAGACTACTAATTGAACACATCAATTCAATCCAGGCTTGGCCAAGCGTTTTAGATGTCATCATCAAATCATCGAGGGGCCCATAGATACCTCTTTTCCCCATTAGGGCAAAAAGAACGGATAAACTTCAACTCATATGCTTGCACTATTCACTCATCAAATCATGCATGACAATACGTTTGATAACATCAAGTTACTGATGCGTTTACGTATTATCAATGCACAACCGACTCATAAACAACAACTCATATGTCTCCATTTCAAGAATATAAGATATTATCGTCTCAAAATTACTCATGATAAAATCCATGAAGTAATTCTTTGAGCGTGGGTTAATCCAATACTCAAATCCCCATTTCAAAAGTACTCGTGAATGTTACAGCAAACTATTGCTATGTCTAAACCCTTAGACAATCTATAATCCAATTCACGACAATTTTAATTCACTACTTACTTCCAAAGTATGATCGAATGTGGATGTTTTGAATAATCTAATTATCCGGGAAGTAAAACATGCGAAGTGAAACACAATAATAACCTAATTAAATATGGTCTAAAATTTGTTGAATATAAATAAAACACTTATTATTTAATCACCATATTAATTAGACTTTATTAATTGTATAAGTTTTTATTAATCAACTAACCACTTGAATTAAACATTAGTCATGCCATGTAATAAACATGCATACTACGTCTCTCTATGGTCATTCCTTTGTGAATAGATCGATTGGACATAATTCCAATGATACTCATATCACAATTCCAAATCCATATTACAAGCATAAGAATTTCCAAAAGTCTTCTCACAACTAAATGTGTCAGAATCTAACCTTTCATGCAATGATCATTTTGTGATGGCGTGACCTAGAAGTCACAAAGACTTTGCTAATGATGTCGCAAATGCTTCTTTGAAACTTTGTTACTTAAAACAATTTCATGGTAATGAAGTATCAAATTCAAGGTAACTCCTTGAGTACCTTCTTTGCATTAAGGTTTCTAACTCACATTCAGATTCTAATCACCAACTCCCATTATGGAAACTTTTCCATATTTCCATATGACTATCAATTCTGATCAAGAATGATCCCAATCTGAAACATGTCAATATGGTCTGTCCAAATGCTATACTTCCAACTGTCCATAAGCAACCAATCTTCAGCGAACTTCAGATTGTCCTTTAACAGTTGTTCAACAACTCTAGTCATATCCAGTTCTAGTCCTTTTCCCTTCTTAACGCCCTAGGCATTTGGAAAAATTAGAACAAGTAAATACTATAGCATATGTAATCGATCCTATATACGAGGCATATGGGATTCGATACAGAATGTCTTACATTAAGACTTGATATTTAATTAGTCTTTTGCTATAATGTTTCCATATATAGAATTTCCTATGTTGAATCTTTTCAACAAGATATTCATATATGTTCATGACTAATTTCCATTAAATCAAAACTTTTAGATCTGGAATGAAGTATAAATGCCTTCTCCCCTAAATCCTTTTTGTAGCAAAACAATTCCCAAATATAGCAATTTGCAAATTGAAAACTTATTTCCTATAAACAACATTGCCAACTTGCAATACTTAGCATAACAATCATGCTCCTACTAGCATAACAATTATACTCTTGCTAGCATAATTATGTTCCCATTAGCATAACACTTGTGCTCCCACTAGCTTTGACATGTATCCAAAAATCATCTGGACTTCCAGAAAATCAATGCTCTTGACTTTGTCACTAAAGTTCAGATTTCTAATACGTGGTACTTCGATAAGTCTTCATATAGACTTCTCAAGCTCATACACATTTCATTAGATAGCATACGTGTGTGTTTAAACCTTTTCATAACTTATAACAACAATTCCTGAATGTTCAAACTATTTCTTGCCATTTCTCACAATTCGAACTATGAAAAGGGATGTCGTAATCATATACAAATTTGAGAATGCAATTATCACAACTGCTAATCATAATGATATCAACCAGATTTAAAATCTACTAGAAAAAGTGTTTCCTCATAATCATTTTCATGAGTTAGAGCGAAACCTTTTTCCACTTAGATTTTATGGTGTATGTGGTCCCATCCATGTGAATTTATAAATTCCAACCTATAATCATGAGACAAGGTTGAGGACAAACTAAAATCAAATTTTGTTTTTCCTTTCATGGACTGAACTTTGTTTATTCTTAATTTCTTGTCATTTGATAGCACAAGGGCCTACCATGTATTCCATGTTATTTAAGCTGCTCACTTCCATTGACCAATCTACTATCACTAACCAACGTGATCTGCCTTTGCAGTCAAATGAGAACCATAGAACTCACATGCATTGTCAACTTTACTAGAAGGTGCATAAAAACAAGAATGTGTCAACACAATTGGTTATTAACCTCAGGTCGTGTGCTAGTATTAACTAAAAGGTTTATTCTTGATTGACTCTTGAAACTCTTCAAGACCAATAAGACTCCCACTGACTTCTTGATATATAAGTTTCTCTCTCAAGGAGCAATCCTTGACAAGCAAAAACAAATATTCAAAAGTTAGTGTGGATTCTCGACAAGAAAATATCTCATGGAATTGGTCTTAGTTTATCTTTGTTTTAACCAAAACATCACAACTTACCAATTCCAAATGTGCTCGAGTAAGAAAACATTTCTACTCCACATTTCATGAGGTGTTATAAACCTACTTAATTTGAATTTTACTTCAAGGTACAATTCGTAGTTACTAGAGTATGACTCTAAAACTTGATTCTGAAACGAAGTATGACTCATCTACTGATTAAACTATTTTAACAATATTTGATTCCTCTTATTAGTTAAACCAAATTCACTAAGATGTCCTTAAATGATCAATTGTGACATAGTTCCAAAAATCATTAAGATGATCATAAAACATGATACTAAAATAATCTCTTTTCCTTTCAGATTGGAGAAACCTTTATCTTTCTGCCTAATAGATTCTTCTTATTCATTCCACTACTCTTTGAAAACCTTTTCAAAGTGTTAGAATTATGCTTAATCTTGTAAACACAACCATATTTACTGAACCATCAGTAAATTATGACGAATAGACCCATCATCCTTGTGGTGGATCTGACCAGTCCACATCAATGTGCACTAGATCCTTTAGTACTTCACTTTGATTCACATAAACATGTGATCAACGAATTAGTTTTAATCTTCTAAAGATCAAGATTCTCATACATCACACAATTCGAATTGTATGACTCCAAGTTTGTATCCAACTGAAACTTGGGTGATGAGAATTCCTTTTCACTTGGTCAAATGATATCACAAAGAATCATATCCATATTTAATATTATCCCATCGCGAGGATATATAAAGTAAATAAGATAAAACAAAAAATTTACTTTATTGATAATGTGCGGAAAAATATTTATCCTTACAATGCAAATATATGAAAACTATGTATTTCCTAAGCAATCTATTAAGCTATCATAACTCCTAAGCAACAACTCTAAATTCTGATCATCGAACTATGTGACCGAAATCCATCTCTTATGATCAGAATTAACTTTCTCTTCTTAAGCTTCCTTCTTTCTCTTAGATCCTACAAAACATCAAAATGTGACTATCACATCATGTAATAAGAATATATGAATAGGAACTTAATAGAGTTTTATAATGGATGTACCTAAAGTAGAGTCATACAACTTGACTTACTATCTCTGCGATCTTTCAGGTAGACAGGGCAGCTTCGCATCCAATGTACATTCAATTGGCAATAGAAACATATGGACTCTTCAAGAATGGCACACGAGACTATCTCAGAATTAGATTTTCTCTTTACCATATAGTCAAACAGTTTGACCTTGTCCGATCCCTTTCCACTGGGAAAATAAATCTTTATATCCTACCAATGTTGTCATTGTCCATTGAAACTTGGGAGATTGATCCTTCAAACATATTTGCTTGACCAGTGCACTTTCGCATTTTTGCTTCAACATCAATTAGCAAATGTGTCAGATCAATAAGGGTCACGTCGTTGTAAGTGATATAGTAGTCTTTAACAATCTAACTATATGACTCAAGAAGTTATTGAAGAACCAAGCCAATAGCCAGCTCCTTTGGGAAAACGACACCCAACATTCCTAATATGTCAATGTGCAACTTCATGTTTAGAACATGTGCACACACAGAATTTCCATGTAGGTATTTGCATGCCAAAAGGGCTTGAGTAACCTTGAACTTTTCAATTTGACGAAAATGTGGGTCGGGGAGAATCACTGGAGGTGGTGGAGGAAGAGTTTGAGAAGTATGATTTCCAGTTCCACCATTTGAATAAGGGAACATTCTTTCACCTTGATCAACTTGTGGAAGATCATCTTCAAACTGAGAAGGAAAACTATTTCCAGAAGGATTAGGAAGTCCATTGTTGTCTTGACTCGACATCTACAAATGGAGAAAATTCAAGTTACTTGATTTATTTAATCCTTAATTATTAACCCAAAAATTTAAATTAAGGCTAGGATCCATATTTTCGATTCAAATTCTGAAGAGGGATGTCGTAATCAAATTCGAATCTATTTTAGGTAAGTAAGCATTAACAGTTTCAATCTAATGAAACTCCTAGATCTTTTTGAGATTCATTGAACTATTCAATGACATGTTTAATCTCGATTATGCTCTCACTTTGTGATTGGGATGTCAAGGATTACAAAAAAGATGTGAATAACCATGCAAATTAGCTTGGTACTCTTGATGTCACTTATCACCTAATCAATGTGCTGGTTAACCATACACGCTCCATTGATCAATGATAAATTATAAGACATTCGTTGCCCACAATATTGGTCTCATATTAGTGTGCCGGTTAACCACACACGTTGTACTAACGAACAATAAGGTGCAATGTGCATTGTCATAGATTAGCATCAAATTCACATTTTTTCTAAAGCAACTAAGAATGGGATTTTAGAAAAACTTTACTTACTGTATGTCATTATACTTTTAATGAGATTTTAGTGTCCTATCCTACCCTTTTGGCTAACAACCAGCTTTCTTAAACACCGCTTATAGACCAGCTTCATGAATGCGGCCTATTAACGGTAAGACTGACTTTTCTTATACGTATATATATATATATATATATATATATATATATATATATATATATATATATATATATATATATATATATTAAACTTTTAATTCTATAATAGTATAAGGGTGTATTTTAAACGTTTAAAATATTAGAGGTTTAATCTTTTAATAAATTAAAATTTTAATTTTATTAAATTTAAACCTTAAAAATACTAGGGTTCTAAAATTTAATATTTCAAAATTAAACTATTTAATTAAATTTTAAATTATAAAACCATAAGGGTGTATTTTGAAACTTTTCAAAAATACTAGATCAAATTTTAAATAATTAAATTAATCAATTAATTTACTCTTTATCTAAAAATTTGACCAAATCATTTATTTTGATAAAGATATGTCATTACCTTTTTAGAAAATTCAACTTTTAAATAGTGAAAACGAATTAAGGTAATTATCCTAATCAAATCAAGATATGAAAATCGAGAAATCAGGGATTTGATGAGTCAACTCGTGGAGTTATGGGCATTGAACTCGTCGAGTTGGACCAACTGGTTGAGTCCCAAGAGGAACTTGTCGAGTTCTATGAACAGATTGGTGATTTTGTTCCCTTCTCCTTTGGACAATTCACATATGCATCAAATTCAACTGAAAAACATCCCAGGGTCTAATACCACTGATGAGTTTTAAGCATAACTACAACCTATGTGTTCATGCAACCTTAATTGCTTTGGATCTAAGTTTTTCACTAGTTAAACATGCAAATTGAATACCAAAGCAAAACCCTAGATCTAGCATATATAAATCGAAATCTACATATAATTAGGGTTTAGAAGTTTACCTCACTTGTTATGTAGAAATAAGAAGAAACCTTATAGATCCTTGACTCTTGAAAGCTTAGTGCCTCAAATGTGACACCTCTAATGGATTACAAACAACACTAGCAAGAGGATGAGAGGAGAGAATACTTTAGAATTTTGGCTAGGGTTTACAAAAGCAAGCATTCGCCGAAAATCATATGTGGTGGGGTCTTTATATAGTTGTGGGCTGCTATGGTTTTCCTGAAGGAAACCCTAATTTCCTGCTTCAAGCTTAAGCAGCCCATGGACTCCTCGTCTAGAGGCCTTGGATGAAACCTATATGACCTCCCTATAGTTTTCGTCCACTCCCATCTAAGGAGTCCAATAGCCCAGTTTCATAACTATCAATGATTTGCAAAACACCCCCCCGTTCCTTTAATCAGTTCCTTTAATCTTCAAATTAATTTCAAATTAATTTCTGATTAAATACTAATTAAATAACATGATTTATAATTAATATATTATTTTCATAATACATTAATAAATCAATTTATTATTCCAAATAATAAATTCAACCTCTTTCTCCAAAAGTCATCCTGTCAGGTTACTAGAATGAAGGCAACCCAAAAGGACCATGCTACTATAAAATCAAGTACATACCAATTATAGTTATAGGCTTAGACACTTAATCCAACAGAACATAGCAGAATCCAAGTGTTACACATGGGTCTAGCACTAGAAGACATAACAGAGACAGGTGTACAAGAAGATAATGAAGCAGAAGATGACAAATGTGGTGACATGTGATGAGATGCACCAAAATCTACTATCCACAAGAATGAAGGAATACCTGACGTGTTGGATGAAGACAAACTTGATAGAGACATGGAAGTTGACATGGATTTGGATTGGTAGCAAGGAGCTGTCTGAATTGTTCAACAATCTACGGATCCAAGGGTTATGGTGGTGTAAAATCTGTTTCATTCTCAACTGAATGTGCAGTGGCAACGGACTGTGGTGGCCTAAAAGATGGAAACGAGGGTCGTGATTGTCTAGAAGACCTTACTGCTATGAAGGTTGAGACTGTGTTGATAACCTTTCTGACCAATACAATTTCTAATTAAGGTTTCAAATATGATGATTATCATTATCATTACATAAAATGAGTCAATATCGACTATTCTTACTAAGCATTTCTAACTTATTTTGGCTTCAGCTCATAATGAATACTTAGGAGTTATTTAGAAATATGGATAGTACTTTGAAGGCCTTGGGTTGTGTGGTTTTATTTGAACTTTGTGACGAGGTAAATTGATTACTACCCCGCTTTAGGACTTTAGCACTTAATTTTGCATAAAAATAGTTTAAAGTATTTTTAAAAACTTATTTAAACTATGGGACTAAGTGTTTTTCCATAACTAAAACTTTGGATTTGTTTTATTTAAAACCCAATGATTTTTAAAGGTATTTTTAAAATGGAAAAATGACATTGTAGCACAACCAACTATTCCATTTTGTCTAGTGTGGTTACTAAAGTATTTTTTTAACAAACCCATGTTAACCAATTTATCTAAATTACACAAGCGGTCCCTATGGTTTCTAATTTTTTCGTGGTTGGTCTCTCACAAGCACCATTAATCACCCGCACCATCGTTTACTTCCGGTACCATTTCAAAAATTCGTATAAAATTTCATCTCTAACATTATTCGATTTCCACATTTCCAAAGGCTTAACCATGCTAACCTTTTCACATACTTTGGGATTTCTTGTTTTCCTTTATGGTATTTCCACAACAAATCCTTAGTCTTATCCCGTAGTTAAATCTCCAAAAAAAGATATCGTCACATTGATATATCAAGCGTAGACGGAAACCATTTATTTTCTAAAACAAATGTTTGGCATAGTTGAACACAAGATTAAAATTACTGTATCGTCCTTTAAACTTAGCAGATCTACATAGCTTAACATATGACTTCTTAAGTATTACCGTAATAATATTTATACTTAAATTTTTCATATTTATTAAAGTAATCAAAAAACTCAATTTTAGGCTATGATATCCACCTAAACGATGATGAAACCCAAAGCCGCATATATCATTGCCACTGTTATATAAAAAACAATCAAAAAACAATTTTGGTTTTTAATAAATGTTTCAGCGTAAGACCCAAATATGACGAAGATTGAAGACGTTTGATATCACATCTTTTCTAAAACAAGCGATTCATCAAAATGGTAATCAGGATCATTAAAACTATATATGTGTTTGCGTAAAGCGGCACCGATAAATAGCTCTTTTCGTGAATAATTTTCTAACAAGAGAATAATTATTAGATTTTATTATTAGTTATTATATATTAAAAATTACCACTTTTAAATAAAATATTTATGTTTAAACTTTATATTTATATTATTTGTTTATACATTTGATGTAAATTAATTAATATTATTGTCTAGTTTAAGAAATATATACATTAATTTATATATATGAATTTAGTATTTTAAAATTGTTATTTGCACCAAATTAAATTTCTTAATAATCTTCCTTAATTCAAGTGTTAAAACTTTTGACAAGTATTAATGATTTATTTATACATAATTAATTTGTACAAAAAAACTTTGTATCTTATACCTCTTAAAATTCAAAATATGACTAATATGCTTTATAACATAGTATAAGATTTAAAGTTTTTTTTTAAGGTAAATTGGGTTTGCTCATGCGAATTGAAAAGTTTTATTTGTGCAGTTATGTTACGGTGAGACAATTGAAAAAATTAGGTGATTTTGGATGATGATAAAGGGTGTTTTATATGAAAAACGGTGAAGCGAAAAATTGTGTAAATTACTATAGGTGAATGGTGGTGGTTATCTGAAGTGAATGGTGGTGGTGCTGGTGATGAACACTGAACAGTACTGATGTGAGACCAACCATGAATTTTTTTTTTTTAAGTATAGGGACCATTATTTAAATTTAGAATAATTGGTTAACGGAAGATCTGTTAAAAACTAACGAAAATGACTTGATAGATAGGTAACTTGTAAGTTTAATGATTTATTGCGCAAAAAAATATTTTAATGACCAAATCGAACCAAATGCAACATTTTGTTGTGCTACAGTGTCATTTTCTCTTTTTAAAATACCCTATCAATGGACGTTTCAATAAAAATATCAAATAAACTTAAAAATATATAATTTTTAAAATGGTTAAAAAGTTAAATCTTTTGAATATAAAACCTAAATTAACATACCAAATTAACTAAAAATATACAAAAATTATATTATGTTGTCTTACAGACAATGGTTGATATTTCAAGAAATCATTATTATCGAAATTAAAAAAAATAGTTTTTAAAATAGATAATAGTAACATTAAAAGTTACACTAAATAGAGAACCATATTTAGTTTTATTTACACACAACTTGGAAGTAAAAGCCATTAAATGATATGATTCTAATAGATGTTTATACTATAACATCATTAAAAAAATACAATTTTATATACCAAATTAGTATAAGAATTATTATTTTATGGTTCATTTCAATAACATAATTTTTTCAACATTTATTTGTCAAGACTCTAATTACATATTTTATTCTGCGTAATGCACAAACATTCGCCTAATAAGTATTATAACGGATGTCATTCAAATCAACGTGTTCAAGATATGTTTTATATCTTGATACATATTCATTTAAAATTCTTAACTCTTCAACTTCCTACTAATTAATCATTTTAATTTACTTTAATAATTGATGATATCAGGTCCATTAGCATCGTCTATACAGCTCTAGCGTGCCAACCTTGTCTGGCGCTCCCTTGTCGGCCTTTCCTGGTGTGCGCTCGTCGGCCTTGCCTGGTGCGCGCTCACCAGCCCCGCCCGGCGCCTCCAGGCGATCTTGCCCAACTCCTTGGTAGTAGGGCATGAATTAGGTTGGCCCAAGGCTTCTCCTAATTCCCCTTGACTTAATTGTCCCCTATAAAGTGAATAGTGCCTCCTCCATGAAGGGGGACTCTCCCCTTGTCTCAGCCACCACACTAGACTCCGGTCGGGTGGCTCAGTCGCCACCCTCCACCTTCAGCTACCATACACCACCACCAACACCAAGATGGTTCTCTCCAGCTAAGTAGAACCATCTCACCTCTTCCAACCGATCTAACTTGATCGTCGGAGCCTGCTCCCGGGGTACAATCCCTGGGGCGGTTCTAACGACTTTGCAATGTGATGTCTAGATCTCCACCATAGCAGAAGTTAAGAAGAGATGTTGGAGGTCGATGTCGCATCATTTGGCGTCATCCCGAAATCGAACGAGAAGCCATCATCTCGCTTGGTTTCACGCTCATTCTTGCCTAGATCTGTCCAAATCTGTTGCGTTTTAGCTCAGGTTTTGCTCATATCTATTTATTCCTACCGTCATTTTTTCAGATCCATTTGGCTCTTGCCAAGATCTGCTACACCATCGTTCAGATCTCTTGATTTGCTTAGTTTTTTCGTTCAGATCTCTTGATCTGCTTAGTTTTTTTCGTTCAGATCTTTCAATCTTTTTTTTTCCTTAGATATCTAAATATGCTTTGTTTTAGTTCGTTTGAGCACCTCTCAAGTTTAAAATGAATTTATCAGGTCTATTTTTCATTTATATTTTGATGGGTTGTTCAGTAAGTCGTGGAGAAAGAAGCTTTTATGAGTTCTTAACCCATGTTTGTTCATATTTTGGTGTTTTATCAAGCAACTTGAGAAGAAGAGAATTTTTTGTGATTATTTACCATATCTCCAGTTGCTTCCCTTAGTTTGTGATTTTTTTATGTAAATCTTCATTTAGGTTGTTTATTTGGTGTTTTCCTTTAGAAGCTTAGAGAAGGAAAACGGGAATCTCTCCAGATCTGTTTTTCATTCAGATTTTGGTGATTTATTCAACTAATTGAAGAGAGGAGAATTTTTTACAAGTTTTTACCTCTTTTACCAGCTCATTATCACGAGAAAAATCGCTTTCAGGTGATAATTTTTCGTATATAACTTCATTTAAGTTGTTTGTGAATACTGATTTGGTGTTTTCTTTAAAAAAAAAATTGAGAATAAAAAAAGAGGTTTTTTTATGGGTTTTTACCCCACTTCCAGTTCATATATTTTCAGAAAATCCCATTAAGTTGATGACTTTCTATGTATAACTTTACTCAAGTTGTTTAGAAGCTAGCTTGGAGAAAGAAATAAATTTTTATGAATTTTTACCTTCTCAAGTTATCAGAAAACCCATTTTCCATATGAATATATATATATATATATATATATATATATATATATATATATATATAAAGAGAGAGAGAGAGAGAGAGAGAGAGAGAGAGCTAACTAAGTATTATATGAATATTTGAATGATTGTGGGCCAATCAAAATTAAATAAAAATGTAAATAATTAAATAAATAAACAAGGGTATATGAGTATTTTGATAAATAGCTTCCACAAATAGTCCCTATAATCATGCTAGCATTCACTTTTAACCTAATTTCTTTTCTTATATACAATCGTCATCGATGTCTTCCAACAAAAAGAATGACCTGAAACAAAAAAAAGGACTTTATTTCCCCCTGTTCATCACCTGACTAACAGATCAAGCAAAGATGGAAGAAGGCAGACGAATGGAATACAGTGAGAGGGAAACACGAACGCAATAAGGGGGTGCAAAGGGTCGCATTTTGTCGATCGATTTGCAAGGAGGTCGTCTCTGGAATCGACGAGGCCGAAGCAGTGAAGGTGGGAAGAATCCGTGAAGCCCTCTTCCTGCTTTGATGGTGATGTGTGAAGGGGGAAAAGAAAGCATCGACCTTGTAGACCGATGGCTCGGTAGTGGCTAAGAGATTGCAGGGAGTGAGCGCCTCTGGTGTTTGGCCGACAATCCTCGGTTGTTTCTTCTCGTTGTCAACAACAAGAAAACCGGGGAAAAGCAACAGTAGCAGATGGTGGTGAAGAGGTTTTTGGTGGCTGGTGTGGATTCGACAAAAGGAGGTGAAGGTGAGTCTTCCATAGGAATTAGACAGGATCAACAACACAGGTGACCTTATTGCTCTATTATTATTATTATTATTATTATTATTATTATTATTATTATTATTATTATTATTATTATTATTATTATTATTTTGTGATTTGGAATCCCCGTTATGATGATGAAACAAGCAAAAGGGTCGAGCAAGGGGGTGTTTGTTTGATTTTGATTTTGTTTTTCTTTTCTTTGTTTAGACAAAAAATCAGTTGAGTGTTGATGGGTTTTGGGTTTGATTGTTCTTGATAGAAATGGATAAATGGAATGGATTTCTGGGGTTAATGTTTTACAGGAAATTGTTTGTTTTGCTTAACAGAAATTGATGTGGTGTTTATTGCTTGAAATTGCAATGGAAAGAAGATGAAGTAATAACAATGAGTGGTTGTATTTCTCATTTCCATGTATACATGAAATCAAGAACAAGAATGTTCTTGTTTTCTTGGCTGGGAACGAAACGAGAGATATCAAAGCAAAACATGATACATATGAAACTTACAACATTCTATTGGAATGAAATCTTGAATTCTGATTCTGTCAGAATAGAATCTTGAAGATGAACATTGTATGAGATGAAGATGAACAATGACCACCAATCTTCCAAAAAGAAGGGATTATTCTACCAGAATAATATACAATATAATGAAAAAAATATATGTAATAGTATATTCTGGTAGAATGATTTATATATTGTGTTTTTTTGTTATTAATAAGCGTAACATTCTCATAGAATAGTATATATATATATATATATATATATATATATATATATATATATATATATATATATATATATTTCTTTTCTAAGAATGTAATGAATTTTTTTTAACTTGTATCCAAAATTTTGTTATTCTTCAAGAAGTTCATTAAACCAAAATAAATATTATGTCAGAATGTGTATTCTTGTATTGTTCAATCATATTTGTTATTTTTCAATATATTGATAAATATATTCCGTCAGAATTTCCGAATTAGGAGAATTATCATCTATACAATCAGATTTTTAAAATTAATAGAATCTATTTTCCCTTAAAATATGCAATTTTCCTTTTTTAAATTTATGTTAATTGACTAAAATACCCTTAGAATGAAATTAGATGGTATTTTTTAATTATCTTTAATTTAATAATATATTAATATGTATTATTCACTTTCCAAAAATAAGTAAAATGATTGGTACACAATGATTCATATATTCATACAATACTTAGTTTGAATATAATAACATAAGCCTATACACACGCACACACAAACACACACACACACACACACACACACACATATATATATATATATATATATATATATATATATATATATATATATATATATATATATATATATATATATCGCTAAGATCCTTAGATCTGTTAAGATTTTTTTTCATTTCGAACATGTTTGTAAAGAATTTCTCAGATCTATTTTTGCTCATATTTTGGTGGTTTTGTTCAACTTTGAGAAGAAAAGAAGCTCTTATGAGCTGTTACCATCTTTTTCAGTTCATATATTATCATAAATTCATTTTAATGATGATTTTATGTGTAAAAGTTTGTTTAGGTTGTGAATGCTATTGTGATTCTTGTAAATTCCAAAACCCATTAGATGACATTTTTACCTCAAAGATTTACCCTATTCTCCCCTAAGTTTACTACTTACTCAAAAAAAGGAAGGGGTAGAAAGGGAGTTCTACAAGAAAAAGTGATATGTAAAAGAGTTGTATAAAAAAACAAGAGTTCATAGTCGATAAAGAAAGAAAAAACCCTTTAAAGCTCACACTTGCAACAAATTGTACATAAAATATTATAATGGTGTATTTGTGTCTCATCCCAGCCGACAAAATATAAAAGAAAGAAATGGTAGTTTGGGCCCCACCAATACACATGAGAGGTCATTGAAACAGTAGGTTTAACATAACATGCAGATGTAGTGCAACGAGCATGATAAATACCATTAGACTTTCTCAAATAGATTTTAATAACTTAGGAACCTTTTGTGATTTTCAAAACCATATTCACTTAAAATTTTCTAACCTTCATCATCAAATATGCTTAGGGAGAAGATTGTTCTTTTCATTGTAGGAATATAACATACACCAGTTAAAGTTCAGACAATGTCATCGAACATTTTGAAAATGATAGTGCATTAGAAACCATCAAATCCATGAACCGACTTAACATTCTGTATTGGTTCAAAAGTAGTAAACAATTCTTTGTGAGAACACATCTGATAGCACTAGTACAAAAATCACACACGCCAAACCAGAAATCCATGGCCAGATGTCTTTAGCCAATGTTTGTTTTTACTTTCAAAGTGTTCCCTATATTCATGTCACTTTTGGTACTTATGGCTACATTAAAATACAATGACTATATCACACGCAAGTCCATAGCAAGATTAATGAATAACTCAAGTATCATCAATACCTCCAACAATTACAACAATCGACACACCTCCAATAGTAACAATAGGAACCTCATCGTTGGAACTACCGTCAGGAGGATGGTTTCAAAATCATGATTACCCTTTGATTTATCTATGGAATTCATTTTTATTTATTATACAATTTATAACACCCACAAATTTTATGAACATCTTTCTTGCAATACTTGTATAACTTGTTATTGCCTTTAGCTTTTGATATGCCCCAAATAGATAACATTATACCTTGAGAACTACTCGCCCATCATTACAAGCCATTTGTTCAATCTCTTCTTGAAGTACAAGTGGTATCTTTGCCATCTTTCCAAAAGCCAATTACCTTTATCAACTAACTCTATAACCTTTTATAGGTTTGTTATATGCACTAACAACAATGTCATCATGAATCACAATCATATATGAATATACAATATATCAATGCAAAAGAAGAAAAATATTGAAAGTTCAATAACATGTGTTTATTATTTATGGTGATTTACGATCAAGTTAATCTAACATTAATTAATTGTTGTCACATCCTTGCAACTGAAAATAAAATTATAACAATAAATTCCCTTTTTCATGATCTCCATTTGCTTCTACACTATTTGTATCAAGAAAATCATTCATGTAATACTCGAATTTGCTAACAACACTCTTGGGCAAGGATACTAGAACTCGAATAGCATTCGGATCACCAACAACCGGCAAAAACAAACAGTAAATGTCACTAGTAAGAGGACCCATGTGCAATGGCTTACCTTGTCCAAAATTTAAGTCCTCCAACCCTAACTTAGACCATTGTGATATAATTAAGCTTGCACTGAGATCAGTTGTCACGATTTTGTCCTCCAATAACTCTACGATACCATTTACACAGTCACTAGTTAGGGTAGACTTGGCTTCTTGCACCAATTTTACGACATAATACAAGTTACTATCAACCAATTCTTGTACAGTGGATTTGGCACAAGCCAACACAAACCCATTTCCGTAATATCCTTTTGGAATCTCTGGTTTTACTTTATTTCGAATATTCATTGAGAATAAAAGCTTCACTTCTAGAGATGGTGCAAGATCGAGCGATTTAACCCATGAACGCCATGTATGAGATGCTAAGACCTCAAAAGTTGTACATTTGATAGATGGTTCACATTGAGTCTTGAGACGAAGGGTATGGGAAGTGGTGTAAGTCAATGATGTAGGAACGAGCAGTTGAGATTGTAAATATCGATTAAGGGAAAACCCAGTATTAGAATGATTTTTGGTAAATGCAGGATGAAGTAAAGGTGGTAAGTGTGAGGAAGGAGACTGAGGCTTAAACAAGTGACGTGAATGGAATGGTGTTGGTAGATGATTGTCAACAGCTTTGGTGATAAGTTGGCTCCAAGCATGTAGGAATTGAGATGTACCAATACCGTCGCATAAACAGTGGTTGATGGCCGTGCACATAATCATTCCTCCACATTGAAGTTTCGTTACCTGCAATCAAATCATCCAAACAAACAATAGGAAGTTGGTTTAATAAAATTAGATATTTTAAACAAATTTCATAGAGATATATTCAAATTCTTAATTGATATATATATATATATATATATATATATATATATATATATATATATATATATATATATATATATATATATATATATATATATATATATATATATATATATGGTTAGGATCATGTGAGATCGTCATATTTTCTGAGACATGGGACGCAATCCTAGCCATTCATTTTGTAGATCAAAAAAATATATTTTTAAAAATGCAAAATAAATGAAATTTTTTGTTTTTTTTTTAAATATTATTTTCGTCATTTATTTTATCCAATATATATATATATATATATATATATATATATATATACATACATATATATATATATATATATATATATATATATATATATATATATATATATATATATATATAAAGTACTGTTTTTTTCAACATATATGTGAAATATTCTAGAAGAATATTATACTGTAAATATTTAAATCGATTTTTTAGAATATAAGATTATTTTACTAGAATACTAAACTATAAATATTCAAAAAATTCTAATAGAGTATTAGAATATTCTAACAAATCAAACATTTCTAGTAGAATACTAGAATATTTTAACATATTTATCAATTTTAGTAGAATATTAGAATATTCTAACATTTTAAAAATTCGATTTGATTAGTTACAATGTAATATTCTATTATAAAATTTCACTTATATTTTGGAAGAACGGTAATTTTATTTATTTATTTATTTTGGATAAATTAAATAATGAAAATAATATTTAAAAAAAGAATTTTCGGATTTTTTTTTCTGTTATTTTACATTTTATATTTTTTTTTATCTCTAAGATGATTGACTAGGATCATGTGCCCATGTTTTATAAAATTAGCATGGTTTCAAATGAACATTTTCTCTCTCTCTCTCTCTCTCTCTCTTTCTTTCTCTCTCTCTCTCTCTCTCTCTCTCTCTATATATATATATATATATATATATATATATATATATATACACACACACACACACACACACACAAACACACATACACACACATTGGAAAAGTGAATATACGCTACAAGAGATATAAGTTTAGGTACCTAAAACTACCGTACTAGGTTGTTTTGTATCATATATATAATACGACTAGGTGTGACACTCATGTATTACATAGGTTTATGTAAAAAAAAAATTAAATATGAAATTTTAACAATTTGAAAAGTTTGAATTTATAAGAAAAATGAGTAAAATTTTGAATTTATAAAATTAATAAGGCTTTAACGTATAGAATATATTACATATATAAACTCTTTGTAATAAATACCATACATATATATTACCTTACATATTAAATGATGAATTTTAATTTAATAAAATGAAAATTACAATAAAATGACAAGTGGAATATAGAAAATTCTAGAATTTTAAAAAATGACATGTGTCCAAATGAAGGAGAAGAGGACATGTGACAAAAAGCTCTTTATTTATTAGGGAAGATTTTCTAAAACTTCAATCCTTAACTTGATTTATTTATAAGATTTTGGAAATTTCATTATTATCTTCCTATTACATCACATTTTTTTGTCAAACACCTACCAAACTATATATATTATAATTGCAAATGAAAATTAAGTAAGAGGAAGATAATGGTGAAATTTCTAAAAATCTTGCGAGTAATTTAATTTAGGAGTTGAATTTTTAGAATTTTGGACAATTATAATGCATATATATATATATATATATATATATATATATATATATATATATATATATATATATATATATATATATATAGGGCTAGGTTATAATGTGGATGAACAACT
This sequence comes from Lactuca sativa, assembly GCF_002870075.4. Classification (NCBI taxonomy): domain Eukaryota; kingdom Viridiplantae; phylum Streptophyta; class Magnoliopsida; order Asterales; family Asteraceae; genus Lactuca; species Lactuca sativa. The sequence goes on along the minus strand of NC_056627.2, from coordinate 63,323,472 downwards.
ATTGTGTGGACGTGTGGATAATACTATTTTATGAAAATTACTAAGAGAATATGTTGTTTAGTAATGTGAATACATTCAATCTCACAAAACTACTGTTATTTTAATGGATTCTCACCAATTTTAATTCACTTTTGTTCTCATTCATCATTTTTTATTTATTTTAATTCTTACAGAATACGACTCAATAAACATACTGATAACATTCTGACAGAATGAGAATCATTAAAAAAAGTGTAGAATAACCTTATAGACGATTTAATTAGTGAAAATGCTTAATAATTAAAATAATTATATATAAAATTGAACGTATTCATATTATCAAACAACATATTTTCTTTGTAATTCTCACAGAATAACATTATCCACACGTCCACACAATAGATGTCAATCCACATTTGAACCTAACTCTCTCTCTCTCTCTCTCTCTATATATATATATATATATATATATATATATATATATATATATATATATATATATATATATATATATATAACCATTATTAATCATGTAACCAATGAAGCTATCCAAAACGTCAAAATTTAAAGCGATCGTCGACTAAAGGAAGGGTTGTAGATTGGTACATTGGATGCACATGCACCAGATTATATCAAAACTAATTTCATTTTTTAAAGTTTTTCTTAGGCTTTTTTTTTCTTTTTTTTTTTGTTTAAAAAGCAACCAAATACTATGGTTCATGATTTTCGTCATCCTCAAATATAAATCCATAATGATATATAAAAATGATTTTTTTTTTTCAAAAAAATTCACTTCATTTTATTTGTTTTTTTAAACACTAATATTTAATTTTTATTGAAAAAAATTAATAAATATATCAAAATTTATATTTTTCATACTCTTTAAATATAAATTCATATTGACGTAAAAAAAACAAAAAAAATTGAAATTTTAGCTCTGATTTACATTGTGAATCTGTTGAAAACTGAATTCTTTTCAGTTAAGATTCATAGTGTGAATAACTATAAGTCAAATTCACATTGTGAGTCCTCATAAGTGAAATATATGCGGTTGAGATTCACAGTGTGGATAAATCCACTCTTGAATTTTAAAAAATTAGTTTAGAAAAAAAAACTCAATTTGTTTTGTTGTTGTTTTTAAATATCTAGGTTGATTTTTTATCAATAAACAAAATAAATATATCAATAGTCATAATTGTTTGTACTCTTGAAATAGACATTCATACTGTAGTATAAAAACATATATTTTTCGAAATTAACTCGGATTCACATTGTGAATCTGCTGAGATTCACATTGTGAAGTTATTGAAAATTGAATTATTTTCAATTAACATTCACATTGTGATTGTGAATCATCAGAGACATGAAATAGTAAGTCAGAATCACATTGTTAATCTTCAAAATGAAAAATTACAATTTAGATTCACATTGCAAATCTGAATAGATCAAGATGGTTGTTTTTCACCGTTTTTTACCGATGTGGATATCTATTTATAGACGACAAAATTCGAGAATTTTGCTACACTTAGTTTTTTTGGATAAAAAATAAACTTAAATATTTATAAAAAAAACAAAACGAAGTTTGTGTTTTTTTATGAAAAAATTTGTTTGTATATATATTTTTCCCATAAATTAACGGATTTATATATATTTATGCACTTAATAAATACCTAATTTTATAAATAGATATTTTGCATACAAAAATGTTTTTATAAATAGAAAAAAGAAGAATTTTATGTGAAAATATGTTTTTTTTGTGTAAATATGATTTTATAGAGCAAAAACTAATATTCGAAACAAATTTTCATAAAAAAAATAATGTGTAAAACTAAATTTAGGATGAATTGTAACGAAATTTTGAGATCTATGTAAAAAATATAAATTTTGGACCAAATTTATAATAAAATTTAAAACTTTAACAAAAAGTATAATTTTTAACTGTTAGATTACCTGTTGACCGAATAAAATAGTCAAAATAAATATACTTTCCGTTTTTTGCGATTTAATTAACTAAAAAAAAGAACTAAATCAATTATAAAGCCTAAACAAAAAGACTTTTTAGTAGATTTCCTAAAAAAAAACACTAAACAAACATATAGTTTTCAATTAACATTCACATTGTGATTGTGAATCATCATATACATGAAATAGTAAGTCAGAATTACATTGTTAATCTTCAAAATGAAAAATTACAATTTAGATTCACATTGCAAATCTGAATAGATCAAGATGGTTGTTTTTCACCGTTTTTTACCGATGTGGATATCTATTTATAGACGACAAAATTCGAGAATTTTGCTACACTTAGTTTTTTTGGATAAAAAATAAACTTAAATATTTATAAAAAAAACAAAACGAAGTTTGTGTTTTTTTATGAAAAAATTTGTTTGTATATATATTTTTCCCATAAATTAACGGATTTATATATATTTATGCACTTAATAAATACCTAATTTTATAAATAGATATTTTGCATACAAAAATGTTTTTATAAATAGAAAAAAGAAGAATTTTATGTGAAAATATGTTTTTTTTGTGTAAATATGATTTTATAGAGCAAAAACTAATATTCGAAACAAATTTTCATAAAAAAAATAATGTGTAAAACTAAATTTAGGATGAATTGTAACGAAATTTTGAGATCTATGTAAAAAATATAAATTTTGGACCAAATTTATAATAAAATTTAAAACTTTAACAAAAAGTATAATTTTTAACTGTTAGATTACCTGTTGACCGAATAAAATAGTCAAAATAAATATACTTTCCGTTTTTTGCGATTTAATTAACTAAAAAAAGAACTAAATCAATTATAAAGCCTAAACAAAAAGACTTTTTAGTAGATTTCCTAAAAAAAAACACTAAACAAACATATAGTTTTCAATTAACATTCACATTGTGATTGTGAATCATCATATACATGAAATAGTAAGTCAGAATTACATTGTTAATCTTCAAAATGAAAAATTACAATTTAGATTCACATTGCAAATCTGAATAGATCAAGATGGTTGTTTTTCACCGTTTTTTACCGATGTGGATATCTATTTATAGACGACAAAATTCGAGAATTTTGCTACACTTAGTTTTTTTGGATAAAAAATAAACTTAAATATTTATAAAAAAAACAAAACGAAGTTTGTATTTTTTTATGAAAAAATTTGTTTGTATATATATTTTTCCCATAAATTAACGGATTTATATATATTTATGCACTTAATAAATACCTAATTTTATAAATAGATATTTTGCATACAAAAATGTTTTTATAAATAGAAAAAAGAAGAATTTTATGTGAAAATATGTTTTTTTTGTGTAAATATGATTTTATAGAGCAAAAACTAATATTCGAAACAAATTTTCATAAAAAAAATAATGTGTAAAACTAAATTTAGGATGAATTGTAACGAAATTTTGAGATCTATGTAAAAAATATAAATTTTGGACCAAATTTATAATAAAATTTAAAACTTTAACAAAAAGTATAATTTTTAACTGTTAGATTACCTGTTGACCGAATAAAATAGTCAAAATAAATATACTTTCCGTTTTTTGCGATCTAATTAACTAAAAAAAAGAACTAAATCAATTATAAAGCCTAAACAAAAAGACTTTTTAGTAGATTTCCTAAAAAAAAACACTAAACAAACATATAGTTTTCAATTAACATTCACATTGTGATTGTGAATCATCATATACATGAAATAGTAAGTCAGAATTACATTGTTAATCTTCAAAATGAAAAATTTACAATTTAGATTCACATTGCAAATCTGAATAGATCAAGATGGTTGTTTTTCATCGTTTTTTACCGATGTTGATATCTATTTATAGAGGACAAAATTCGAGAATTTTGCTACACTTAGTTTTTTTGGATGAAAAATAAACTTAAATATTTTTTAAAAAAACAAAACGAAGTTTGTGTTTTTTTATGAAAAAATTTGTTTGTATATATATTTTTCCCATAAATTAACGGATTTATATATATTTATGCACTTAATAAATACCGAATTTTATAAATAGGTATTTTGCATACAAAAATGGTTTTATAAATAGAAAAAAGAAGAATTTTATGTGAAAATATGTTTTTTTGTGTAAATATGATTTTTTAGAGCAAAAACTAATATTCGAAACAAATTTTCATAAAAAAAATAATGTGTAAAACTAAATTTAGGATGAATTGTAACGAAATTTTGAGATCTATGTAAAAAATATAAATTTTGGACCAAATTTATAATAAAATTTAAAACTTTGACCAAAAGTATAATTTTTAACTGTTAGATTACGTGTTGACCGAATAAAATAGTCAAAATAAATATACTTTCCGTTTTTTGCAATTTAATTAACTAAAAAAAAGAACTAAATCAATTATAAAGCCTAAACAAAAAGACTTTTTAGTAGATTTCCTAAAAAAAAACTAACACTAAACAAACATATAAGTTGTGTCTATGTCATTCATACAAAAAAAAAAATCAATTCTAATTTTTAATATACATAAGCATATATTTACATGCATATATGTAATTTTTTCCTAGACTTTTTAGACATTTTTCGTAGGTCGTATGTAGGACTAATAGCGGTTTGTTAGGTTATATATATATATATATATATATATATATATATATATATATATATATATATATATATATATATATATATATATATTAATAAATATTTTTAATATTTTTTTGTCAAGTGTCACTCTAACACAACTCTTCATTAATATTATATCATCTTCATTAATATTATGACATGTGTCATCTAGATATATTAGATAACTCATTTCAAAATTCAAATTTACAATTTCGAAATATATGTTAAATTTGAAGTTATAATAATTTTAAAAATTGATATATCTCTTAATTAACAATTTATTTAAAATTATTGATTAATAATTATAAATTTTTATTATGTAAGTTTAATTGATTTTATAACTGTGGTTTCCACGGGTTATAAACAAGTATATATATATATATATATATATATATATATATATATATATATATATATATATATATATATATATATATAATCAAAAAATAAACATAACTTGTGCCACATGATATTTTTCTAGAGTATTAGTTCAAAATTTTATATTTTAAAGATCCACGGAAATCTCGAGTTTATAAAAAATTTAATTTTATAGCTAAAAGATTATATGTGACAAAATGAATAACAATATGCCATATGGTAAAAAAGATATTTATTTATTACAATAGATTTCGGATTATTAATATTTTCTCATAATATGTCAATAAAATAAAGTTTATAAAATTTAGATATAATAATAAAACAAATATTGAAAATAGTTGTTTAGGTGGTTTTTTATATATTAGAATATCTCATAACTTAATTCAAATTTTAAAATTTAAATTTCATATTTAATATATATATATATATATATATATATATATATATATATATATATATATATATATATATATATATATATATATATATTAACGAAAACAATTATATAATCGAGATTACGAAAACGATTGTTGATTATATCCATTTTGGAATGTTATTTTATCAAATATATCTTTTGAATATATTAAATTTTTAATATTTAGTTATCTATAAATTAACATTAAAATGAGACAATATTTTTAATAAATTTTTTTATGTTTTTTTTTAATTTAATATATATATATATATATATATATATATTTATATATATATATATATATATATATATATATATATATATATATATATATATATATATATATATATATTCTCCTTAATAAATGAAGGTTTTTTTGCCACATGTCAATCTATCATGAAATTTGACACTTATCATTTTGTGGTATTTTTAAAATAAATATTATCCACTAGTCAATTTTTATTTTGTTTCAATTTTAAAAATTAAAGTCATATACTTATATATATATATATATATATATATATATATATATATATATATATATATATATATATTATTAAATTTCAATATATAAGTTTATTAATTTCTTATTTTAAAATTATACATTAAAAAATATTTTTTATTTACACTTTAGTTTAATGTTTATTTTTTTTTTAAATCAAACCGTGTAATATATTCACACCTATATATCCATACACTCAATTAAACATAAAATTTTAAGAAATCAGATGGAATTAAATCACAATTTCTAACTCTTTTAGATAAATTGGAGTGTGATTGGCAGTGCTTTTTGAAACTTAGCAATTGGTTAATAAATTGTTTTAAAGAATTGAATGAGAGGCACCTTGATGTTCAAAAATTAATATTAATGAAAAGTAGTTAATTAAATAGAGCAATTATAGGCTCGATCGATCAGGTGGCAAAAAGAACTTACTTGAACAACAAGAGGAGGAGTTTCTACAAAAGTGCGAGCATCAACCCGAAAAAGTAGTTTCCTCCAAGACTTATTTGGTTTGTGGGAAAGCTGAAGAAAGTGTTGAGCAGTGATATCCATGTATGCTTCTGCAAAAACAGCACCTTCGCCATTACACTCAACCTGAAGCTTCTCATCGTCTTCGTCACGTTCTTCATGAGCAAGGTGTAGGGGTTTCAGTCTGCCCGCCAATGGATAGTAATCTACAAGAACCTTAGAGAGAGAAGATTTGAGGAGATCGATGGCTACAGAGTTTTGAAAAAGATAAATATATTTAATTGAGAATCTAAGGAACTTTTGATCATCGATATTGGAGAGATAAAGAATGTGATTTGGGGCGGGGCTATTGGGTTTGATCAAACTTGGTTGCTTCTGTTCATAGCGACAATCTGGGAGTTCTTCATCCCATGATCTTTCCATGCTTGCTGCTTCGAGGTTCTAATCTCACTCTCACACAGAAAAACGATTTGAGAGAGAGAGAGAGAGAGAGAGAGATTAGTGGAGAAATAGGAAGATCTACTGCAAATATATGGGATCAATTATGTATTTAGGTATGTCGACAACCAACTTTTGAAAGTTTAAGGCTATTTTATGTTTTAGTTTTAAAATAATTTGGAATTAAAAAAAAATTGTTAGATAGTATCACCTTAAGATTATTATTTTAAATAAAACATTTATTTTAGAAGAGGTATGTTTAACGGCGTATTTGACAAAAATAACTGTTAGGTGGAAACGAGTATCGGTTAGCTGGTAACGGGTAGCTGGTAGCGTGTAGAATGTAGCTGATAACGGGAAGCTGGTAGCGTGTAGCAGGTAGCTGATAACGGAAAGCTGGTAGCGTGTAGCAGGTAGCTAGTAGCGGAAAGCTATAACTTTTATTTGTTATATGAATGTTTGATAAAAGTAGCTGAAAGCTTTTGAAATATACAAAATTACATAAAAAGACAATTGATTAAAAATAAATAAATATATAAATATATTTTTAAGGGTAGTTATGGAAATTGATTTCAAAAGCTCATGAGCGTTTTGTTAAACGCTAAATGAAGTAGTTTTTAGAATCGAAGTGTTTTGTTAAAACTAAAAGTTAAACGCTCGTACCGCCAAACAAAACCTTTTGTTTAAACTAGAGCATTTTATCAAAAGCTAAAAATCTAAAAGCTCCCAAACGATTCCAAAAGTTCCGTGCCAAACACGCCGTAAATAGTTTTTAGAAGCTTTTAGCTACTAAAAACTTTTAAATTTTAATTTTTATATAATTTCATATATTTAGAAGTTTATAATTAATTTTACCGAATATTTTTAGAACTTTAATAAAAAATTAAGCTTTAAGTGAACAACTAGTTTTGTAAAAAATAATTAGGCTGTGTTTGGCGCGCCACAGCTAGCTGATAAGCTAGCTTATTTTTCGAGCTTTTTTATGTTGTCGTATTTGGTAAGCCAAAAAGTAACCAAAAAGTAGCTGATAAGCTAGCTTTTTAAAAAGCTATTTAGACTAGCTTTTTAGGAGCTTTTTTAAAATTTTCCAAATACACCCCTTAATTAATCATAGAAAGTTAGAAACACATATTCTTATATGTCCTTTTATGTAATTTTATATATTTCAGCTAGCTTTTCAGCTAGTTTTACCAAACGTTATTTTTTATCAGCTAGCTTTTCAGCTATCAGCTAGCTTTTTAATTAACAACTAGTTTTTCAGCTAACAACTAGCTTTTCAGCTAGTCCGCCAAATATAGTCTTAATATCTAAATTGCTTGTTTATGGTATTTAATTTTACAAATAATAAACATATTAAATAGGATCTACAAACTATTTTATTACAATAATTATATACTTCCTCTAAAAATAATATTTGGGCTTTGTAAATCCATCAATTCAAAAGTAAAGCATAATTAAATCAACCAATTATTAATTAATCGAGTTTTAAATTTTAATATATTAGTATTTAGTAGACATATGGAATCTAGTTGTGCATTGTGATGGAATTGATATTTAATCTACTGCGGATTTAAATATTTTTAATTCAATCTTATATTATATAAAAAAATCAAATTCATACCCTTGGAAATGGAAGGTTAAGACTTGAGAGTGGAATGATATTATATATATTGACAACAAATATTCTTGGTTAATTACGAATTTGGTAAACTTATTTTCGATTCATTAAGCATACTTATCCACATTATTTCTCTCACATAGATCAGCCTAATGAAATGAAGTATCTTTCCTCTACTAAAAATCAAAATACGAATTTAGATATTATATAAGAATATTTTTATATAAGAATATTTTGTTTAGTTTAAATGTCCGTGATCATGAATTTTTAGATCTTATAAATTTGAAAGATTTCATGAATATATCAAAACTACAATAAAAAGGGGTAAAACAAAAATGACATGTATTTTAAATTCACTAAATTAATTAAAGAGAAATTAAAATACCAAAAAGAATTAGTTTTAGAAAAGGAAAGGGTAGGTGGGAATGTATTAGTTAGACATCCTAATCATTAAGATCTCATTAGATAAAGAAGATGTGTTGTGACAAATATGAAAAAAGGGAGCAATAATGGCATCACATTGGAATGAGAATTTGTTTCCATTTATGCTTGGCATTTATTCAATTTGATTTTGTTAATATACAAATTTGATCGTGAGTTGAGCATACGAACAATTAGATAAGGCTGGGAACAGATCAATTCTGAATTGAACATTGGGGCACGATTTTGAAGACTTTTAGGCCAATTTTGGATTAAATATTAGGCTGCGATTTTGAGGACTTTTTGAGCCGGAAGGAGCTGCTTTTTTAAGTTAAAATCTAGGGTTTAATAGTTTAATCATATCTTATTGGATGATTTTACATTTACTTATTTTTTCTTAATTTTTGCTAGTCTCATCAAGGTTAGATTGTTATAAATACCTCAAGTCTTTATATCGTTTCTATAGCCCAACTGAGACGATCAGATTAGGACGATCTTGTGATAAAACATTCCATCAAGATCTCATGCATCAAGACGACGAGGGTGAGACATGAGATGTGCACGATATCGAAATAGAGAGGTTAAACCAAGTGATCAAATAATAGAAGCAACGAAATCAATGGCTCAAGCTCCACCTCGATCATGACAATCAGACCACCAATTTTGATTCAAACGTATGGAAAGAAGAAGAGAGAAAAGTTTACGAGTTTGAGAAAATCATAAGAATCATATATTAATACTCTAAAGAATAAATATTGTTCTTTGCGAGTTTTGAGTTTTTAATGTTTATTTCAACTTTTCCTCCTATCTCGTTATTATGCATCATTTTGTATCACAATGCAATTGAGATAGCCGACTAGTTTCGGGATCGGTAATGAGGATTTAAATGTACATGAAAATTAGAAAAAAACCCCTTATCGTTATTATAAGTTTTTTATTTTTAATTATATATTTTTTCTAATTAAATATCAATAATACCTTGTATCTTTTAGGTATATGTTAGGATTTCCCTATTTGGGAATAGTGACAGAATGGGATAAATGAAACTCCCATATTTAGGAAATATTTAATCAAATTTTATAGGGTTTACTCCTTGTAGCAAAAAATAAATTTTTAATTAGTTTTTTTTAGGATTAGTAATTTTTCCTCCTATCAATATAGGCAACTCTCCATTGTAACAAACATGTCGAGATTGATGAATGAAACTTGAGTGTTAAACAATTTTATCTAAGTATTTATGCATTTATGGATTGTCAGGTTCTTATGGCTCAACCTCAAATCCATGTACATCTTCGTGGCCCCTGGATGGATAAAAAACTTTGACTTAAGCACCTCCTCCAGTACCGTCTGTCTCACCCGACCAGATGTCGGGACCCAAACCCTACCACACTGAGTCAGCAATCCACGGTTGTCCCTGAAAAACAAGGGGATTTGCCCCCTGATTTGCTCAACTTTCCAATTCACTTTTTTCAAACCCTCCATTTTGTTTGGATTTAGTGTCAAAGCCCATAACTATAATTGGTATGTATTTGACCCGATAGTAGCATGGTCCATTTGAGTTGCATGGCACCAGAACAATTTGTAAGGATGGACTTATATGGAGAGGATATTCATGATTTATTAATATATAAGTTCTAATATATTAATATAAAATCATATTATTTAATTAGTATTGATCAAGAATTAATTTGGAATTAATTTTGTGATCAAAAGAGACTAATTTAATATAAGGGGTTGATTTGGTAAATCATTCATTCTTATAAAGTGGGCTTATGATCCATAGTTCTTCATGTTGGGATAAACCCATGTGGTGACCCATGGATCCTCCATGAAGGTTTTAACCCATGGAGCATGAGGGATATGGAAGGTCATTAGGGTTTACATGGTGTAACCCCAGTTTGTCACACTATATAAGAGACCCTAAGGCTACCAAAATTGGCACCTAAAAGAACCTAAGTGAACTTAGAAGAGTGCTAGCCAATTTTGTGAAGCAAGGAATTCTCTCTCAAGTCTTCCATTGTTGGTGGTGTTGTGTGAAGCATTTGATGCATTACACTTGGGGTGCTAGGTTCTTAAAGGATTAAGGTTTCAAGCTACAACAAAAGGTATGTCATTCAACTAGTTTTTGTATTGTATACTCCATAATATGTTAATTAGGATGATGCCTTGGAAAATTGAAACTTTGCATGTATAATAGAGAAAACATAGATCCAAGGTATCTAGGGTTGCATGTACACCATAGGAGTATTAGAATGCTCAAAACCCTTCAGTGGTATCAGAGCCTAGGCTTGTTTTCAGTTATACTTGATACTACTTGCTTTCAAATGCTTCAAAAATCGGTTTTCTGCTTTCTGGACAATGGACTCCCCGAGTCCACTGGGGAACTCGCCGAGTCCCCTCACAAATCTGACCAACTCGCCAAGTTAGTTCATGCACTCGACGAGTTGGTGCTCCTGAGTGTAGATTTTCAAGTTTTAAGGCTGGAATTGGAATAGGATCATTACCCTAAACTGTTTTTGAACTTATAAACATGTTTTTGATGTGGTAATGATCATGCTAATTCAAATTAAAAAATAATTGTCAAAGTTTCATATTTTGTATTAGTTTATATGGTTAGGTTAATTACATGAAATTTATTTGATTTGAATTGTCTTGTTGATATGAGTTTAATCTAGATTATGGACATTACTTAACATGATTGTTAGTTTAATTGATGATCTTAATGGCCTTTGATGTGCTCCATAACCTGTCCTCAAGTTATGGAAAATGAAAAATCACTTCTTTAAAAGGCATTAAAACTCATAGGTTATGGAATTGAAAGGTTTTGAATAGTTTCAAAACTTGCCCTCAAAATTTGGAATTTGTAAAGTCACTTTAGAATACCTTATTCCAAACCCTAGAATTTTAAAAGTTTAAAATTCAACCCTTATACTTTATAGTATTATAAATTGATAATATATATATATATATATATATATATATATATATATATATATATATATATATATATATATATATATATATATATATATATATATATATAGGGGATAGGGAATACACATTACAGCCCCACCTAAGCTTAGGTACTAAACCTCTAAAATATGTCGTTTTAACATGATAAATATGCCCGGTTTGGTTTCACTTGGTAAATATATCATCCTCCATAACATTTCTTTCTTTCATTATTGTTTTACCATCTTTGTTTTCTTTCCTCAATTATCGTTTATTACTTAACTCAAGTGAACATTACTAAACCCTAAACCTAAACCCTAAACCCTAAATTTAAACCCTAAACCTAAACCCTAAACTCTAAATCTAAACCCTAAACCCTAAACCTTAAACCCTAAACCCTAACCCTAAACCCTAAACGCTAAACTTAAACCCTAAACCCTAAATCTAAACCCTAAACCCTAAACCCTAAACCCTATTGTGTCAATCTTGAATTTACATCTTGAAGTATTAACCGTGAATCCATTAACCGTAATCTTTATATAGTAAAACAATGTATTTTCAAGAGGTTTAGTACCTAAGCTTAGGTGGGGCTATAATGTATATTCCCTTTTCCCATATATATATATATATATATATATATATATATATATATATATATATATATATATATATATATAAGATCAAGTCAGTCTTACCGTTAGTAGGCCTCATTCACGAAGCCGGTCTATAATAACGGTATAAGGTTACTGCCTATAAAATGACAGTTTAATGGGTGTCCACTCTCACCCACCGCTTCTTTGACTGGTGGAGGGTCGTTAGCTGAATGGGTAAGATAGGACTATAATTCTAATTAAAAATATAATGATATCAATAAAGTAACCAAACTTTTTCAAAATTCTCAATCTTAGTTACTTTAGGAAAATGTGAAATTGATGCTAATCCATGAAAATTGTACTTTGCACCTTGCCAAGGCGTTGGTGGAGCGTGCGTGGTTAACCGCCACATTAACTTGGACTAGTAAGGATGGAAAAGAATGGTTCGATGTTTATCATAAGATCAATGGAGCGTGTGTGGTTAACCGACACATTGATTGGGTGATAAATTTGGGAGTACCAAGCATATTTTGCATGGTTATTCACACCTTGTTTGTGATCCTCGGTATCCCTGTCACAAGCCTGAAGGGAATAATCGAGATTTAAACATGCCATTGAATTGTTCAATTAATCTCAACGAATCTAGGAGTTTCAATCCAATTAAAACTTAATAACAATTTCGTTTTCATGGTGGAAATTGGTAAATTGTCATTTACCTACCTTCAAATATTTTGCAAGTTGGATTACGACATCCCTTTTCTAGTTTGTAAAATATTGTGTTGGGTCCTAGCCTTAATATTTCATATTGGGTGTCATATTAAGGACTCTTTATGTAATCTAAACTTGTCTTTCTTTCTTTTCAGATGTCTTCCAACACTGCTTCTGGCTCAAACCCCACTGGCTCCTTCTCTCTCATGAACCTTTGTGGGAGAGTCATCTTTGATGGTTCCAACTTCAATGATTGGATTAGGAACATCAGGATGGTCACTCGCTATAAGGACAAGGAATATGTCCTAGACAATGAGCTTAAGGAAATTGATGAGTCTTCTGCTACTCCTGAGGAGATCGATGTGTTTAGGGCACATGAGAAGGATGCCACCAAGGTATCTTGTATCATGTTGGCCACCATGACAGCTGAACTCCAAAACACCTATGAGGACTTCTACCCTTTTGAGATGCACCAGGACCTGCTGGAAAGATATCATCAAAGTGCTTGTCAAGAGAGGTATGGAATCATCTCTTCCATGATAACAACCAGGATGAAGGATGGTGAACCCTTCACGGGCCACTTATAGAAAATGCAAAGGTTTGTGTACTGGTTGCTAAAATTGAATGTGAACTTCCCTGAGGAGCTGGCTATAGATATCATTCTACACTCCTTACCTCCATGTTATGTGTAACAGCCCGAAATTCAGGTAAGCTTTATGACCCTTCTATTTTGAGAAGTTGGCAAGATGAGTCCCTTAAAGCTGTATGTTGGATTTGTGAGTAAGCTGGGCGTAATGAAGTGTACGCCGCGCGTACTCACGCACTTATTTTGGACGCGGACTCGCCTGGGTACGCTGGGCGTACCCAGGGTTACGCTGGGCGTAATGTGCCCAGATGCAAACCCTAAATATTGGCTTGTGCACTATAAAAGGAACGTTAAGTCCTTTACCCCAGCCACCATACCTCAGTGAGTGAACCCTAAGAGAGCAGAAAACCCATTTTGAGCTTGTGTGTGTGTTCTTTAGCTTGAAGGAGCATTTTTAAGGTGAAGAAGGAAAAGAGGAAGCCATTGTTGGAGCTAGAAGTTGGAGAGCAAGAGTAGATCCGAGTTCTATAGAGGTTGGAGCTCCTTTTTGAGGTAAAAAGCTCAAAGCTTTCCTTGCATTCATGAGTTTTGCTTTATGGACCCATTTTTAGGGTTTTTGGTTCAAAGGTGGAGACTTTGTGTGCAAAGAGTCTCCATGAGCTTAGATCTGGCCTTTCCCAGTGTAATATGTGTTGAGGATTCATAAAAATCCAATCTTGGTCGTGGATATTGAGTCATGCATGAGTTAGAGTCTTAATGTGGAAAGAGGAAAGGTGTTTTGAGTGATAGATGATATTTTCAGCCATGCAAGGCTTAAAGGCTTCGATTTTATGGAGTAAGTAACCTTAGGGAAGTCAGATCTGGAATATGAGTTCTTGTTTTAACCGTTTAAGACCAAAATACGCAATATGGATGAACTGGGATTTACGTTAGGCGTAATCCTAGTACGCGCAGCTTAGGGGGTGGTGTACCCCGATACTGTGAAGGAATCGGGTACGCCCAACGTATATGTTTGGTACGCGCAACATAACCCGGAGGGTTGACTTTTGTTGTCTTTTAGGGTTTGGTCAACTTTAGGGTATTTGGGCCATGAGAGGGGTAAAATGGTCTTTTATCCTTCTGAGAATGATAGGAAAGGAAAGAGTCTAGCCTTGGGGAAATGTATTGATGAGAAGTGTTTGCTATGATTAGGCAGAGGCTAGATCCTATCTCACAGAGTCTGAGATTTCCGAGTTACCGAGTTACCCGAGGTGAGTCTTCTCACTATACTGTACCCGGAAAGGTACCTATGTGTGACTAGAAGGTCTTGTATGCTATGAGATGCATGTATTGAATGCTATGCGTTGCATGTCCTTTATGCGTTATGTATGTGATATGTATGATATGGGCCGGAAGGCATTATGACATGGACCGGAAGGTCAGGGAGTCATGGACCGGAAGGTCGGTATGAGTAGGACCGGAAGGTCTACTGGGATTGGGACGGAAGTCCCCTGAGACACATGGACTGGAAAGTCGTGTAGAGTATGGCCTGGAAAGGCGTATGTGTGTAAGTGGTATTTGGGGAACTCACTAAGCATTTATGCTTACAGTTGTTGTGTTATGTGTTTCAGGTACTAGCGAGGACCGTGGTAAGGCGCCGACGTGACCCGTACACACAGAGAGAAGATTTGATTTGTGATCTTGGGATATGTTTTGAATTGATAACTATTGTGGAATACTTTTGAGAATGTTTTATATATGAAAATTTGGTTGTTGAAAAATGAAAATTTTGTTTTGAAAATTTCATGATTACAAGTTGGTATCAGAGCCTTGGTTTGAGGGACTCGGATGCACCTTCGGGCGTATCTGAATTCAAACTGAGGATTTGAGAAATTTTTCAAACAATAAAACTAGTTTTTCTGAAAGAGCAAGAGGTTTTGAGACAACCAGAGTGGAGCAGTGTGTACGGTCAGCCAGCGCCCGAACGGTGAATCCCCAAAATGCCCTTAGGTTATGTTATATGATATGTTATGTTATGCATGCTAGAGTTCGCTTGGTATTCATATTAGGACTAGAGCGGCCTGATTTTGTGATGCCTTAGCCTAAGAAGGACTTTGCTGCTATGTGATGCTTGAGAGCGAGTAGGTAGCAGTGAGTGGCTGATAAGAGGTCTACCGAAGGGTAGCCTATGCCAATGAGATATAGAGTACTTGTGATTTGGTATCCAAGGAGGAGGACATAGGGTGAACACTGATGTGGTGTAGACAGTAGTATAAAGGCCCGTACTACCGAAGACACCGGAGCAGTGCGCACTCTAAGTAAGAATCCTTTGGGTACTAAGGAACAAGTAGGGTCGAGTTATCGAGTGCGAGCATGCTCAAGCGAGTCTTTGATATTATTATGTTATATTTCAGAGACATCGAGGTTGGGACATGCCACAGACATGAGGCGAGCGGTGTGAGTGACGAGGAGCTTCGTCAGATGATCCACGATGAGGTGGAGGCGGCGATCAGGGCCAAGATTCCGGAGATGTTTGGGTCTATCAAGACCATATTGATTGAGACTTTCGACGAGCGGTACGCCGCGGTGACTGAGGCTGCTGCCGCTGCAGCTACCGCAGTTGTGGCTGCTGCCAGGCCTCAGGGAGGTGACTCGTTGTTGTTTCGGGAGTTCAGCAACACAAAGCCACCTGAGTTTGATGGGACGCAGGATCCGATCGCTGCGATGAGATGGATTGCTGATATTGATGGATGCTTCTATACGTGTTCATGTCTGGAGCATTTGAGGGTTTGGTTCGCGTTGAACTAGCTTCGCTTAGGAGCGAAGGACTGGTGGAAGTTTGTGATGGTAAGCTTTACAGTTGCAGAGATTTCAGAGGTGAACTGGGAGAGATTTACCACCATGTTCAGAGATGAGTATGTTCCCCCGGTGGAGAGGGAATGGTTGGTTCAGGAGTTCTCGACCCTCAAGCAGGGTAATGATTCGGTCACTGTGATTACGAGGAAGTTTCATGAGAGGGCGATGTTCTGCCCTGAGCAGGTGTCTACTGAGCAGGCACGTATGGGCCGGTATTTGGGCGTTCTGAGGAGGGACATTCGGGAGTTCGTGTCGAACTCGATGTACCGGACATTTGTTGAGCTCTAGGCAAATACCCGGAAGAGGGAGATTGAGTTGGAGACTCAGGACAGGGAGGAGGCCGAGTCTCAGAGGATGGATCAGCGGCCGGCTCAGTCTCATCCGGTAGCCAAGCGGACCAAGTCCGCTGATTCGAGGACTGGAGGCCAGAAGGGCCGCACTTGCGGGAAGTGCGGCAAGGTACATGAGGGGGTCTATCGATCGGGTGCTTGCTACAAATGTGGCAAGGAGGGGCATATCGCCAAGGATTACCCCTGTAGCACCTAGTTCTTGGTACGTATTCTTTTGTTAAAAAATTTGCATTTTGGCCATGGACTCGGCGAGTTGAAGGTCCAACTCGCCGAGTAGAAGCGAGAAGGGATGCGAGACTTAAGCGATGGACTCGGTGAGTCAGGTCCCGGACTCGGCGAGTAGACCCTGTTTGGACAAAAACCCTAATCTGAGGGTTTACACCCTATTTAAACGCCTTAACTCGGCCTCCTTCATCCCAATTGAAACAATCTAAGGCATTTGGAGTGACTTGGTGCTTTTGTGATCCAAGGAGAGAAGGAAAAGCTTGAAGGAACAAGAGGAGGCTAAAGGGATCCGAGTTTGTGCACCATTTTCAGCTCATTGAAGGTAAAAAGCCTGTACCTTGCTCTTCCATTTTCTCTATCCCATTTTGTGAAGTTTTAGGGCTTTTCTAAGCCATTTTGGTCACCAACCATGATTGCAAGCATGGATTGGAGTTGATGTTTCGGATCTAGGCCCTTAGAGGGGTTACAAGGTAGAAAGGAGTGGCTCTTGCACTCAAAGAATGCCCCATGCTTTGAGAGGGCTTGTTTAAGGACCTTTTAAGCTCAAAGTCCCATGCAAGCACGTAAAGTTTGTAACTTTACGTGCTAGATCGAATGTAGGAGCATAGATCTATCTTTTGATCAAAGGTTGTACGTCAGAAATCGAAGATTCAGTGAATGGTTGTGACCAACTTGACGAGTCCGTTCTTGGACTTGGCGAGTCCAAGGTTCTGTCCCATATCAGTTGAGGGTCATAAGGACCCAGTTGAGTGTGGAAAGGTTTTAAGGGGGTCCCAGGGAGTGACCCAACGTTCTGGACTGAGCCATTGTTCTAGAAATTCATGGGACTCGGCGAGTGCATGAACAGACTCGGCGAGTCCAAGGCAATCTTCTTAAGGATGAAGATGAACTCGAAGAGTTGTTCATACAACTCGGCGAGTCAATGACAGGACCTGTGTATCAGTTGATGATGAACTCGAAAAGTTGTTCATACAACTCGGCGAGTCGGATGAGGATTCAGTCGATGTTCATTTAGAAGGAAAACTCGTCGAGTCATCACCTAACTCAATGAGTAGAGACGGGTATGAGGTCTAATGGAAGGATAGGGACTCAGCGAGTTAGTGAGCCAACTCGGCGAGTCAGGTCAACTAGAAGTTGACTTTGACTTTGACTGGGTCAGGGGTAAAATGGTCATTTTACCCTAAGAGTATATGTCAGTTTCTGACTAAGTGTTTTGTGGGAATTATAGCCGGAGGATTTCCGAAGCAGCAGCGGCAACAGTTAGAGGATTCTCGCACAGTTCAGCAGCTACTACGAGGGGAGTTACCTTCCAGTAGTGGTGGGTCTACGGCCACAATGCCGGCCCTCCAGTAGGGATCGTACGTTAGATGTTTGTCTTTGTGATATTCATCTATGTTGCTACTACCTGATATGTTATATGCTAGCGTGATATGATATGTGATAGTGATAGAGTTCGGTTGTTAGGACTGAAGGGTAGGTTAGGCACCCCATATATGCCTAACAGTATGTTATGATATGTTTATCTGCTAGCATGATATGTTATATGAGATAGAGGTAGTAGGAGGGGGAATAGTCCCCGAGATTTGGTTGTTAGGACCGAAGGGTAGGTCAGGCACCCCAGATATGTCTGAAAATAGTTTATGCTATGATATATGTGATAGTAGTAGTAGGGAGTGGAATAGTCCCCGAGGTTCGGTTGTTAGGACCGAAGGGTATTCAACACACCAAAATGACTTGAAACGGGTAGGACGGCACCCCAGAATGGCCGCATGGGTAGGTCGGCAGCCCAGAATGGCCGTACGGGTAGGTCGGCACCCTAGAATGGTCGTACCAGGTAGGTCGGGCACCCCAGAAATGCCTGGCAGTATATATGCTATATGATTGTATGGTATGTGGGCGATGGGGGAACTCACTAAGCTTTGTGCTAACAATTTACAGTTTTGTTTTTAGGTACCTCTTCAGCGAAGGGGAAGGAGCTGGTGCGGTAGCGGCACATCATACACACACATTGGTTTTCTGCATTATGAGATGTTCTGGGATTGTAATCTGACATTATTATTATTTTCATGCTTTGGTTTTCAGACACGAGATATGTTTTTATGAAATGATATGATCGGATGATGTTTTACTACAAATGTTTTGCAAACCACTTAATTTAAATGAATTTTTTGGGCGTAAAAATTGGGTCGTTACAGCCCTAAGGGATTTATGGTTTGCTTTCATTGCAACCAGACTGGCCATCGGAAGGCCGAGTGTCCGCAGTTGCATCAGGGGTCAGCACAGGGATCTGCGCCTACTGCAAGGGTTACCGAGGTTCAACCAGTGAAGGCCGAGGCACCGAAGGCTCGTGGGAGAGCTTTCCAGTTGACAGCGGAGGAGGTCCGCGCAGTGCCCGATGTTGTGGCTGGTATGTATTCTTTATTTATTTATTTTTTAGTTGAGATATTGTGCTTATATGATGATATGCGTAGGTACTTTTCTTGTGAATTATGTACCTGCTTTGGTATTATTTGACTCGGGTGCGAGTCAGTCATTTGTTTCCTTGGCATTTAGTCAGCACATTAGTATCCGATGAGAGGCGTTGAGTCGACCTCTGCAAGTTTCTATAGCTGACAAGCGAGCGGTATATGCTACGGATGTGATTCGAAGATGTATCCTTGAGATCTTCGGTGTGGAGTTCCCGATAGATCTGGTCCCGATTGTGATGGGGACGTATGTGTTATAGTGGGTATGGATTGGTTGAGCCGATTTGGAGCTGTTATAGACTGCGAGCGTCAGTTGGTGACGATACGAGACCCTAGTGGGGGAGTACTTACGGTGTACGGCGAGGGAACCCAATGTGGGTCAGCGTTTTGTTCGGCTGCCAGGGCGAGATAGAGTTTACAGTAGGGCTGCAGCGGGTTCGTAGCCTATGTGATGAACACACGAGTGGCCGCTAGGAGGCCAAGTTCGATTGATGAGGTTCCGATAGTGTGTGAGTTCCCGGATGTTTTTCCCGAGGAATTGTCGGGTGTGCCTCTCGAGAGGCAAGTGGAGTTCCGTATCGATTTGGTTCCGGGAGCAGCACCTATCGCCAAGGCACCTTATCGCCTCGCGCCGCCAGAGATGCAGGAGTTATCCTCGCAGCTTCAGGAGCTACTGGGGAAGGGGTTTATTTGACCGAGTAGTCGCCTTGGGGAGCGCCAATCCTTTTTGTCAAAAAAAGGATGGTTCACACCGGATGTGCATTGATTACCGGGAGTTGAATAAGTTGACGGTCAAGAACCGTTATCCGTTACCGAGGATCGATGATCTGTTCGATCAGTTACAGGGGGCGTCTTGGTTGTCCAAGATATACTTGAGGTCGGGTTATCATCAGATGAGGTTTCGGGATGATGATATCCAGAAGACGGCGTTCAGAACTCGTTATGGGCATTACGAGTTTGTGGTGATGCCTTTTGGGCTCACCAATGCACCAGCAGCGTTCATGGATCTCATGAACATGGTGTGCAGGCCGATGCTGGATTGGTCGGTGATCGTGTTCATTGATGATATTTTGGTGTATTCGAGATCTAGAGAACAGCATGAGGATCATTTGAGGGAGATCCTTGGAGTTCTGAGATCGGAGAGGCTTTATACCAAATTCTCCAAGTGTGAGTTCTGGTTACGAGAGGTCCAGTTCTTGGGGCATCTCGTCAACCAGAATGGGATTTTGGTCGATCCGGCCAAGATTGAGGCGGTCATGAGGTGGTAGGTGCCGAGATCGCCCACCGAGATCAGGAGCTTTCTAGGATTGGCCGACTATTATCGGAGATTTATCAGGGATTTCTCCAAGATCGCCGTGCCACTCACCAGGTTGACCCAGAAGGGTGTTGCTTTTTCATGGGGACCAGAGCAGCAGGCCTCTTTCGATACACTTCGCCAGAGACTGTGCGAAGCCCCAGTGCTCGCTCTCCCGAAAGGGATGGAGGATTTCGTGGTGTACTGTGATGCATCGATATCAAGGTTGGGAGCGGTGCTTATGCAGAGGGGGCACGTGATAGCATATGCATCGAGGCAGCTGAAGCCTTATGAGGCGAGGTATTCCACCCATGATCTGGAGTTGGGGGCGGTGGTGTTCACTCTCAAGATCTGGCGTCACTATCTGTATGGGGTTCGGTGTACCATATACACGAACCACAAGAGCCTGAAGTACTTGATGGATCAGCCCAACCTGAATATGCACCAGAAGAGATGGTTGGATGTGGTAAAGGATTAAGACTGCGAGATCCTATACCACCCGGGCAAGGCTAATGTTGTAGCCGATGCCCTGAGCCGTAGGGCGGAGATAGGAATGGCAACGGGGCGGGGCGGCATATCCCATACCCGAACCCAATATTTATATTTGTCCCCGAACCCGACCCGAAACTCGACGGGTTTCTTATCGGGGCGCCCCGTTGAGGCTAAAAATATCCCCGAACCCGACCCTAAACCCGAAACCCGATATAAACCCGAAAACCCGACCCGAAAATGGTGGTAGAAAAAATTAGGAAAACTACAATGAAACAATTGAGAAATTAAAACCTTACAAATGCTTAAAATACAAATAAGTTCTTAACATAAGTGAACCAAATAGAAATTACTAAAGTCTAATATCGTAACTAAATTCATCACAATTGTGAGAAATTGGGAATACGTGATGGGATTGAAGGTTAGAGTCTTTGGGTGGGTGAAATGGGTAAGAGGGATGAAATCTCATTAAATATATATATATATATATATATATATATATATATATATATATATATATATATATATATATATATATATATATATATATAATTTTTCGGGTCGGGGCGGGTCGGGGCATGCATATCCCACTTCCTGACCCGAACCCGATAATGACCCGAAACCCGATAAGAGTGACCCGACCCGCCCCAAAATCTTCGGGGTTCGGGTTTTTTTTGCCATCCCTAGGCGGAGAGCGCCCCACTACGAGATGTTTGCATGAGATTGACAGTGATGACTCCGGTGTGGGACACCATTCGAGGGGCCCAGGCGGAGGTCGTGAGACCGAAAAATCGCAAAAGGGAGCGAGTGATCGGGCAGGTATCGGAGTTTGTTACCAATAGTCGAGGACTTATGACCTTTCAGTCGGGTTTGGGTACCGTTTGTGGGCGGAACGCGTACCATCTTGATGGAGGAGGCGCATATATCGAAGTTCTCGATCCACCCCGGGGTCACTAAGATGTATTTGGACTTGAAGAAGGAGTATTGGTGGCCCTGTGTGAAGAGGGATGTTGCATGGTTCGTAGAGAGGTGCTTGACCTGTCGCAAGGTTAAGGCCGAGCACCAATGTCTGCATAGTAAGTTGCAGCCGTTAGAGATTCCCGAGTGGAAGTGGGAACATATTACCATGGATTTTATCACCAAATTGCCGAGGACTGCTAGGGGTGTCGATGCAATTTGGGTGATTGTGGACAGGTTGACGAAGAGCGCTCACTTCCTTGCCATCAGTGAGAGCTCTTCTGCGGAGAGGCTGGCAGAGTTGTACGTGAGGGAGGTGGTATCACGACATGGAGTACCGATCTCAATTGTCTCAGATCGAGATGTGCGTTTCACTTCCAGATTTTGGAAGAAATTTCATGAGGAATTGGGTACGAGGCTGCATTTAGTACTGCATACCACCCACAGACTGACGGACAGAGCGAGCGGACGATTCAGATGCTCGAGGACATGCTTCGGGCATGCGTACTGGATTTTGACGGAAGTTGGGACACGTATTTGCCCTTGGCTGAGTTTTCCTATAACAACAACCATCACTCGAGCATTGGTATGCCACTATTTGAGCTGTTGTATGGGAGGAGGTGTCGGACTCCCATTTGTTGGGGTGAGGTAGGGCAACGTGTGATGGGTAGTACAAAGATAGTGCTTCAGGCGACAGAGTAGATACAACGGGTCAGACAAAGGTTGTTGACCACTCATAGTCGCCAGAAGAGTTATGTGGATAGGAGACGATCTGAGCTCGAGTTCCAGGTTGGAGATTTTGTGCTCCTGAAGGTATCTCCTTGGAAAGGAGTAATCCAATTCAGGAAGAGGGGCAAGTTGGGTACCCGATATATTGGTGTGTTCAGGGTAGTCGCGAGGGTAGGCAGGGTAGCATATCGGTTGGAGCTGCCCGCGGTGTTGGGGCAGATTCATGATACCTTCCACGTGTCGCAGTTGAGGAAGTGTATAGCCGACGAGCCGGTAGTGGTATCGCTGGAGGATATTCAGGTGGATGCGAGCCTGAACTACGTGGAGAGGCCCGTTGTGATTATCGATCGAAAGACCACGGTTCTGAGGAACAAGGAAGTGCCCTTGGTGCAGGTCCAGTGGCAACATCGGAGAGGGTCCGAGCTGACCTGGGAGCCAGAGTCGGAGATGCGGGAGCAGCATCCGGAGTTGTTTGCAGCATGAGACTTCGAAGGCGAAGTCTGGTTCTAGTGGGGGAGAATTGTAACAGCCCGAAATTCAGGTAAGCTTTATGACCCTTCTATTTTGAGAAGTTGGCAAGATGAGTCCCTGAAAGTTGTATGTTGGATTTGTGAGTACGCTGGGCGTAATGAAGCGTACGCCGCGCGTACTCACACATTTATTTTGGACGCGGACTCGCCTGGGTACGCTAGGCGTAACCAGGGTTACGCTGGGCGTAATGTGCCCAGATGTAAACCCTAAATATTGGCTTGTGCACTATAAAAGGAACGTTAAATCCTTTACCCCAGCCACCATACCTAATTGAGTGAGCCCTAAGAGAGCAGAAAACCCGTTTTGAGCTTGTGTGTGTGTTCTTAAGCTTGAAGGAGCCTTTTTAGGGTCAAGAAGGAGAAGAGGAAGCCATTGTTGGAGCTAGAAGTTGGAGAGCAAGAGTAAATTCGAGTTCTATAGAGGTTGGAGCTCCTTTTTGAGGTAAAAAGCTCAAAACTTTCCTTGCATTTCATGAGTTTTCCTTTATGGACCCATTTTTAGGGTTTTTGGTTCAAAGGTGGAGACTTTGTGTGCAAAGAGTCTCCATGAGCTTAGATCTGGCCTTTCCCAATGTAATATGTGTTGAGGATTCATAAAAATCCAATCTTGGTCATGGATATTGATTCATGCATGAGTTAGAGTCTTAATGTGGAAAGAGGAAAGGTGTTTTGAGTGATAGATGATATTTTTAGCCATGCAAGGCTTAAAGGCTTCGACTTTATGGAGTAAGGACCCTTAAGGAAGTCAGATATGGAATATGAGTTCTTGTCTTAACCGTTTAAGACCAAAATACTCAATATGGCTGAACTGGGATTTACGCTGGGCGTAATCCCAGTACGCACAGCGTAGGGGGTGGCGCACCCTGATTCTGTGAAGGCACCGGGTACGCCCAGCGTACATGTTTGGTACGCGCAGCGTAACCCGGAGGATTGACTTTTGTTGACTTTTAGGGTTTGGTCAACTTTAGGGTATTTGGGCCATGAGAGGGGTAAAATGGTCTTTTATCCTTCTTAGAATGATAGGAAAGGAACCAGTCTAGCCTTGAGGTAATGTGTTGATGAGAAGTGTTTGCTATGATTAGGCGGAGGCTAGATCCTATCTCACAGAGTCCGAGATTTCCGAGTTACCGAGTTACCCGAGGTGAGTCTTCTCACTATACTGTACCGGGAAAGGTACCTATGTGTGACCAGAAGGTCTTATATGCTATGAGATGTATGTATTGTATGCTATGCGTTACATGTCCTATATGCGTTATGTATGTGATATGTATGCTATGTATGATATGGGTCGGAAGGCATTATGACATGGACTGGAAGGTCAGGGAGTCATGGACCGGAAGGTCGGTATGAGTAGGACCGGAAGGTCTACTGGGATTGGGACGGAAGTCCCCTGAGACACATGGACCGAAAGGTCATGTAGAGTATGGCCTGGAAAGGTGTATGTGTGTAAGTGGTATTTGGGGAACTCACTAATCATTTATGCTTACAGTTGTTGTGTTATGTGTTTCAGGTACCAGCGAGGATCGTGGTAAGGCGCTGGCATGACCCGTACACACAGAGAGAAGATTTGATTTGTGATCTTGGGATATGTTTTGAATTGATAACTATTGTGGAATACTTTTGAGAATGTTATATATTTGAAAATTTGGTTGTTGAAAAATGAAAATTTTGTTTTGAAAATTTCATCGTTACATTATGATCAGTTCCGAATAACCTATCATATGAACAAGGAGGAGGTCACACTTAGCAAACTTCAAGGGCTTTTGAGGACTGCTGAAAGTGGTCTCAAAGGTAAATCGGTTGTTTCTACTCCTACCATCGCCCCTGTTCTGGCAATTGGACAAGGGAAAGGGAAGAAGAGGAAGGCTCCCTCAAAGAGCCGCGAGGGAAATTCTCTTGATGGATCCTCTTCAAGTGGGACCAAGGCTGGTTCTGCTGCTTCCATTTCCATTCCTAAAGAAGCAGAGTGTTTCTATTGTCACGAAAAAGGGCATTGGAAGCGAAGCTGCCCCAAATACTTGCAGGATGTAAAAGATGGGAAGGTTAAGGCCACCCATGTAGGTATTTATACTATTCTATCTAAAAACTCGTCACATTCTAACTCTTGGGTTCTTGACACATGTTGTGGATTTCACATTTGTTCTGATGTGCAGGACGTAAAAAGAAGTAAGGATGTGGAGTACGAGTCGATAAACTTGATCATGGAGAATAGGAAGGTTTCACATGTCACCAAGATTGGAGTTTACTCTTTATTGCTTAGTAGTGGGTTAGAAATAGATTTGAATAATTGTTGCAACTCGTCTGATATGGCGAGAAATATTATTTCCTTTCATGGTTTGTACAAACAAGGATA
This sequence comes from Lactuca sativa, assembly GCF_002870075.4. Lineage (NCBI taxonomy): Eukaryota > Viridiplantae > Streptophyta > Magnoliopsida > Asterales > Asteraceae > Lactuca > Lactuca sativa. The sequence goes on along the minus strand of NC_056627.2, from coordinate 63,297,595 downwards.
TAGTTTTTCATTTGATAATGAAATTGGTGATATAAATGCTTATTATAATGGTTTTTTATTTTTATTTTAAAGCATTAACTTGTAATTGTGTATATGAAACTATGAATGTTGTAGATAGCTTAGGAAATGATGTGTTGCACCTTGATTCTTCCAATGAATTGGATAAGGCATGCTTGTGGCATTTTCGTCTTGGACATGTCAACAAGAAGCGCATAGGCCAACTCCAAAAGGCTAGAGTTTTGGAGTCATTCGACTTAAGGTCGGATGACACTTGCAGATCTTGCTTACTTGGAAAGATAATCAAGTCACCCTTCATTGGTACTTGTGAAAGGGGTGAAGGTTTTTTGGATCTCATACACACCGATGTGTATGGACCCTTCAGAACCGCTTCTATGTGACTTTTACTGATGATTACAGTAGATATGGCTATGTCTACTTAATCAACCATAAGTCAGAAACCTTTGAGAGATTCAAAGAGTTTAAACAGGAAGCAAAGAATCAGCTGGGGAGGAAGATAAAGATGCCCCGATCTGATCGGGGTGGTGAGTATCTTAGTATCAAGTTCGTAGACTATCTTAAGGAATGTGGAATTGTTTCACAGTTGACGCCACCTAGGACACCACAACTTAATGGTGTGGCTGAGAGGTGCAATCGAACCTTGTTGTACATGGTTTGTTCCATGATGAGTCAAGCTTCGTTACCAATCTCATTCTAGGGGTATGCCTTAGAGACTGTCACCCATATCCTTAATCTAGTCCCTACCAAAAAGGTTGGCTAAACACCTCACAAGATGTGGACTTGGAAGATTCCCACATTAGACCACTTCAAGGTTTAGGGTTGCGAGGCTTTTGTGACACACGGGACTCACAACAAGCTCGAACCTTGTAGCGACCAGTGTATTTTCATCGGCTACCCACAAAAATCCTTTGGTTATCTCTTCTACAGACCGAGTGGCAATGTTGTCTTCTTTGCGTGGAGAGGAGTCTTTCGCGAGAGAGAGAGAGAGAGAGAGAGAGCTTATAGGCCTAGGAGACAGTGGGATGCAAATTAACCTTGAATAACTTCAAGAGTCAAGCGGTGAAGGAACCTCAAAAACTAGCGATCGACCTGAGGAAGGAACTCTTATTGAGCCGATTGACAAGTCTGTACCTCTGAGGCGTTCCGGTAGAGTTAGTGTTCCACCTGGGTTTTATGGTTTCCATATTACTGCAGATGGTGATACATTGGTAAATTTGAATGAACGTAACAACTACAAGGAAGCCATGGCAGGCCTCGAGTCTGCTAAATGGAAAGAGGCTATGGACAACGAGATTTAGTCCATGTATGTCAATTAACTTTGGAACTTCGTTGACAATGTACCGGGTCGTAAGACAGTCGTGTGCAAATGGATCTTCAAGAAGAAGACCGACATGGATGTAAAGTTGGCTGAGGATGTTTACATGAGTCAGCCAGAGGGATTTGTCAATGTAAAGCACCCTAATAGAGTGTGTAAGCTTGAGAAATCCATTTATGGATTGAAACAAGCATCTTGTAGATGGAATTTTTGTTTCGATGAGAAAGTCAAAGAGTTTGGCTTTTCGAGAAGCGAGGATGAGTCCTGTGTATATGTCAAGGATAGTGGGAGCATAGCTAGCTTTCTGGTATTATATGTGGATGACATACTACTCATAGGAAATGACATCCCAACCTTGCAGTAGGTTAAGTCCTGGCTTGGGAAGTGTTTCGCTATGAAGGACCTCAGAGAAGCTGCCTATATTCTTGGGATAAGGATATTGAGAGACATGAGTAAGAGGCTAATTGGAATTAATCAAAGTACCTACTTGGATAAGGTGTTGAAAATATTTAGCATGCATGATTCCAAGAAAGGTGACTTACCGATGACAAGCAACACCAAACTAAGTAAAGCTCAGAGTCCGAGTACAGAGGTTGAGATAGCTGAGATGAGTCGAATACCATATGCTTCCGCCGTTGGCTCGAACATGTATGCTATGACTTGTACTCGCCTTGATGTGACCTTTGCTTTGAGCATGGTCAGAAGATATCAAGGGAATCCGGCAAGGCTCGGACTGCAGTAAAGAACATTCTCAAGTACCCGCGGAGGACTAAGGACTGGGTCCTAACCCTCGGTGGGAGTGATGAATTGAGAGTGGTGGGGTATAGTGACGCCAGCTTTCAGACCGACAGGGATAGCTTTTGCTCTCAGCCGGGCTGGGTCTTTACCTAGAATGGAGGCACAATAACTTGGAAAAGTTCCAAACATAAGACAATAACTGATTCAACTTGCGAATCAGAGTACATAGAAGCAAGCGAGGCGGCGAAGGAGGCAATACGGTTGAAGACCTTCATAGGAGACCTTGGAGTTATACCAACTATAAAGGAGCCTATGGAGATTTTCTGTGACAACGAGAATTCATTTTCCTTAGCCAAGGAACCAAGGGATCACGGTAGATCCAGGCACATCGATAGAAAATACCACTTCATTAGACATAGAATAGAAGAAGGACCCCTCATGGCAAAGAGGGTATCATCAGATGAGAACCCATCAGATCCCCTCATGAAGGGACTAAGTAGGGTCAAGCATTCACAGCATGCGAGGCACATTGGGCTGAAGGATGATATTAGTTTTAATGATTAGACAACTTTCGAAACTTGTAATAGTTGAAATAATTGACATTTGATTCTTAAATAAAAGGTGTTTTTTATTTACTAGTATGTTATTGTCTTGTATCATTCATTTACTATTATTTCACTTTGCATGTTTTGACTTCTAGAATAATTATATTATTCAAACTATCCACAGTCGATCATACGTTGGAAGTACGTTTTGGATCAAGACTGTCATGAATTTGGCTTGTAGATTTGTCTGAATTGTATTAGACATAGCAATGGTTGCTGCAACATTCATGAGTGCTCATAAGGTCTGAGTATTGGATTCAACCCGCACTCACTTGTATCACTTCATGGAATTTATCTCGAGTGATCGCGAGACGATAATATCATATAAGTCTTCAAACCTAGATATATGAGTTGTTGACTATGAGTTGGTTGTACATTGATTGTACGAAAACACATCGGTAACTCAATGTTATAAAACGTGCTGTTGTGTATGATTCAATGAATAGTTAGTACAAGCATATAATGTCGAAGTTTATCTGTTCGTTTTAGTCCTTGGAGGATTAAAAGTATCTTGGGCCCTCGATGATTTTGTTTTGACCTATGTGTCGGGCCTGGTCAGAACTAATTTGACGTGTTCGATTAAGTTCTATGTCAAAAAAACCGGAAATCGGGAAACAAACTGCTGGACGATAAGTATGACCTTGTTCCATGTATTTATCCGACTGATATCTTGAGAACAGAGTATTATATGACCACTTATCTAAAATGGAGCATCTCAGTTCGACAGAGGCTTTTAAGAGCTACAATTGCTAGTCGGTGTTTTAAGTCATACTTACAGTTATAGTTATTAGACTTATCCAAGTGGGAGACTGTTGGATTTAGTGTCTAAGCCCATAACTATAATTGGTATGTACTTAATTGACCTGAGAGTAGCATGGTCCATTTGGGTTGCATGGCACCAGAACAATTTGTAAGGATGGACTTATGAGGAGAGGATATTCACGATTTATTAATATATTATAAGTTCTAATATATTAATATGAAATCATATTATTTAATTAGTATTGATCAAGAATTAATTTGGAATTAATTTTGTGATCAAAAGAGACTAATTAAATATAATGGGTTGATTTGGTAAATCATTCATTCTTATAAAGTGGGCTTATGATTCATAGTTCTTCATGTTGGGCTAAACCCATGTGGTGACCCATGGATCCTCCATGAAGGTTTTAACCCATGGAGCATGAGGGATATGGAAGGTCATTAGGGTTTACATGGTGTAACCCCAGTTTGTAACACTATATAAGAGACCCTAAGGCTACCAAAATTGGCACCTAAAAGAACCTAAGTGAACTTAGGAGAGTGCTAGCCAATTTTGTGAAGCAAGGAATTCTCTCTCAAGTCTTCCATTGTTGGTGGTGTTGTGTGAAGCATTTGATGCATTACACTTGGGGTGCTAGGCTCTTAAAGGATTAAGGTTTCAAGCTACAACAAAAGGTATGTCATTCAACTAGTTTTTGTATTGTGTACTCCATAATATGCTAGTTAGGATGATGCCTTTGAAACTTGAAAGTTTGCATGTATAATAGAGAAAACATATATCCAAGGTATCTAGGGTTGCATGTACACCGTAGAAGTGTTAGAATGCTCAAAACTCTTCACATTTAGGCTTCCTTGATCAAATCTAACAGAGGCGAGGTGACAACCATCCTCAAGAAAACATCTCTGATAGTATTACTTTCTGTCTTGCGGCTCAACACGTTGGCCACCACATTGTCCTTCCCAGGGTGGTACAGGATCTCGCAATCGTAATCCTTTACAGTATCTTACCTTCTCCGCTGCCTCATATTAAGATTTGGCTGGTTCATCATCTATCTCAAACTCTTGTGGTCAATGTATATAGTACATCAGAACCCATACAAATTGTTCGTGTAGATCTTGAGGAAAAAAACCACGCCCCTAACTCCAAATCATGCGTGGGGTAGTTCACCTCATGAGGCTTCAGTTGCCTCGAAGTGTAAGCAATCACATGACCCCTCTACACAAGCACAACTCCCAATCTCGAGATAGAGGCATCGCAGTAAACCACAAACTTATCCAAATCCTCAGGGAGTGCAAGAATCGAGGCCTCACACAATCTCTGTCTCAAAGTCTCAAAAGCCAACTGCTGATCCATCCCCCATTGAAAGGTCACATTCTTCTTTTTCAAATGGGTCAATGGCACAACAATCTTGGAGAAGTCCTGGATTAATCTCCCATAATACGCCACGAGACCTAAGGAACTCTGAATCTTTAATGTGGTCTACGGGACCTCCCAACACATCACAATCTCGATCTTGGCCGGGTAGACCAAGATTCCTTCCTGCTTGACGATGTGCCCCAGAAACTGCACCTCGCGCAACTAAAACTCACATTTGGAGAATTTGGCATAAAGCCTCTCTCTCCTCAGGGTCTCCAACACCTCTTGTAAATGTTGCTCGTGCTGCTCCTTGGTCTTGGAGTAAAACAAGATATCATTAACGAAAAGAATCATAGACCGTTCCGGCATCGGCCTTCAGACCCGGTTCATGAGATCCATGAACGTTGCTGGTGCATTGGTGACCCATAACTATATTTGAGATGTACTTGACCTGACCTTGCATGGTCCATTTGGGTTGCACTTCACCCAAATAATTTATATGGATAAAATTTTGAGAATAGTATAAGTTATGATTTATTAATATATTATAAGTTCTAATATATTAATAAGAAATCATATTATTTAATTAGTATTGATCTAAAATTAATTTAGAATTAATTTAGTGATCAAAAGTGTGACCAATTAAATATGGACTCTTGTATTTAACTAGTGTGGGCTAATGCTTATTTAGAATGGGCTAGATTTGCATGGTAAGTCCATGGAGCTTTAACCCATGGATCTCATGCAAATGAAAGGTCATGGGTATTAGGGTTTACATAGATGTAACCCTAATCCACCACACTATATAAAGGAGTCATTGGCACTTGAAATTGCACTAGTTTTTGTGTGAAAACTAAGAGGGTCGATTTCAAGAAGAGTTCTACTATTCTCTCAAGTTTCCAAGGTTTGTGGTGATTTATGGGTTCCATTTGAGGCATCCACATTATTGGTGCTAGGCTCTCAAACTCCAACCAATCAACCACTACTAAAAGGTATGTAACTCTACTAGCTTATTATGTTTCAAAGTTCCCCATGCCATGCTAGTTAGGTTAAGAACCTTGGAAAAGCAAATTTGCATGTATCTTAGTAAAACATAGATCCAAGGTTTATAGGGTTGCATGTACACCATAGGAGTGTTAGAATTCTCAAAACGCTTCAGTGGTATCAGAGCCTAGGCTTGTTTATTTGATACTTGATGCAAATTGTTGAAAAAACTCGAGTTTTCTGCATTCTGCAGCATGAACTCGCCGAGTCCATGGGGGACTCGACGAGTCCATGAGTAAATTCATCCTACTCGTCGAGTCGGTTTGTGCACTCGACGAGTAGGAGCCCCAGAATGCAGATTTTCGAGTTTTACTGCTGACTAGAAACATTATCCTAAACTGTTTTGGTGTTATAAAACTTGTTTTAGATGGTGTAATGGTTATGCTAATCCATTTTCAATAGCTATTATCAAAATTTCAAATTTTATATGGTTAATTTATGATTCTTGAAATTGTTGATATACATGTTCATGAACTTATGAGTTTAGAAGATTATATGAATTATTTGTAACTTGCTTGTTAGTTTAATTCTTGATCATTATGTGTTTTAATGGAATCCATAATTTGTCCTCAAGTTATGGATTACCAAAAGTCATCCTTTTAAAGTCCATTAAAGAAAAACATAAGTTACATAAAATGAAAAGTCTCTCATTTTATTAAACCATTAACTCATAAGTTACGAAAGATGATGTTACACCCGCGAACCAGACGACGGAAACGTCTGAGGGCTCGTGTGACTAATAATTGAACTATCATCACAATGAATATACATGAAACATAACACATTCATCACCAACGTTACATATTACAACCAGAATTGTTCACATCAAGTACATTTTTATAGATTACATAAATTCAAAGTATTATTAGTACGATGAGTGATTCTTACACAAAATAAATCCATACACACTTGAAATCTTCCTGCTTAACGATTACCTTAGAATACAAGTTATTTTGAAAACAGTCAACATATATAATGTTGGTGAGTTCATAAGTATATTTGAATAAAAGTCTTTGTATCTTTTGTAAACCTAGAAAATCCGATATTTTCTGTAAAATGTCTGAAAATGATGTAAAAATTTAGTATAAATGCATGTGTAAACTTCATAGCAGTAACATATAGGAATGCAGTTTAAATTTCTTTGTATTGTAAGTAAATGGAAATTGAATAATAGAATTTCTCCAGAAAATCTGATATTTTCTGATTTAATATAATGTCGTCGTTCTTGTATCATCAAATAAGTGGTTTTATACTGACACGATCGAAGAGTTAATCTCCGAAATGCTAAATTGGTATGAGATCTATATATGATCCGTTATAACCATGCATGATAATGACTAGATTGCCCGTCTTGGCATTTTTCCAAACGTTGGTATTTGCTTAAGGTTTTGTCTCCGTAGACTGGCCTAGTCTAGCTGTAGCGAAGAACTAAGACGTGGGGGGTCACCCAGTGTAGATCTTTACAAAACTTCCGCTCTCCCTCCAAGAAACTTTGGTTAGAACTAAAGGCTACGATTGTACACTCAGAGGTGCCAACCGACAAGTCTCACTAGATTCTCAACCTTTCATGTTTGTTATGTTTTTCACCATGTTTAATGTTTACATGAATGTTGTATGTTTTCAAATCCAAAGGTATGTATATAAGTATACGAAGTTAAATAATTATATAAAGGTATAGCTATGATCTACTAAAGATGTGAATTTCAGTCCAAGCCTAATTAGCATGTAAATGGACCACAAAGGTCCAGTACATGTAAGAGGGTAATTTAGGCCCAATAGGTATGTAAGTGGACCACCAAGGCCCAACAAACATGTCACCCATAGCTCGGGCCCAAATTAACATGTAATTGGGTCGCATGGCCCAATAAACATGTCATGGAAAATATTAGGCTCAATATACACTTTGATGTTTCGGTTTTGAAGAAGGAGTGGAAGAAGATTTTTGGTCCTAGCAACACCTTGAAGTAGTTTTCGAGCTTATGAAGTTTGTAAGGTGTTAGATCACGAAATGAAGCTTCATAAGAGAGTGATCTTAGCTTAAGGATGAAAATCAAAGAGTTAAGTACGATAAGAACTTACCAAAGAGTGATGATCTAGATGAGAGCCTCTTGAAGACACATACCAAATCTCGAAATTTTTATGGAAGAAGTGGGATATTTTTGAGGGTGTTAGAGAGAGTGTTTTGAAAATGTGTGTGTGTGCTTATCTTCGAACGAGAGGAAGAAAAAGGGGAGGGAAGAGGAGTGGCTTGCCTAGATACTTGGTGAGTAATATCCCTCCTAGGAACATGGTGGTTTTGTGCATGGATACCAACCATGCATTAATGAGTTGTCAAGAGCTCAAATTTTCTTCCTTTTTCCCATTTTTTTAATATAAGTATGGGTTGAGAATTTTGGGCTAAGAGAAAGGGTGGAATAGTTTGGGACTTTATTTGTCTTTACTCGAATTTATGAGGCCCAAATAATTACTTTTTGGTCCAATGGGCTCATTAGATGGTTCACGGCCCATTTTGAAAGAAAAAAGGTTGTTTATGGCCCATTAGGGAAAATTAATTCGTTAATGGCCCAATAAGGCCTATTAAGGGTAAGCTAATTTATTTTTGACCGAAAATGGCCAAAAATGCTATGTTTCATGGAAGTAGGTCCAATTAGACCCCATTTAAGGGTCCTAAGCCCAAAATAGTTAAATTGGAAGCTTATTGGTCCATTAGGCCCAATAAGGAAATCCTAGTCTAATATGGACTTAAACCGGGATTCTTAGGGTTTTCAGACTCTTTGTTGAACATAATAGGTGAATTTAAATGAGCACTGAGTGATATTTACTTAGAGTATATGTTTTAAAATAGTTGAATGGTTACACGAGAATAGAATTTCCTAGCTAAAATGCTAGTTGTGACATCATCCCCCTGTTAGAGGGAATTTCGTCATGAAATTCTTTTGAAAACTAGGTTTGTGAAGGAAATAATAAGTGAGGGTACTTTTTCTTCATTTGGTTTTCACGTTCCCACGTGAATTCCGATCCACGTTGAGCGTTCCATCGAACCTTCACAATCGGAATGCGACTTTGCTTTGTACGCTTCACTTCCCTATCCATAATCTCGACTGGTTCTTCGACAAACATGAGATTCCCGTTTATCTCAATCTCTTCCAAAGGAATGACAAGTGTTCATCTGATAGTCACTTTTTCAGATTCGAGACGTGGAACACCAGGTGTACGTTGCTGAGCTTGGTAGGTAGCTGCAGCTTGTAAGCCACTGGACTAATCCGAGCAAGAATCTCGAATGGTCCAATGTATCGCGGGTTCAGTTTTCCTCGTTTCCCAAAGTGAATCATTCCCTTCCAAGGAGAGACCTTTAATAACACGCGATCCCTGAATTAAAATTCTAGTGGCCTTCGTCGCTTGTCAGCATAGCTCTTCTATCGGTCTCACGATGCTTGAAGTCGAGATTTGATTTGGACTATATTTTCAGTCGTTTCACGGATGATTTCGGGTCATGTAAGAGGACTGGCCGGCGAGTGACCTTTGTCTAGTTGAGTGTCACCCACCTCGACCCATCATAGGGGCGATCTGCATTTACGACCATAGAGAGCCTTGAAGTGAGCAACCTTGATGCCCGTGTGATAACTATTGTTATAGGAGAATTCGATCAGAGGCAAGTTGGCATCCCATGATTTTTTGAAGTCAATCACGCAAGCTCGGAGCATATCCTCGAGTGTCTGGATGGTATGCTCACTCTGACCATCAGTATGTGGGTGGTAGGCAATGCTCATATCTAGCTGTGTTCCCATTGCCTTCTGAAGAGATTGCCAAAATCTTGTAGTGAATCTACTATCTCGATCCAATATAATAGATACTGGCACTCCATGGAGTCTCACAACCTCCTTGATGTAGATTCTGGTCAGCTTTTCCATCTTGTAGGATTCTTTTATTGGCAGGAAATGAGCGGATTTTGTTAATCTATCGACAATTACCTAGATAGCATAGTAATCCTAGATTCTGGTAAGCTTTTCCATCTTGTAGGATTCTATTGTCTTTGGCAATTTGGTCAGGAAGTCCATAGTAATCCTTTTCCATTTCCACTCGTGTATCACTAGTTGTTGTAGTAGTCCCGAGGGCTTTTGGTATTCCACTTTCACTTTGGTGCAAGCAAGACACTTGCCCACGAAAGTGGCTATCTCTGCCTTCATATTAGGCCACCAATATTGTTGCTTGATATCCAAATACATTTTATCTGACCCCAGATGAATAGAATATCACGTCTTGTGGGCTTTATGCATGATTACCTCTCTGAATCCCCTAATTTTGGGAACCCAAATTATATTCATGAAGTAGTGAGTTCCGTCGTCTTTAAATTTGAGCTCCTTCTCCATTCCACGTAGTGATTCACTAGTGATATTCTCAGGCTTCAATGTGTCCAATTGGGCTTCCTTGATCTGTGAGGTTATATGGGATTGGATGGTGATTGATAGAGTCTTCACACGATGACTTGAATACTCCTTTCGGCTCAGGGCATTGGCCACCACATTAGCCTTGCCTAGATGGTATTTGATCTCACACTCATAATCATTTAACAGTTCAACCCATCTCTGCTGCCTCATATTCAGAGGTTTTTGATTTAGAATGTGTTGGAGACTCTTGTGGTTTGTAAAGATGGTGCACTTGGTACCATATAGGTAGTGCCTCCAAATTTTCAAGGCGAAGACCACCGCCCCCACCTCAAGATCATGCGTGGTATAATTTACTTCATGTGTTTTCAGTTGTCTGGATGCATATGCAATTACCTTCCCGCGTTGCGTAAGGACATAACCTAAAGCTTGATTCGAAGCATCACAGTAAACAATGAAGTCTTCGGTTCCCTCCGGTAAGGATAGAACTGGAGCACTACAGAGGGCTTGCTTCAAGGTTTGGAAGGAAATCTCTTGCTTCTCGGTCCAATTGAAGGGTACATCTTTTTGTGTCAAAGAGGTGAGGGGTTTGGCTATCTTGGAAAAGTTCTGAATGAATCTTCGGTAGTAGCCTGCAAGACCCAAGAATTGGCAAATTTTTGTTGGTGTTGCCGGAATTGTCCAGACTTCAATGGCCTTGACCTTGGAGGGATCTACATGGATTCCTTACTTGCTAACAACATGTCCTAAGAAATTAACATTGTGGATCCAAAACTCACAATTGGAAAGTTTCGTATACAACTTTTCAGTCTGCAGGGTCTTTAAGATCTGTCGGAGATATTGGCTATGTTCTTCTTTGCTTCGAGAGTATACGAGGATATCATTGATGAAAACGATCACAAATTTGTCAAGGAATGGGCGGCAGACTCGATTCATGAGACCCATAAATGCAGCGGGGGCATTTGTTAGACCGAAGGGCATCACGACGAATTCGTAATGCCCGTAACGAGTTCGGAAAGCAGTCTTAGGAATGTCCTCTTTTCGGACTTTGAGTTGATGATAACCGGATCTCAGATCTATCTTTGAAAAGTAACTAGCCCCTTGAAGCTGGTCAAATAGATCATCGATTCGTGTAAGTGGATACCGGTTTTTGATGGTGAGATTATTCAGTTCCCTATAGTGAATACACATCCTGAAGGATCCATCTTTCTTTTTAACGAAAATAACCGGAGCTCCCCATGGACAGAAGCTTGGTCTTATGGATCCTTTATTCAAGAGTTCACTTAGTTGGCTTGACAATTCTTGCATTTCACCAGGAGCCAACCTATAGGGTGATTTGGCGATTGGAGTGGCTCCAGGCACTAGGTCGATTCAGAATTCAATTTGTCGTTCTGGGGGTATTCCCGGAAGTTCTTCTGGAAACACATCCGGGAAGTCACATGCCACTGGAATGTTTTGAATGTTCGCTTCCTCTTTGGTTTTATCCACCACATGAACAAGGAATGCGTAGTTCTTCTTTTTAGACACTTTTGTGCCTTGATACATGAGATAAGGCGAAGGTTTGTGTCGGGTTTATCTCCATAGATTATTAGGGTTTCGTGATTAGGAAGATGAAGGCGAACGACCTTCTCGTGACACATAATATCGGCATGATGGGGGATTAACCAATCCATGCTGATGATCACATCAAAACTCCTAATATTTTCTGGCATCAAATTTATTTGGAAAGAGTGGTTGTTTAGTGTTAATGTACATCCTATATAGATATCTTTGGTTGTTTCCGTTTTCCCATTAGCCATTTCTACCGTGAAGGCTTCGTTGAGCTTCTGGGGTTATTGATTGAGCAAGTATTTGAATTTATTACTAACGAAACTTCGCTCCGCCCCACTATCAAATAAGATGCATGCATACGAGTTGTTAAGTAGGAACGTATCGGTGACAACAGCTGGGTCCTGTATTGCTTCACCCTGACCCATTGTTAGCATTCTCCTTGCTCTCCTGCCCCCTAACTGTTTGCGTTGGGGCAATTTCTCCTGAAACATCCGTAACAGGTATAACTGACCCCAACGTTGGTGTTGCTGTTGTTGTTATTGTTGTTGTTGTTGTTGTTGTTGTTGTTGTTGTTTGACATCTGATTTTGTTGAAGCTGAGCCCTATAATACTTTGCTGTATGGCCTTTCCGGTTACACCTAGTGCAAATCATCTCTTTGCATTCCCCATGATGGTGGAAGTTGCATTTGTTACACTTGGTGAGATTTCCTGAATATTGCTTTGGATCATTTGGCATGGATGAGGCTGGAGCATGTGGTGTGGTGGTAGCTTGAGTTGCAGCATGGACAGTCACAGTTTGTTGCTTCTTAGATGATTTGGAGTTCTGTTTTCCCTTTCGCTTGTTGTTTCTTCCTTTCTTTCTCTCTTCTTCTTTCTTAACTTCCGCTTCCACTGTTTTGGCACCCTTCTTATTGCCATGATCATACAATTTCTTGGCCAGTCTCTTGGCGCTATCAAACGTCTTAGGGTTTGCCGCAATGATATTCCCTTGGATAGGTGCAGTCAATCCCCAGATAAACCTCTCAATATTTTTACCTTCTAAGGTGATCATTCCGGGACACACAAGATATAGATCACTAAACCTGGATATGTATGCGTCGATATTGGAGTTTTGAAGTGTAAGGTTCCACAACTCTTGTTCCATCTTTTGAATTTCACCTGTAGGACAATATTCTGCCAACGTCATTTCCTTAAGCTCTTCCGAGGGCATCGCGTTCGCCACCGGGAGTGTCATGGCCTGTACTTGGACATTCCACCAGGAGAGAGCTAGATCAATGAAGGTGCAGGTTGCAAACTTGACCTTACACTCATCTGGACACCTGCAGATTTCAAAAACAGATTCTACTTTCTCGATCCATCGCTTCAAGGCTATTACGCCTCCTTTCCCATTACAGGTTCAAGGTTTGGCGTTGGTGAAGTCCTTGTAGGTGCATGTTCGTGCGGCTCCGTGGTTTGTTCGTTGATTTGTGCTTCCGATTCCCTGTCCGTTGCCTTCTCCGTTGTTTCCATTGCGAATCTGCACAAGTTCTGCAGTGACCGCAATGGACACTGCTGCTTGGAATGCAACCAAGATTATTTCTGGCGGGGTTGGTGTTGTGTTGTTTCCGCGGTTGGGTCTTTGAGGCATCTTTCTGTCATGGAACGGAAAGATGTTGAGTGCGTATTGTTTTGCGATTTTGGAATCCCATAGACTAGCCGTATCGAGTGTGTATTTAATTAATTTCATGCATTAACATAGAACAAGGAAGTAAAACACATATCAGATGACAACGTCATGATAAAAAATAAAGCATTTTAATTAATGCTAATTGTTTTGATACATGAAAATTTTCCAGAAGGCATACGGTACATGGGGAAATATAAAATCCGGCAGCATAACGACCCCATGAGTAGTGTGATCACTTAAACATAAGGTCGATAGTACATAACGTAGATCACATAAACATAATAATAACGAAATATACGGCTGGTCCTAGTCATGGTGGGATGTGCCAGGGGTGGTGATGAGGAAGTGGATGCTCCCTGAAGGCGAGCCACCTGTCGCTCCGCATCTCAAAGTTGAGTCTCCCACCTCGCCTGCCTCATGTGGAACTCCCAGATAACCTCTCACGTTTCCTACTCTGCCATCGCAACTCTTGTTCGCATTTGGTGCATCTGGTCGGCGGTGCTCTGAGCCAAATCGCTAGTATCCCTCAATCGTCTCACCATGACTGGAAGTGCTCGTCTCACCATGACTAGAACTGCCCAGGTTTAATCATAGTGTTCAATCTCCTCCACAAGCTTTTATTAATTATTGTTCGGTTTATTATTCTAGGTTTATTATTCTAATACGCGCACATAAGTGTGATTTTTTTTTTGTTCAGAGTTATTTAGTCCGATTGTGTTTATAGTTTCATATCATGTATGGTTAGATATGCTATTTCACTATAAACATTGCTCTGATACCAACCTGTCACACCCCCGAACCAGACGGCGGAAACGTCCGAGGGCTCGTGTGACTAACAATTGAACTATCATCACAATGAATATACATGAAACATAACATATTCATCACCAACATTACATATTACAACCATCATTGTTCACATCAAGTACATTTTTATAGATTACATAAATTCAAAGTATTAATATTATGATGAGTGATGTTACACAAAATAAATCCATACACACTTCAAAATCTTCCTGCTTAACGATTACCTGAGAATACAAGTTATTTTGAAAACGATCAACATATATAATGTTGGTGAGTTCATAAGTATGTTTGAATAAAAGTCTTTGTATCTTTTGTAAGCCGAGGAAATCCGATATTTTCTGTAAAATGTATGAAAATGATGTGAAAATCGAGTATAAATGCATGTGTGAATTTCATAGCAGTAACATATAGGAATGCAGTTTAAATTTCTTTGTATTGTAAGTAAATGGTAATTGAATAACAACATTTCCCCAGAAAATCCGATATTTTCTGATTTAATATAATGTCGTGGTTCTTGTATCATCAAACAAGTGGTTTTATACTGACACGATTGAAGAGTTAATCTCCGAAATGTTAAATTGGTATGGGATCTCTTTATGAGTCATTATAACCATGCATGATAATGACTAGATTGCCTGTCTTGGCATTTTTTCAAACGCCGATATTTTCTCAAGGTTTTGTCGCCCTAGACTGGCCTAGTCTAGCTGTAGCAAACATCTAAGGCGTAGGGGGGCACCCCGTATAGATCTATACACAAACTCCCGCTCTCCCTCCAGGAAACCTTAAATACAGGCTACGATTGTACACTCAGAGGTGCCAACCGATAAGTCTTACTAGATTCTCAACCTTTCATGTTTGTTATGTTTTTCACCATGTTTAATGTTTACGTGAATGTTATATGTTTTCAAATCCAAAGGTATCTATATAGCTACGATCTACTAAAGATGTGAATTTCAGTCCAAGCCTAATTAGCATGTAAATGGACCATAAAGGTCCAACACATGCAAGAGGGTAATTTAGGCCCAATAGGCATGTAAGTGGACCACCAAAGGTCCAACAAACATGTCACCCATAGCCCGGGCCCAAATTAACATGCAATTGGGTCGCATGGCCCAATAAACATGTCATGGAAAATATTAGGCTCAATATACACTTGAATGGGCCCTTAAGGCCCATTGGCCATGTAATGTGAATATTAGGCCCAATAAAAATGCTATCGATGTATTTCGTCCATTTGTTATTGTTTTGTTGTTTGTTTTAGCTCGAGGTTTACCAAATTGATTATAAAAAGTCCTCTTTTTGTAAAAACGACATTCTTGGCCAATAAGCCTCAAA
The DNA here is from genome assembly GCF_002870075.4 of Lactuca sativa. NCBI lineage: Eukaryota > Viridiplantae > Streptophyta > Magnoliopsida > Asterales > Asteraceae > Lactuca > Lactuca sativa. The sequence continues at coordinate 63,282,012 of NC_056627.2, read as the reverse complement.
TTCTCAATTAAGGCCAAAAGTTTTGTAAAAATAACACTTTAGTCCATAATTTATAAAAGTTTGTAATTTCGTCCCAAATGTTTTGAAATTTAGGGATTTAGTCCAAAAATTCATATTTTGACATATTTGGCCCGACTTTGCAGAAAATTACATTTTCAGCCCCTTGTTTGTAAAAAATGACACTTTCGACCCAATTTTTATAAATGTTACACTTTTGGCCCAATTTAGAAATAAATGTTATTTTCACCCCTAAATTTGGTTTATTTACATTTATGACTCAAACTTTGGTCAAATAACATTTTTAATCCCAAAACTTCCTATTTTTCACCCCTAAATTTGGTTTATTTACATTTATGACTCAAACTTTGGTCAAATAACATTTTTAATCCCAAAACTTCCTATTTTTCATAAGTTTGGGTCCAAAAGCGTGAGGCCCAATTATTAAGCCATTAAGCTAAAATTTACATTTTTAGCCCTTTGGAAAGCAGGTTTATCATAAAAATCCATTTTTATACAAGTAGGACCTGTTTGATCCTTATAAAATCGTAAATGTCACTTTTTGCCCTTATCTTTTGTTTTCTTGACAATTAAGACCCGTAACAAGAGTTTTGCTTTAAACTTTTATATCTTAAACATATAAACACTTTTAACTTGATAATATGATGTATAAGGTGTCTTAGTTCATGGATTTTTACTCAATGTTGCTTAAGATGTCAAGATATGTTAAGATCTAACACATTTTTACAAAATAAACTAAGAAATCACACAAGACATGCATGTAACTCATATATCTACTCATTTTACTTGTATAATCCCCCAAAAATCATATGAAAACAAAAAAGGGGTATGAACTCACCTTTGCTTTGATGTTTTGGTTTTGAAGAAGGATCGGAAGAAGATTTTTGGTCCTAGCAACACCTTGAAGTAGTTTTCGAGCTTATGAAGTTTCTAAGGTGTTAGATCACGAATGAAGCTTCATAAGAGAGTATTCTTAGCTTAAGGATGAAAATAAAAGACTTAAGTATGATAACAAGTTAGCAAAGAGTGATGATCTAGATGAGAACCTCTTGAAGACACACACCAAATCTCGAAATTTTTGTGGAAGAAGTGGGATATTTTTGAGAGTGTTAGAGAGAGTGTTTTAAAAATGTGTGTGTGCTTATCTTCGGCCGAGAGGAAGAAAAAGGGGAGGGAAGAGGAGTTCTTTTCCTAGATACTTAGTGAGTAATATCCCTCCTAGGAACATTGTGGGTTTGTGCATGGATACCCCGCATGCATTAGTGAGGTGTCAAGAGCTCAAATTTTCTTCCTTTTTCCATTTTTTTTTATATAAGTATGGGCTGAGAATTTTGGGCTAAGAGAAAGGGTGGAATAGTTTGGGCCTTTACTTGTCTTTAATCGAAATTATGAGGCCCAAATAATTACTTTTTGGCCCAATGGGCTCATTAGATGGTTCACAGCTCATTTTGAAAGGACAAAGGGTGTTTATGGCCCATTAGGGCAAATTAATTCATTAATGGCCCAATAAGGCCCATTAAGGATAAGCTAAATTATTTTGGACCTAAAATGGCCAAAAATGCTATGTTTCATGGAAGTGGGTCCAATTAGAGCCCATTTAAGGGTCCTATGCCCAAAATAGTTAAATTGGAAGCTTATTGGTCCATTAGGCCCAATAAGGAAATCCTAGTCCAATATGGACTTAAACCGGGATTCTTAGGGTTTTCAGACTCTTTGTTGAACATGAGAGGTGCATTTAAATGATCACTGAGTGATATTTACTTAAAGTATATGTTTTACAATAGTTGAATGGTTACATGAGAATAGAATTTCCTAGCTAAAATGCTAGTTGTGACAGATGAAAAGTTTTGAAAGTTACAAAACTTGCCCTCAAGTTTTGGAACATGTAAAGTCACTTTAAAAACTTTAGTTCCAACCCCTAGAATTTTAAAAGTTAAAATTCAACCCTTATACTTTACAATATTATAAGTTTAATAATAATTATATATGTATAAGAAAAAGTCGGTTTACCGTTAGTAAGCCTCATTCACGAAGTCAGTCTATAAGGGGGTATAAGGTTGCTACCTATAAAATGGCAGTTTAATGGGTTTCCACTCTCACCCACCGCTTCCTTGATCGGTGGAGGGTCGTTAGACGAACGGGTAACACTAGGACTTTAATTCTTCATTAAAAGTATGATGAATATAAAGTAACTAAATGTTTTTATAAATTCCAAATCTTAGTTACTTTAGGAAAATGTGAATAAGGTGCTAACCCTTGAAATTACACTTTGGAATTTTATTAAGTCGTTAGTGGAGCGTGTGTGGTTAACCGACACTCTAACCTGGACTTAACAAGGTAGGAAAAGGGTAACTTAATGTTTATCAAAGTATCGATGGAGCACGTGTGGTTTACCGACACATCGATTGAGGGGTAAATATTAAGGGTACCAAGTAATTTGCATGGTTACTTCACACCTTGTTTTGTGATCCTCGACATCCCAGTCACAAAACCTGAAGGGCACACTCGAGATTGAAACATGCAATTAAAAAGTTCAATGAATCTCAAAGAATCTAGGAGTTTCAAAACCAATTAAAACCTAATAATTTATTTCATTTTTCATGGTGGAAATTGGTGATTGTCATTCACCTACCTTCAAATATATTATAGCTTGGATTACGGCATCCCTCTTCTAAGTTATAAAATATTGTGTTGGGTCCTAGCCTTAATATTACATTTGGGTGTTTTATTAAGGACTATCTTTATATCTAATCTAAACTTGTATTTCTTCTTTTCAGATGTCTTCCAATAATGCTGCTTCTGGCTCAAACCCTACCGGCTCCTTCTCTCTCATGAATCTTTGTGGGAGAGTCATCTTTGATGGATCCAACTTTATGGATTGGATCAGGAACATCAAGATTGTCACTCGGTATGAGGACAAAGAATATGTCCTCGACAAGGAGCTTAAGGAACTTGATCCGTCTGCTACTCCTGAGGAGATCACTGAGTATCAAGCACATGAAAGAGATGCTACCAAAGTGGCATGTATCATGTTAGCCACTATGACAGTCGAGCTCCAAAAGTACTATGAGGACTACTATCCTTTTGAGATGCACCAGGATTTGATGGACCGCTACCATCAGAGTGCTCATCAAGAGCAATATGAAATCATCTCCTCCATGATAACAACCCGAATGAAGGATGGTGAACGCATCACGGGCCACATGCAGAAAATGCAAAGGTATGTGGACCGTTTGCTGAAACTGAATGTGAACCTTCCCGAGGAGTTGGCAATTGACATCATTTTGCACTCCTTACCTTCATGTTAAGATCAATTCTGTATGGCATACCACATGGACAAGGAGGAAGTTACAATTAGCAAACTTCAAGGACTCTTGAAGACCGCAGAAAGTGGTCTTAAGAGTAAATCGGTTGTTACCACTCCTACTCCTACCACGGCCCCTGTCTTGGCGATCGGGCAAGGCAAAGGGAAGAAGAGGAAGAGTCGTTCGAAGGGTACCAAAGGTAAGAACCTTGATGGCTCCTCTTCAATTGCAACCAAGAAAGGTTTTGTCACTCCTTTTGCTAACCCTAAAGAGACTGAATGCTTCTATTGCCATGAAAAGTCGCACTGGAAGCGAAACTGCCCAAAGTACCAGCAAGATGTTAAGGATGGGAAAATGAAACCCAACCATGCAGGTACATACACTATATTGTCTAATAATTCACCCCATTCTAATTCTTGGGTCCTTGATACAGATTGTGATATTCACATATGTACTGATTTGCAGGGACTAAGAAGAAATGAGAATGTGGAGCATGGGAAGATAAACTTGATCATGGGAATAAGAAAGCTTCACCTGTAACCAAGATTGGAGTTTATTCTTTGTTGCTAATTAGTGGATTAGTGTTAGATTTGAATAATTTTTGTTACTCGTCTGTAACGCCCGCAAATCCGGGCTAGTCAAATTAGAGGCAATAGGGGTCGAAAACGAATTTTCTACAAAAGATTATTTAGAATAAATAATCTTAACCAAGTTGTAGAGTATGTTACAAGGTTTTCATACATATAAAGAATGCCGAAATCCGAGTTATAACGAAGAAGTTATGACCCGTTGAAGTTTCGCGACGGAACCGGCACGATACCGGGAAGCGTAAATAGTGAATTTACGATAGAGCGAGATTTAGCCTTAGCGATCTAAACGAAAGTCGTAGAATATGTTAAAATAAGAACATCAGTAAAAAGAACGCCCAAATCTGACTTCGTATGAGGAAGTTATGATTTTTCTAAGATTTAGCATAGCAGTGCACAGCCAGAAATCTGAATTTTAGATCGGTCGATTTTAGCCGACGGGATCTAAATGAAAGTTGTAGTACTCGTAAATACCAATGCGTGGATATAAAGAACGTCGATAATAGAGCTCGTATGCGAAAGTTATGGACGAAGCTTAGTCCCTACTTTTCGAGCGCGGCGAATTCGATGCAGTTTTGTAAATCCGAGATAGAATGAGAATTAGCCAACGAGGTCTAAATGAGAGTTGAAGATCTCATTAATAGGAACTCAACGGTAAAAAGAAAGGCAAAAACCGAACTCGTATGCGAAAGTTATGGACGAAGCTTAGTCTCTACTTTTCGAGCGTGACGAATTCGATACAGTTTTGTAAATCCGAGATAGAATGAGAATTAGCTAACGAGGTCTAAATGAAAGTTGAAGATCTCATTAATAGGAACTCAACAGTAAAAAGACAGACAAAAACGGAGCTCGTATGCAAAAGTTACGGACGAAGCTTGGAGACTACTTTACTATACACTTCCTATAAATACAAGGGTGAACTCCTCATATTTTCTTCACACCATAAGCCTTTCTTTCTCTCTCTAACTTCTCTCTAACCTCCCTAAACCCCTCCCAAGTCTAGGGAACCTCCCTATCACGAGAAGAAAGCCCCGGAGCGCCCGACGGCTCCGAGAAGAAAAGCTTTTGGCTCGGAAACGCTGCTCCAGCGAAGCCCGATTTTTAATAAAATCCGCTGTAAGTGAGCTACGCCTATAGTATATTTAATATAGATTTTATTTAATTATAGTAACATTGTTAGGACCTTAAAATAATTATTTGGGCTATTATTATGAGTTATATTGAGTGTTATTTAACGCTTATATAATAGTAATAATAGCTAGACTATTAAATTAGTCTCGTCAAGCGTTAGACTAAACTCTAGTGGTAATGATACTAGGTCTCGTCAAGGGATAATTGTTTTAAGAGTAACGAAGTGCTGTCCGAGTGCCGACTCACCACCTTTCAGGTGAGTGCATAGTCCCTTTCATCTTACACATAGATATGAAGTATTTTATATAAACTACGTGCTATGTGTGCGTATTATCTGAATACTTGCTGTCTATGCTGGTTGAACGTTTTATACATGTTTTAAAGGACTTAAACTGTATACGTATCTTATATATACGAAAATGTTGGGTATGAGATGGGTAGATGAATGATGAGAGATAGAAGATGACGTGAGTATACATTGGCAACTATAGACTTAGTGCCTATGGGACAAACACCGGTAGCTATGGACTTAGTACCTTTTAGACATTGGTAGCTATGGATTTAGTACCTGTTGGGAATTGGTAGCTATGGACTTAGTACCTATTAGTTAGACGCTGGTAGCTAAGGATTTAGTACATGTAGGAATTGGTAGCTATGGACTTAGTACCTGTTGAACATTGGTAGCTATGGACTTAGTACCTATTAGATAAAGACTGGTAGCTATGGATTTAGTACCCGATGAATAGACTATAGCAGCTATGGAATTAGTGCTTTATGAACGAACATTGGCAGCTATGGATTTAGTGCTAGTCCTATAACCCTGGAAGTAAGGGACTTCGGAATAAACGAATGTAGGATAGATGACTCTTAGGTTAAATCCTTAAAGAGTAAAGAAGATAATGGGGATGGGTAATTGGGTTGATTGTTTGATTGAACATAATAATTATCTTATTGTGGGTTGAAAACCCTATGTACTCACCAGGTTTCCCAACCTGACCCACTTAGTTTATGTATATCACAGGTGACGAAGTGAAGTGACATTACACTGAGAGATTTAAAAGAGATGTAGATCACTAGTGTAAATCGTTGTAAGTTCTGTTTATGCTTATGTTTCGGTATTAACGATGACATCCCAAACATTTTAAAATGAAATAAATACGTTTCTTCGAAAATGTTTTAATAAAGTATTTACCATGTTTTTCTGGGAACAAATTCCGCAACCTTTTTATAAAATGAAGTACTCTGATTTTTATAAAGCATAAACAAAATCGGTCTTTTCTGGCCGTGATTTTGGGGATGTCACATCATCTGAAATGGCGAGAAATATTATTTCCTTTCATGGTTTGTACAAACAAGGTTTTAACTTTTCATTTGATAATGATAGTGGTGTTATTAATGCTTTCTTTAATAATGTTTTTTTATTTTAAAGCATTACCTTGTGATGGTGTGTATGAAACTGTGTCGGTTGTTGATAACCTAGGAAATAATGTATTGTGTATCGATTCTTCCACTAGTTTGGATAAACCATCATTATGACATTGTCGACTTGGACATGTAAGCAAGAAACGCATAGGCCGACTCCAAAAGGATGGAGTCTTGGATTCGTTTGACCTAAATTCAGATGATAGTTATGAACTTTGTTTGCTTGGGAAGATGACAAAGTCACCCTGCACTAGTACTTGTGCTAGGGGTGAGGGTTTGTTGGACCTCATACATACTGATGTGTGTGGACCCTTCAGAACTGCCGCAAGAGATGCTAACCACTTCTATGTGACTTTTACTGATGATTTTAGTAGATATGGATATGTCTAATTAAAAAAGCATAAGTCAGAGACCTTTGAAAGATTCAAAGAGTTCAAACAGGAAGTGGAGAATAGGTTGGGCAGGAACATTAAGATGCTTCAATCCGATTGAGGTGGTGAGTATCTTAGTAAAAAATTCCTTGACTATCTTAAGGAATATGGGATTATCTCATAACTGACACCTCCCAGGACACCACAACTTAATGGTTTGGCTGAGAGGCGCAATCGAACCTTGATGGATATGGTTTGTTCCCTGATGAGTCGAGCTTCGCTACCAATCTCATTATGGGGGTATGTCTTAGAGACTGCCGTCCATGTTCTTAATCTAGTCCCTGCAAAGAAGGTTGCCAAAAAACCTCATGAGATGTGGACCGGAAAAGTTCTCAATCTAGACCACATCAAGATTTGGGGTGGCGAGGCTTTTGTGAGGTGCGAGTCTCACGATAAGCTCGAACCTCGAAGTGAGAGGTGTATTTTCATCGGCTACCCATAGAGATCCTTTAGTTACCTCTTCTACAAACCTAGTGATAATGTGGTCTTTATATCAAGGAGAGGAGTCTTTCACGAGAGAGAATTCATGAGCCAAGGAAACAGTGGGAAGAAAATTGACCTTGAATAAATTCAAGAGTCAAGTGGTGAAGGAACCTCAAACCCTAGCAATCAACCTAAGTAGGAAACTCCTGTTGATCCGACAGAAGAGTCTATACCTCTGAGGCATTCCACGAGAGTTAGGAATGCACTTGAGCATTACTATAGTTTCCATATTACTGCAGAAGGTGATACACTTATCACGGAAGCCATGGCATGCCCTGAGGTTGCTAAATAGAAAGAGGCTATGGATAGCGGGTTACAATCCATGTATGACAATCAAGTTTGAAACTTGGTTGACAATGTGCCAGGTCGTAAGTCAGTCAGGTGCAAATGGATCTTCAAGAAGAAGACCGATGTGGATGGTAATGTACACACTTATAAGGCGCGATTGGTTGCAAAGGGATTTTCTCAAACTCCGGGAGTTCATTATGGTGCGAACTTTTCACCAGTAGCAAAGATTAAGTCTATTAGGGTTATGTTAGCCATTGCAGCATTTCATGATTATGAAATATGGCAAATGGATGTCAAAACTGCTTTCCTTTATAGAAAGTTTGCTGAGGATGTTTACATGAGTTAGCTAGAGGGTTTTGTCAATACAAAGTACCCTAATAGAGTGTGTAAGCTTGAGAAATCCATATATAGATTAAAGCAAGCACCTCGCAGATGGAATCTTTGCTTCGATGAGAAGGTCAAAGAGTTTGTCTTTTCGAGGAGTGAAGATGAATCTTGTGTATATGTCAAGGATCGTGGGAGTATAGTTAGCTTTTTGGTATTGTATGTGGATGACATACTACTCATAGGAAATGACATCCCAACTCTGCAGGAAGGGAGGTCCTAGCTTTCGAAGTGTTTCACTATGAAGGACCTTGGAGAAGCTGCCTATATCCTAGGGATAAGGATTTTGAGAGACAGGAGTAAAAGACTAATTGGACTTAGTCAGGGCACCTATGTGGATAAAGTGTTGAAAAGATTCAACATGCAGAACTCCAAGAAAGGTGAGTTACCGATCCAAAGTAACGCCAGAATGAGTAAGACTCAGAGCCCGAGTACAGAGGCTAAGATAGCAGAGATGAGTCAAATTCCATATGCTTACGATGTAGGCTCGATGATGTATGATATGACTTGTACTCGTCCTGATGTGGCCTTTGCACTGAGCATGGTTAGCAGATATTAGGGGAATCCTGGCACAGATCACTGAATTGCTGTAAAGAACATTCTCAAGTACCTGCGGAGGACTAAGGACTGGGTCCTTACCCTCGGTGGGAGTGATGACTTGAGAGTAGTAAGGTATAGTGATGCTAGCTTCCAAACTGATAGAGATAATTTCCGCTCTCAGTCAGGCTGGGTCTTTACCTTAAACAGAGGAGCAATAACTTGTAAAAGTTCCAAGCAGGAGACAGTGACTGATTCAACTTGTGAATCAGAGTATATAGTGGCAAGTGAGGTAGCAAAGGAGGCTATATGGCTAAAGAACTTCATTGGAGACCTTGGAGTTGTACCAGCTATAAAGGAGCCTATGGATATTTTCTGTGATAACAATAGTGCGGTTGCGTTAGCCAAGGAACTAAGATATCATGGCAGATCCAGAAACATTGATAGAAAATATCATTTCATCAGACATCGAATAAAAGAAGGACTCATCGTGGCAAATAGGGTATCATTGGATGAGAACCCGACAGATCCCCTCACGAAGGGATTGGGCAAGGTTAAACATATCTAGCATGCGAGGCGCATATGGCTGAAGGATGATATTAGTTTTAGTAGTTAGATAGCTTTGAAATCTGTAAAGTGTAATTGACATTTGATGATGAATAAAAGTTGTGTTTATTTATGATTAAAGTGTTGCTATGTTGTTCAATTGTTTAATATCATTTAATTTTGCATGTTTGACTTCTAGAATAATTATGTTATGGTATATCATATTATTCATATTCTCCACAGTCGGTCATATGTCGGAACTAGATATGAATCAAGACTGTCATGTAGTTGCTTGTAGATGTCTAAGATGTTGGACATTGCGAAGTGTTGCTACAACACTCATGAGTGCTCATAAGTTATGAGTATTGGATTCAACTCATGCTCACTGGTATCACTTCATGGAATTTATCTCGAGTGATCGTGAGACGGTAATATCATATAAGTCTTCAAACCTAAATATATGACTTGTTGCCTATGAGTTGGTTATAAATTGATTGTACGGAAATGCATTGGTAACTAGATGTTATAAAATGTGCCTTTATGTATAATTGAACAAGTAGTAGAACAAGCATATGAGTCGAAGTTTATCTGTTCCTTCTTGGATTAGAAGCGATATCTGGGATCCTCGATGATTTTGTGTTGACCCATGTACCAGGCCCGGTCAGAACTAAGTTGATGTGTTCAATTAAGTTCTACGTCAAACAAATCAGAAACCGAGAAACAAACCGCAGGATAATAAGTAAGACATTGTTCCATGTATTTATCCGGCTGATATCTAGAACAGAGGATTATATGATCCCTTATCTAAAATGGCGCTTCATAGTTCAACAGAGTTTGAAGAGCTATGATTGTCGGTCGGTTCCTAAAGTCATAATTGCAACAATAGTTATTAGACTTATCCAAGTGGGAGACTATTGGATAGGGTGTCTAAGTCCATAACTATATTTGAGATGTACTTAACCCGACCTGGCATGGTCCATTTGGGTTGCACTTCACCCGAACAATTTATATGGATAAACTTTTGAGAATAGTATAAGTTATGGTTAATTAATATATTATAAGTTCTAATATATTAATAAGAAATCATATGGAATCTTGTATTTATATAGTGTGGGCTAATGCTTATTTAGAATGGGCTAGGCTTGCATGGTAAGTTCATGGATAGTCCATGGAGCTTTAACCCATGGATCTCAAGCAAATGAAAGGTCATGGGTATTAGGGTTTACATGGATGTAACCCTAATCCACCACACTATATAAAGGAGTCATTGGCACTTGAAATTGCACTAGTTTTTGTGTGAAAACTAAGAGGGTCGATTTCAAGAAGAGTTCTATTATTCTCTCAAGTTTCCAAGGTTTGTGGTGATTTATGGCTTCCATTTGAGGCATCCACATTATTGGTGCTAGGCTCTCAAACTCCAACCAATCAACCACTACTAAAAGGTATGTAACTTTACTAGCTTATTATGTTTCAAAGTTCCCCATGCCATGCTAGTTAGGTTAAGAACCTTGGAAAAGCAATTTGCATATACCTTAGTAAAACATAGATCCAAGGTTTCTAGGGTTGCATGTACACCATAGGAGTGTTAGAATGCTCAAAACCCTTCAACAAGTTTTGAAGGTTGTCGTCTACACATACTCATCCATGATTCTCATCTGGTGGTAACATGACTGTAAATAAATCTTGGAAAAACAAGATGCACCCTGAAGATGGTCAAACAAATCTTCAATCCTCGGGAGTGGGTAACAGTTCTTCACCGTTAGCTTACTCAACTCCCGATAGTCAATGCACATCCTGTGCAAACAGTCATTCTTCTTCACAAAAAGGATCGGTGCTCCCCACGTAGAACTGCTTGGATGAATAAAACCCTTATCTAGCAGCTCCTGCAGCTGCGTAGACAACCCCTGCATCTCAGGCGGTGCCAGGTGCTACGACATGTTGGCTGTCAGAGCCGCACTAGGTACTAAATCAATCCGAAACTCGACCTACCACTCAGGAGGCCCTCCGGGAAACTCCTCGGGAAAAGGAAAATCCCGCACAATAGGTACCCTGCTCAACTTCGTTGTGGCATTAACCCTCGTGTCAAAAACATAAGCTAGAAATCCAAAACAACCCTGTTGCACAAATCTCCTAACCCTTGCAGTTGATCAGATAGTTGGCCCATGCGAAGCTCTTTCACCAAGGGATGATTGGTTGTGGTGTTCATGGGGAAAACTAAGGGCATAGTAGCAGCGAATGGCGCCAGTGGAGGGGGTGTTTGGTTGTTTCCGATCCATCTTCAAGAAGAGGAGAAGCAGAAAAGCATAAGAGCTGCCATCGAAGGTTTGCAGGTAAGTTGTCGGGGCTGCTTCAGCTGTCCCGTGTTTTTTTTATTCAAATCAATGGAGTGTTTATGCTTGATGATTCATTGGAAATGAAGAAAGATGAAATCAGTGTTTTTTTTGCTTTTGCTAGACAACAAACTAAAAAAGAAATGGACTATTGTGTGAATGAACTGAATGGGGTAAATCTAAGGTAATTTTTCTGTGATTTCTTTGTATAAAGTAATGTAAAAGTATGTTTTTTTTTTCATTTGTCTGTATATTTCTAAGTATATTCTAAATATATTATGTATAATTCTAACATCAATTTTTCTTAGTGATATCAGAGGTCTTGATAACTAAGGTTTAAGAGGATTCTTACCTGATGGCATCCAAGCTCCCTCATCTACAAAATATGTAAGTTTAAAGTTGAAATGGGTGTCTTTGAAGCTTGAATTGATATGCTTTCGAGTTTAATTTCTACATGAATTGTAAATTTTTAGGCTTAAAAATTGGTCTTTTTTTTTCCTGCATTTGTAGGCATTCCTTTCGAATCAGAATATACTAACTTCAGTCACCATTTGAATGTCTCAACAAAATTCTTATGCTTCCGGCTAGAAATTCTCATACTTCAGCAAAATGTATTGTTTTTTTTGTGTGTGTACAACAATGAAGAAAGGTTTAAGATGGTTATAAATTCATATAAGGCTATTAATTCTGAAGGAAATAACATCAGGTAAAGAAAAAGAAGCTTGGTGAAGAATAGAAACTCGGTTTGAAGCCTAGTGAAGAATGGAAAGTAAGGCAAGAATATTCGTTTAGAATGGATTAGCATTTTTTTGTCAGAATTATTAGCAACAATATTCTATCATAATGTATTAGTGTTTTATTTAGATTTATTTGATTTTTAACCATTCTAAGTTTTTTTCTTAAAGAATAAATATAATTGTTAATTGTTATTACTTGTATTCTTTCAGTATGAATGTCATTTATGTATGTTCATAGTTGTCTTTTCATATAAAATTTGTGGTCATTAAAAAATATTATTCTTGATAATATATGTTTATAGTGTTCTGTTAGAATTTAATGTTTTTTTTTTCAATATAATCATAAACACATTATTTTAGAATGTCCAAATTAATATATTTATTATCCAAAAAATCAGATTTTTAAACTTTAGAGAATTAATTATTCCTTAAAATCTGCAATTTTCCTTTTTTAAATTTATGTTAGTTGACTAAAATACCTTAGAATGAAATTAGATGGTATTTTTTAATTATCTTTATTTTAATAATATGTATTAATCACTTTCTTAAAATAATTAAAATGATTGGCCCACAATAATTCCTACATCCACACAATAATTTGTTAGAATACAGTAACCTAAGCATATACAATAATTTGTCGAGTCCAAGGACAAACTCATCCAACTCGCCGAGTCAGCTCTTGCACTCGACGAGTTGGTGCTCTAGAGTGTAGATTTTCGACGTTTAAAGCTGGAATTGGACTAGGATTATTACTCTAAACTGTTTTTGAACTTATAAACCTGTTTTTGATGTGGTAATGATCATGCTAATCCAATTTCAAAGATGGTTGTCAAAGTTTCAAGTTTTATGTTAATTTTTATGATTCTTGAAAATTGTTGATTTGAATTATCCATGCTTATGAGCTTTAGTAGATCATATTATTTGACATTTGCTTGTTAGTTTAGTTGTTGATCTAAATTCCTTTTAATGGACTCCATAACTTGTCCTCAAGTTATGGAATTACAATTGTCTTTTCCATAAAAGTCATTAAAACTCATAAGTTATAGAAATGAGAGGTTTGGAATAGTTTCAAAAGTTGCCCTCAAGTTTTGGAATTTGTGAAGTCACTTTTGAAAATTTTAATTCCAAACCCTAGAGTTTTAAAAGTTTAAAATTCAATCCTTATACTTTGTAGTATTATAAGTTAATAATATATATATATATATATATATATATATATATATATATATATATATATATATATATATTTATGTATGTATGTATGTATGTATGTATGTATGTATGTATGTATAAGATCAAGTCGGTCTTACCGTTAGTAGGCCTCATTCTCGAAGTTGGTCTATAAGGGGGTATAAGGTTACTGCCTATAAAATGGCAGTTTAATGGGTGTCCACTCTCACCCACCGCTTCCTTTACTGGTGGAGGGTCGTTAGTCGAATGGGTAGGATAGGACTATAATCCTCATTAAAAGTTTAATGATAATAATAAAGTAACTAAACCTTTTATTAATTCCCAATCTTACTTACTTTAAGAAAATGTGAAATTGTTGCTAATTCATGAAAATTGCACTTTGCAACTTACCAAGTCGTTGATGGAGCATGTGTGGTTAACCGGCGCATTAACTTGGACTAGTAAGGATGGAAAAGGGTGGCTCGATGTTTATCATATGATCAATGGAGCGTGTGTGGTTAACCGACACATTGGTTAGGTGATAAAGTTGGGAGTACCAAGCACATTTTTCATGGTTATTCACACCTTGTTACTGCAGATATGGCTATTTCTACTTAACCAAGCATAAGTAAGAAACCTTTGAGAAATTCAAAGAGTTTAAACAAGAAGTAGAGAATCAGATGGGCATGAAGATAAAGATGCTACGATCCCATCGGGGTGGTGAGTATCTTAGTATCGATTTCCTTGACTATCTTAAGGAATGTGGAATTGTTTTATAGTTGACGCCACCTAGGTCACCACAGCTTAATAGTGTGGCTGGGAGGCGCAACCGAACCTTGTTGGATATGGTTCGTTCCATGATGAGTTGAGCTTCGTTACCAATCTCATTCTAGGGATATGTCTAAGATACTGCCACCCATATCCTTAATCCAGTCCCTACCAAAAAGGTTGCCAAAACTCCTCACGAGATGTGGACTGGGAAGGCTCCCACATTGGACCACATCAAGGTTTGGGGTTGTGAGGATTTCGTGAGACGCGAGAATCACGACAAGCTTGAACCTCGTAGTGAGTGGTGTATTTTCATCGGCTACCTACATAAATCCTTTGGTTATCTCTACTACAAACCGAGCGACAATGTTGTCTTCGTTGCGAGGAGAGGTGTCTTTTGCGAGAGAGAGCTTATAGGCCAAGGAGACAGTGGGAGGCAAATTTACCTCGAATAAATTTAAGAGTCAAGCGGTGAAGGAACCTCAAACACTAGTGATCAACCTAAGGAGGTAACTCCTGTTGAGCCAATTGACAAGTCTGTACCTTTGAGGGGTTCCGGTAGAGTTAGTGTTCCTCCTGAGTTCTATGGTTTCCATATTGCTAGAGAAGGTGATACATTTATCAGTGATAGCACACTGGTAAATTTGGATGAACCTAACAACTACAAGGAAGCCATGGCAGGCTCCGAGTCTGCTAAATCGAAAGAGGCTATGGACAACGAGATTCAGTCCATGTATGATAGTCAAGTTTGGAACTTGGTTGAGAATGTACCGGGTCGTAAGACAGTCGGGTGCAAATGGATCTTCAAGAAGAAGACCGACATGGATCGGAAAGTACACACCTATAAGGCACGACTTGTTATGAATGGTTTCTCTCAAACCCTGGGAGTTGATTATGATGAGACCTTATCGCCAATAACAAAGATTAAATCTATTAGGGTTATGCTAGCCATTGTTGCATTTCATGATTATGAAATATGGCAAATGGATGTCAAAACCGCTTTCCTTAATGGAAAGTTGGTTGAGGATGTTTACATGATCAGCCAGAGGGTTTTGTTGATGTAAAGCACCCTAATAGTGTGTGTATGATTGAGAAATCCATTTATGGATTGAAACAAGCATCTCATAGCTGGAATCTTTGTTTTTTTGAGAAAGTCAAAGATTTTGGCTTTTCGAGAAGCGAGGATGAGTCCTGTGTATATGTCAACGCTAGTGGGAGCATAGTTAGCTTTCAGGTACTGTATGTGGATGACATACTACTCATAGGATATGACATCCCAAACTTGCAGGAGGTTAAGTCCTGACTTGGGAAGTGTTTCGCTATGAAGGACCTTGGAGAAGCTGCCTATATTCTTGGGATAAGGACATTGAGAGACAGGAGTAAGAGACTAATTGGACTTAGTCAAAGTACCTACTTGGATAAGGTGTTGAAAAGATTCAACATGAAGGATTCCAAGAAAGGTGACTTACCGAAGCAGTGCAATGCCAAACTGAGTAAAGCTCAGAGTCCGAGTACAGAGGTTGAGATAGCTGAGATGAGTCAAATACCATATGCTTCCGCTGTTGGCTCGATTATGTATGCTATGACTTGGACTCACCCTGATGTGGCCTTTGCTTTGAGCATGGTCAGCAAATATCAAGGGAATCCGGGAAAGGCTCACTGGAGTGCGGTAAAGAACATTCTCAAGTACTTGCGGAGGACTAAGGACTGGGTCCTTATCCTCGGTGGAGGTGATGACTTGAGAGTGGTGGGGTATAGAGACGCTATATTTCAGAAAAACATGGATAATTTCCGCTCTCATTCGGGCTGGGTCTTTACCCTGAATAGAGGAGCAATAACTTGGAAAAGTTCCAAGCAGGAGATAGTAGTTGATTCAACTTGCGAATCAGAGTACATAGCAGCAAGCGAGGCGGCGAAGGAGGCAATATGGCTGAAGAACTTCATTGGAGACCTTGGAGTTGTACCAGCTATAAAGGAGCCTATGGAGATTTTCTGTGATGCGAGAGTGCAGTTTCCTTAGCCAAGGAACCAAGGGATCACGACAGATCCATGCACATCGACAGAAAATACCGCTTCATTAGACATCGAATAGAAGGACTCCTCGTGGCAAAGAGGGTATCATCAGATGAAAACCCGACAGATCCCCTCACGAAGGGACTGGGTAGGGTTAAGCATTTACAGCTTACGAGACGCATTGGGCGAAAGGATGATAATAGTTTTAATGATTAGATAGCTTTCGAAACTTGTAATAGTTGAAATGTAATTGACGTTTGATGCTTAAATAAAAGGTGCTTTTATGTACTAGTATGGTATTGTCTTGTGTCAATCATTTACTATTGCTTCATTTTGCATGTTTTGACTTCCTGAATAATTACATTATTCAAACTATCCACAGTCGATCATACGTTGGAAGTAGGTATTGAATCAAGCCTGCCATGAATTGTGTTTATAGATTTTTCTGAATGGTATTAGACATAGCAAAGTCTGCTGCAACATTCATGAGTGCTCATAAGGTATGAGTATTGGATTCAACCCGCGCTCACTTGTATCACTTCATGAAATTTATCTCGAGTGATCGTGAGACGATAATATCTTATAAGTCTTCAAACCTAGATATATGAGTTGTTGACTATGAATTGGTTGCACATTGATAGTGCGGAAATGCACCGGTAACTCGATGTTATAAAACGTGCTGTTGTGTACAATTTGATGAATAGTTTGTACAAGCATTTGAGTTAAGTTTACCTGTTTCTTTTAGTCCTTGGAGGATTAAAAGCGATATCCTGGGCCCCTTGATGATTTTGTTTTGACCTATGTACCGGGCCCGGTCAGAACTAAATTGATGTGTTCGATTAAGTTCTATGTCAAACAAATCGGAAATCAGGAAACAAATTCCTGGACAATAAGTATGACGTTGTTCCATGTATTTGTTCAGCTGATATCTTGAACAGAGGATTATATGATCACCTATCTAAAATGGAGCGTCTTGTTTCAACAGAGGCTTTTAAGAGCTACGATTGCTAGTCAGTGTTTTAAGTCGTACTTGCAGTTATAGTTATTAGACTTATCGAAGTGGGAGACTGTTGGATTTAGTGTCTAAGCCCATAAATATAATTGGTATGTACTTGACCCGAGAGTAGCATGGTCTATTTGGGTTGCATGGCACTGAAACAATCCGATGGATGGACTTTTGAGAAGAGAATATTTATGATTTATTAATATATTATAAGTTCTAATATATGAATATGAAATCATATTATTTAATTAGTACTGATCAAGAATTAATTTGGAATTAATTTTGTGATCAAAAGAGACTAATTAAATATAAGGGGTTGATTTGATAAATCATTCATTCTTATGGTGTCGGCCAATGATCCAAGATTCCTTATGTTGGGCTACACCCATGTGGTGACCCATGGATGCTCCATGGAGGTTAAAACCCATGGAGCATGAGGAATGTGAAAAGTCATGGCTATTAAGGCTTACATGGTGTAACCCTAATTCCACCACACTATATAAGAAGCCCCTAGGCTACCAAAATCGACACCCTAGTGTTCTTAGAGAGCTATAGCCAATTTTGTGTGCAAGTATACATCTCTCAAGTTCTTCCAATTGTTGGTGGTGTTGTGTGAAACATTTGAGGCATCACACTTGGGGTGCTAGGCTCTTAAAGGTCCAAGGAATCAAGCTACAAGAAAAATTATGTCATATATAACAATAAGGTTGTTGTTGTAACACCCCAATTTTCATAAATAGATTATATAACAAATAATCGTTCCAACATCTCCCAAGGCCAATTATGAACTTATTATAGACTAAAATATAGCGGAAGAAAAATAAAATAAAATAAAGGCTTCAATTGAACAACTTCGGGTGTTACGTCTTTGCGGAATTCCTCTGCCGTGTTCTGGATCAATCCTTCTCCTTGGACTTTTCTCTATCACTTGCTATATAGTTTCCAGGGTTGCACACATTTAAAGTTTCTAAAGGGTAAGCCTATGGCCTAGTGAGTTCATGTTGCACATACATGTCCATCACTTAAAAAAAGGTATTATCATATAGTTTCAATAAATCATACAACAAACATATCACCCAATGACATAATTTAGGGGAACGATTAATTATCCAGAGAAAGAACAAAAGGTTCATTTCCATTCTCCTTGAGACAACTCATCATCCATCGTACTCAAGTATTTTAAATATCCAAGGAAATAAGTAAAATCATCATTTTCCATCCCCGCCGATCACACACATCCGTCATGCTCACGAAGATTAAACACCCACCCATTCCCACTAAATGTAACACCCATAAAATGTTGGGTTTTGTATACTACAACATCCTGTGGTGCATATACAACCCTAAAAGATTTGGATCTATGTTTTTTTCTAATTATACATGCAACATTGTTCCCGAAGCTTTAAGCCTACAACTAGCATACAAATGATATAAACTACATAAAATACTAGTTAGAAGTTTACCTCTTTATGTAGCTTGTAGAACCTGATGAATTTGGCCTTTAAAAGCTTAGCCCTAATAGTGTGGAAGCTACAAACGGAATCACAACAGATCATGGAGAAAGGTGGAACTTAAGAGAGAATTCGATGCACCCAAAAACACACATGAACTCCAAGAACATGCATGTAGACGTTTTTTAGGTTAAGAACATGTATTTATATGTTGGATTTCCAGGGTCATGGGTATAACCCAAAACCATAACCATGGGTTTATGATCCATAGTTCATGTTGCCCAACTCTTTTGTATCCATACATAAACTTGGTCCAACATGGATCATAAGCCCAACACATATAAATATAACTAATACCATAATTAGTCCCCATAGATTTGATTAGTCTCTTTTGATCACTAAATTAATTCTAAATTAATTCTTGATCAATACTAATTAAAACATATGATTTCATATTAATATATTATAACTTATAATATATTAATAAATCATATATATAATCTTCTCTCAAGAATCCATCCTAACAAATTGTCCTGATGATATGCAACCCAAATGGACAATGCTACTCTCGAGTCAAGTACATACCAATAATAGTTATGGGATTAGACATCTAATCCAACACTCTCCCACTTGGATAAGTCTAAAACTATTATCGCAAGTACGACTCCAGAACCCGACTTGTAACACCCATAAAATTCGAGCCAATTTAAAACTTTTTAAATCATTTGAAACCCTTCAATTATTACAATTTGTTTTGAAAATAATCTATACATAAGAGTTCCTAGAAATCATCATCATTAATCGAGGAAGTGTACGATCATGCCTTCGCCTTCCCGTGGCCATCCGCTGAACCTGAAACAATAAACTGAAACTGTAAGCCCGAAAGCTTAGTGAATTACCGCCAAAATACCCATACACACAATAATACACATACAATAACAAACAAAACACTATAGGTCCAGTCAACCATCGGGTTGGAATACCCTAGGCCCACAACCAACAAGTTGGAATGCCAACATACTATGGGTCCAATCATCCTCAGGATGGAATACCCCAGGCCCACAACCAACAGGTTGGAATGCCCACATCTATTGGCCTCCACACAAAGCAGATAAGCCTCAACCGCCAAACAAACATGTGCAGATATAACAGATAATCACATAATAGTCTATAGATAACAACTGATCTAATGGATCATACAAAATAGCACATAATATCGTCCTATCTACCAGGGTGTCGATCTAACAGATCACACAACCTAGCACATAATATTTTTCTACCCTCTAGGATACCGATCTAACATATCATACTAGCATAACATAAAACCAGATAATAATCCAAAGGGTCGGCCTTGGTGCCTTAGACCCTTGTGTATAATGAGGATAACTCACCTCGCAACTGATGCGCTGAAGAGATAAGCTCAACTCTCGGATCACCATCACAAACTCCACCACCTATATCCACCATAGAACCATATCCATACATTTCCATTTTCCCAAAATGCCCCAGAAGTCCAAAAGTCATCCTTGGTCAAAGTCAAAGTCATTGGTCAAAGTCAACAGTCCATGTTGACCCGACTCATCGAGTACAACCAGCTACTCGCGAGTCACTTCCATAACTCGCCAACCCGCCTTGTCACTTGAGCGACTCATCAAGTTCCTCATGTTTGCGGCCGAAAACTCCTTGGCCAACTCGTCGATTTTCCCTTGCAACTCGCCAGGTTCATGCGCGCCAAAAGTCGGGAAAACCCTAACTGACTCACTGAGTCACCCTACAGACTCGCTGAGTCCACGACAATCTTCATCGGACTCTTGAGTTGACCATGCAACTCGTCGAGTCCCTTCAGTCCATTATCCATTCAGATGCTTTTTAAGCCATCTTAAGGTTCCATATTGCAGATCCAGCTTCCCAATGCATGTTTATCACGTAAAGTTGCAAACTTTAAGTGCATGCGAGGTTCTAAAGTCTTATAATGGCAATACCAAGCTTGTAATGGAGTTTTACACATAAGGAGAGGTTCATTCTTGCCAAAGCCGATAGCTTTATGGATTTAGAGACCAAGGAGAGTTCAGATCTGAAGTTACAACTTCAGATTTGAGCTCATACTCAAGAATAGCTTCATAATATGCTAGAAAAGCCAAAATCTTTAACCAAATGAGATCTAGGATGAAATGAGGTCAAGGTAACGACTTGATACCTTCAAAAAGATGCCATATGAGGTAGATATCAGATCCCCACATGTTCTTTGCTCCTAGCCACTTGCTCTTCAAGTTCTTCTTACAAAGATACACCTTCCAAAACTTTAGAGCACACAAATGGAGCACATTCACATGAATTAGGGTTTATGGACTATCAAGAGGTTGTAAGGGGAGGCTGAGGAGGCCAATGATCCTTTAAATAGGATACAAAACCCTGGAAATTAGGGCTTCATCCTCCAGCTCCTACCCGTCAAGTCCCTTCTTGGACTCGGCGAGTAAGTCACTTAAACACGTGGACCAACCCGCTACTACTCAGCGAGTCAGGCAACCAACTCGTCGAGTAGACCTTGAAATCATGAGAAATTATAACCATAAATTGATACTCGGAATCGGGACATTACAATTCTCCGGCACTTGAACTAGACTTTGTCCTCGAAGCCTGCTGCGGGGAACATCCTCGGATAGTGCTCCCGCATCACTACCTCCGGCTCCCATGTCCAGTCGGACCCTTTTTGTTGCTCCCACTGTACTTTTAACAAAGGTACCTCCTTGTTCCGTAGAACCTTCACCCTTCTCTCCAGTATGGCCACATGCCTTCCAACTGAAAGCAAGCGCTCACCAACCTGAATGTCATCCAACGATACTATCGCCTCCTGATCCATGATGCACTTTCGCAACTGCGAAACGTGAAAGGTGATGTGAATCCCAATCGATCCTTTTCATAAGGTCTGTCCTTCATGCCATTCTGTGATCTTATCAAAATCCTGATGATCTAAAGAATCGGAAACCCAACTTTACATCTTCCCGAGGCGAACCCTTTGTGTTGTCAGGACATTTATCTCACAATATCATACAAAAATCAACCCACTAAAACACGAAGACTCATGCCTAGCCCAATCAGCCTCGGGTTGGGATACCATGCATGCCTACGACGGGTCCAGTAATCCCTAGGATGGAATATCCTCGCATCCCACACATGTTTGGCCCAATCAACCCTCGGGTTGGAATACCAAACATATGAGGTCCAATCAATCATAGGGTTCGATTGTCCTCAGGATGGAATACCCTAGATTTAAATACCTTTATGAACTTATCTCAGATCTACTCATAACTTGAGTTCCAAGGATCTATCCTTGCGTCTCATTCACCATCCTCTGGTTCATCACAACCGAGTGCAACTCCCCCGAATCTTCAATAGTACATCCATTCTGATCGCGCTCCTACAGAAGACATAACCAACACAATCTCTATGCCCACAGCCTATGACTGGAATACCCTTACGTGGTCCTCATTATAGGTCTGGATTGCCTCTAATCCCACAACATGAGTCTGGTATTCATTCTACGGCCCTCAACTCATGACTGGAATGCTCTTGATGATCAATCAACACTACTGTCGTGACTTCAGTTGCCCAACACTTCGGTCTTGTAGATATCCACTTTCCTCCATCGTTAAAAGGGCCTAATAGACGCCCCTCTCATCAACCAACATCATAACAATACAAAAACTTTTGCCACACATGAATCCCAAGTCATAAACCCACTTCAAGTCTTCCTGCTACCATATGATGCTCCTCAGACGAAGTCGAAACCTCCCTGGTCCCAACGTGTCTGCCCACTACCCAAAACACCGGATGCCTCACCGATTGTTGAACCAAAACTCATACACAAACAATAGAAGCGTCCCCCGAAAAGAAAACCGATTGGCTGGACTTGCTTCCACGCCCTTCCATCAACTTCTGCTAACATAATGAACGCTACATGACCCACGCCAGTCTCACCTCCTACCTGGTCTTCAACAACCCATCTCCTCCTCACTTCAGACACACTATGACTATTTTACATATGAAATCAACCCAAGACACATCACAATAACTCAAACCATCATCAAAATACCTACCACTACTAGCCCACCATTACGACACTCATATCTAACCCATATCACCCTTTCTGGTTGGAATATAAATCATGTCTACCGCCTTAACCCTACCGCTCCCTTTGAGCCTCTGTGCCTATGACTTTTATTCGGCCCGCACCGGGTATCTTGGCCTACTGCATAAAGTAGGACCGCCTAAACCCTATCCAAATGCCATAGACGATCATGAGAAAGAACTAGCCCGGTTCCCAGAACCTGAATGGCAGAACATTCTAATCCTAAGCCTTCCCAAAGCTGACGAATACCCATTCGGATCTACTCTCAGTCCCCAACTGGTGTATTACCCAATCCAAAAGATTATCCTAAGAGACACCTCGAACCGATGAGATCCCCAAGATCCTCTGTACTCCATCTGATCTCTAACAACAACATCCGATCAAACTAGAATACACCGGAGTCTTCAGCCTACTCCAGCAACATGTTCAATACTTGGGGACAGACCTACTGATTGCTATAGCATAGCAACATACTCAATACCCGCACCTAGATCTACAAACACATACAGAGTCTTCAGCATGAATAGACCGCCTCACAATGCCTTCAGTCTATCTGGACCACTCTCAGAACCTTCAGCATGTCTGGACCGCCTCTCTGGGCCTTCAGCCTGTCTGGACTGTTCTCTGAGCCTTCGGCCTGACAGGTACACCCCACCGACCTTCAGTCTATCCGGACCGCTCTAAGCTATCGAGCATCTCCAAGGGCCACCCCTCCTGGTGATCTTTCCATGCAGACTGTTCTTATCCACTTGGGGTTTTGAACTCCTGATCCATTCCGTGGACTCTAACCCCGGCCTGACCCTAGGCCTCAAGTCGATCGTCCACCCTCTTGGAAATTCGTGGTCGATTCCCCGACCCGTGTGTCTACCATATACGCTAAATAACCCACATACCCGTGCTGAATGTACTGTCGAGCCCTGGAAGCTAACAAAACCCTCAATCTATCAATCCAAAGCCCTCAGAGTCAAGCATACCCTCGACCGAATACTCGAATTGAATTCAATTCCTGACTAGAACTCCAACCTAGTTCCCCAACTTCTGCTATCAAGCTCCAAGAAGACGTGTTTCTTATGCTGCGGAGTTTTACCGAACTTCCAACCAACACAATCCTCGGACCAAACAGCCACTGGGCCTCCATTCTCCCTGTCAGGTTGTGAAACATATCCTCGTTTCGACACCTCTCCCGCTTCTGCATCCCGGGGTAGCTCTCCCCCACTTAGATTCGACTAAGCCTTCATAATACATGAAAATGGGAGGATTCTAAATCCTTCTCACTTCCCAACGATCAATATGATGACAACTAACTCTTTCCAACTAGTGCTCTATTACTAGCCAATCCCAAATGATCACACACTTAGAAGAGCCAAATGAACCCTTAATAAACCACAATGAAACCGATAATCACTAATGCTTGAGTGACCCCACACTGAATCCTGAAGACCAAAAGATAGATGCTCCAACTAATACCTCGACGACGAGCTACTTCGCTTGGCGCTTTTGTTCGTCAATCACTAACGGTTGCTAAAACCACTGAATCCTGACAATGTTGAATAACCCTTATGTGGGACCCTATCCGTGGACCTCCCCCATAATACCCCTTTTCCAAAGGTGTTCCAAACAAGCTTCTTGCTTTCGGGATCTAGAATCACTCTCTTCAGGGTCCGCACAACGACTCACTTACCAGCTCAAACGTCCACAGCTGAACTGCAGCAGCTGAAACAATCTCTTCCCTAAACCAAGCTACAAACTACTCCCAAGACATATTTTACAATCCCAAAAGTGCAATAGATGACACAATCAATCCTTATCATCCGATACAAGAGATCCAAGGCAAACTAGACCTCATACTTACTTATGCCATGTCGACCCACCTATGCTCACCGGTGCTGAAATAATGTTTCCAACCCCTGTAACCAACTGACCCCGAACTGGAAGACAACATGCTCCTGGGTCACAAGCCTGATCACTCCTTCGAGCTCGAAAAAAAAATAGAAAGGGCACAATCCTTGCCCTATAAAACGACAATCCAATCCATCAATCAACCATTCCCCTTCCAGCTGCAAAATCCCAGCTGAACATACTTATCACTCCTTTCCGGAGTCCCTGCAACTGACATTCTAGCCTCGAGCAAACCCCTGAGCCTCCAATCTAGAAACTCATGTGCTAGCCTCTCCTCCTCAACCTGAAGAAATATAACGAGTACATATCATCTTCTTGATCCCAGATAACTACAACCCTTTGCTCATCAAAATATGTACCAATAACAAGACTCAGTACTGGATGTATGGATCTCGACAAAATACTCAACCATCGCGGTATTGAAAGACCCAATCATCTCCGGAATCTGTCCCCGAACGATCTCGATCACCTCCACCCGGATGATCTCCCTGACACGATTCTCTAACAACACTGGCCTATCCTAGCTGCCAACTTTCGATCCTGATCCGGATCTGGTCTCAAAATGTCTCGAATAATCCATAATGGGACCAAATTCCAACTAAAACCCAAGGGTTGTGACTTCCTTGCTACACGTATGGGTCTTGTACTTTCAGTAGTACGGGCCCATACTACCTTCCACACCTACCCATATTTGTCTCAAGTATCATCACAACACCCTAACAATATACATGCCCATGGTGTCCTCTTAACCTCACCCCTAAAGGAAGGCTAAATGTCTCACAACTGACCTACCAGTCCCACACAACCCACCCATCCATGAAACTTCCACCAACTCTGTAACACTAGTGTATGCTAGCCATACATAATGTTGGACCCTATAGACTTTTGAATATCCAATCCTACCCTAAGCCCTCAATCAGATAAGAACAGAACATAAGGCCAAATCAAACATTCTCAGTCTATAAGATCTTAATTATGTATAACCGTGATGCATACACTAAACAACTAAAGTAATGATGTCAATCTCATATAAAGGAAATCCTAGGCTAGCAGGCATCATGTAATCAATTAATTCTGTCATGCAATTCATGAAGATCCCTAGCCTAGTACTAGTATGTTGGTCTAACATATCAAAATATCAAATAACCGTATGGTATTTCGGGGTCTACTTACTGGTTCCGACTGATCGTACACTTTGCATCCTCTTTTACTCATTTTGAAAACCATTTAAAATTATTTTGAAAATCTTTCCTTGATTTGAGACTGGATTCATACGAGTGTTCCTCCAATTCACTCAAACCAAGGCTCTGATACCAACTTGTAACACCCATAAAATTCGAGCCAATTTAAAACTTTTTAAATCATTTGAAACCCTTCAATTATTACAATTTGCTTTCAAAATAGTTTATACATCAGAGTTCCCAGAAATCATAATCATTAATCGAGGAAGTGTAGGGTTATGCCTTTTCCTTCCTGTGGCCATCCGCTGAAACTAAAACAATAAACCGAATCTGTAAGCCCGAAATCTTAGTGAATTACCCCCAAAATACCTATACTCACAATAATACACATACAATAAGAAACAACATACTATGGGTAGAGTCAACCATCGGGTTGGAATACCCGAGGCCCCACAACCAACAGGTTGCAATGCCAAGGTACTATTGGTCCAATCATCCTCAGGATGGAATACCCCAGGCCCACAACGAACAAGTCAGAATGCCCACATCTATTGGCCTCCGCACAAAGCAGATAAGCCTCAGCTGCCAGACAAACATGTGCACATATAACAGATAATCACATAACAGTCTATAGATAACAACTGATCTAATGGATCATACCACATAACACATAATATTGTCCTATCTACCTGGGTGCTGATCTAACAGATCACACTACCTACCAGATAATATTATCCTACTCTCTAGGATACTGATCTAACAGATCATACTAGCATAACACATAACTAGATAATAATCCAAAGGGCCGACCTTGGTGCCTTAGACCCTTGAGTATACTGAGGATAACTCACCTCGCAAGTGACGCGCTGAAGAGATAAGCTCAACTCTCGGATCACCGTCACAAACTCCACCACCTATATCCACCATAGTACCATAGCCATAAATTTCCATTTTCCTAAAATGCCCCAGAAGTCCAAAAGTCATCCTTGGTCAAAGTCAAAGTCAACGGTCAAGGTCAACAGTTCATGTTGACCCGACTCGTCAAGTACAACCAGCCACTCGCTGAGTTACTTGCATAACTCGCCAACTCACCAAGTTAGTTGAGTGATTCATCGAGTTCCTAATGTTTGCGATCGAAAACTCCTTGGCCAACTCGTCGAGTTTCCCTAACTGACTCGCCGAGTCACCCTACTGACTCGCCGAGTCCACGACAATCTTCATCGGACTCGCCAAGTTGACCATGCAACTCGCCTAGTTCCTTCATTCCATTATCAATTCATATGCTTTTTAAGCCATCTTAAGGTTCCGTATTGTAGATCTAGTTTCCCAAGACATGCTTATCACGTAAAGTTGCAAACTTTACGTGCATGCGAGGCTCTAAAGTCTTATAATGGCAAAACCAAGCTTGTAATGGAGTTTTACACATAAGGAGAGGTTCATTCTCACCAAAGCCGATAGATTTATGGATTTAGAGACAAAGGAGAGTTCAGATCTGAAGTTACAACTTCAGATCTGAGCTCATACTCAAGAATAGCTTCATAACATGCTAGAAAAGCCCAAATCGTTAACCAAATGAGATCTAGAATGAAATGAGGTCAAGGGAACGACTTGATACCTTGAAAAAGATGCCATCTGAGGTAGATATTAGATCCCCACATGTTCTTTGCTCCTATCCACTTGCTCTTCAAGTTCTTCTTACAAAGATACACCTTCCAAAACTTTAAAGCACACTAATGGAGCACACTCACATGAATTAGGGTTTATGGACCATCAAGAGGCTATAAGGTGAGGCTGAGGAGGCCAATGATCCTTTAAATAAGGTGCAAAACCCTAGAAATTAGGGTTTCATCATCCAGCTCCTACTCGTCGAGTCCCTTCGTGGACTCGGCGAGTAGGTCACTTAAACACGTGGACCTGCCGACTGCTACTCAACGAGTTAGGAAACCAATTTGTCGAGTAAACCTTGAAATCATGAGAAATTATAACCATAAATTGATACTCAAGAATCGGGGCTTTACACGACTAGCAATCGTAGCTGTTAAAAGTCGTTGTCAAACTCTGACCTAGTCAATGACGTGTCCATTAGATAAGAGATCATATATTCATCCATTCTAGATATCATATGGACTGAGACATGGATTATAATCATTCTCTCTGTCCATTTGTTTTTTCCTGATTTCCGATTTATGACGACCGACTAAGTGCACAAATCAAATCAGTCGAGGATCGGCTGAGCACTTAGGGGTGTCATCACTTAATCATTGAGGGGCCCACAAATATCGCTTTTATCCACATGGGGTAAAAGGAATGGATAAACTTCGACCCAAATGTGCGCTTGTACTCACTCATCAAATTACACACAACGATATATTTTATATCATCCAAGTTACTGGTGCGTTTACATATGTCAATGTGCAACTGACTCGCAACTACAACTCACACGTCTCCGTTTGAAGAATATAAGATACTATCGTCTCATGATCACTCATGATAAAATACAAGAAGTGATTCAAATGAGCGTGAGTTTAATCCAATACTCTAATCTTATTCCATGAGCACTCATGAATTCTGCAGCTATGTCTAAAACACCTAGACATACTACATACCTATTAATGACAATCTTGCCTCAATGCTTACTTCCAAAGTATGATCGAATGTGGACGGTTTGAATTACCTAGTTATTCGGGAAGTCAAAACATGCAAATTGAAACACAAGAATAATACTAACCCTACATGGCCCCAAAACTTTTGAGAGTAAATAAAACACTTTTTATTTAACCACCATATTGATTACTCATTATTCATTGTATAATGTTTCGAATAATCAACTTAATACTTGAATTAAAACAATAGTTGTCCCATGCTCCAAGAATGCACACTATGTTTACCTATGGTCCTTTCTTTGTGAAATAAATCAATTGAAAACATTTCAATGATGCTCATTTCACAATTCCAAATCCTTATCGTAAATGTAAGAATACAAAATTCTTGCCATTTACTGTAATCTGTTATATTCTAAACTTATATGCAATTATCCTCTTGTAAAGACTACGCACAAAAGTCATAGAGAGTTGGTAACAGACACTACAAAGTGTTCCAATGGAGAGCCATTCCATGGAAATGAAGGCTCATATTTAAAGTATATTTCTTTGAACATCCGTTTTGCATTAAGTTTTCTAATCTTACATAGATTTAATGGTTGACTTCCACCTATGGAAACATTTCCATATTTCCATTTTGACTATCACTTCTAAACAAGAGTTGCCTTTATTCAGAATATGTTAATATGGTCCTTCCAAAAATTTACACTATACTTCCAACTATCCATGAGCAACGAATCTTTGGTAAACCTCAGATTATCCTCGGCAATTGTTTAATCATTTTAGTCATATCCAGTTATGGTCGTTTTTCCCTCTTAATGCCCTAGGCGATTGGAAAATTCAGAACAGACGAATATTATAGCACATGTAATCGATCCTATACCCAAAGCATATGGGACACGATTCATGATGTCTCACATAAAGACATGATATTAGACCAATCTTTTGCTATAATATTTTTATTTGTCATGTTCTCAAAATTCAGACTATGAAGAGGGATGTCGTAATCATAATCGAATTTTGAGACGTAAATAATATTTCTATATATAGAATTTCCTTATGTTGAACCATTCCAACATATATATATATATATATATATATATATATATATATATATATATATATATATATATATATATATACTTGACTAAATTTGATTAAAATCTCAATCTAAGCTTTTAGAACTGGAATGAAGTATAATTTCCTCACCCTTAATTATAGCAAAACAACTTTTTCAAACCCTACAACTTTGCAAATTTGAAACTTTTGTTTTCTATAATTAATATTGCTAACTTGAAACACTTAATATAATAATCATGCTCCCACTAACATGATAATTATTAGCATAACACTTATGCTCCCACTAGCTTTGACATGTATCCAGAAATCAGCTGGACTTCTAGAAATCAATACTTTATTGACTTTTTTTTTTACCAAAGTTCAGATTTCTAATACAAGATGCTTTGTTAAGATTTTATCAAAATCATACACCTTTCCTTTGACAACTCACATGTGTGTCTAAAGAATTACGAAGAGGGGGGTCGTATTCATAATGTATAGACCTTTCTCCATTCTCACTAGTCCATGTTAGTGTGCCGGTTAACCACATACGCTCCATTAACGACTTTGAGAATGCAAATATCACAATTGCTATCTACTTAAAATCTACATAGTGAAAGCGTTTCCCCACCATTATTTTCATGAATTGGAGTGAAACCTTATGATACATAGATTTTTATGGTGTATGTCTTCTGATCCATGTGAATTTGTCAAAAACATAACCACCAGAGGAGGATAGTGAAAAATCCAAACTCATATGGACTGAACTTGTTCAATCTTAACTTCTTGCCGTCTGGCAGCACAAGGGCCTACCACTGCTTCCAAGTAGTTATGCAAACAAATGAGAACTCATAGAACTACAATGCATAGTCAACTTTAATTGGAATGGGCATAGAAACAAAAATATGTCAACACTACAGGTTACTAACCTCAACTTGTGTGCTAGTTATAAACAACATGTTTTATTCTTGATTAGTTCTTGAAACTCTTCAAGATCTTTAAGACTCCCACTGACCTCTTAATATATGAGATTCTTTTGTCAAGAACCATTCCTTGAAAAAGCAAATATTCAATAGTTAGTGCGGATTCATATCAAGACAAACACTTCACACAATTAGTCTTAGTTGGTCTTTGTCTTATCCAAGACATCACAACTTACCAATTTCAAATGTACAAGAGTAGGAAAAAACTTTTACTCTACATTTGACAAGTGTTATAAACCTTCTAAAGATTATGTCACTCAAGTTACAATCTTGGAGTATGACTCTATGGCTTGTTTTGGAACGAAGTATGGCTCATCTTCTTGATTTAACCATTTCAATAATTCACGATTGCTCTTCTTAGCCATACAAATGCACTAAGATATCCTTAGAGGATCAATTGTGACATGGTTTTCCACAATCATTAAGATGATCATAAAACATGATACTAAAGTACTCTCCCATCTTTTCGGATTGGAGAAACTTTTATCTTTCTGCCTAATTTGATTCTACTCATTCGTCCTGTCATACATTGAAACTTTTCCAATGTTTCATAATTAAACTTAAACTTGTAAGCATAACCATATTTACTGAACTTTAGTAAATCATGACGAATAGCCTTATCGTTCTTTGTGGTGGACCTAATCAGTGCACAACCAAGTGTACCCTGATCTCCTATTCCTTCACTTGACTCACATATACATGTGAACAAGAAATTAATCTTAATTTTCCAAAGATGAAAATTCTCATTCATCATACAATACAAGTTGCATGATTCCAAGTTTCTATCCAACTGAAACTTGGGTGATGAGAATCTTTCCATATTTGGCAAATTATGACACTACCATAAACGACAAAATCAAATCCATTTTCCAATATTGCTATTAATGGAATCATATAAACAACAATTTTTCACAAATGCCATTGTAAGGATACTTAAAATAAATAAAAACAATTTTTTCCTTTTATTTTAAAATTGCGGAAAAACTTATCCTTACAATGCAAATACATATGAAAACTATGTTTTTATTCATTCATAAGCAATCTATCATAACTGTTAGCAACAACTCAAAATTCCGATCTTCAGATCATGCGATCGATATCCATCTCTTCACGATCAGAATTAGCTTATTCTTCCTTTAAGCTTCCTTTCTTTTCTTCAATTCTACAAAACATCAAAATTCGACCTAGTCACATCATGTAATAAGAATCTCCAAATAGCAACTTAATTGAGTTAGATAGTGGACTTTACCTGAAGCATAGTCAAATTTATTGACTTTTACCATCCTAGTGAACTTTCAGGTAAATAAGGCAGCTTTGCAACTAATGCCCCTTCTTTTGGAAATAGAAACATATAGAGTCTTTAGTAACCATACATGGGACTATCTCAGACTTAGCCTTTCTCTTTACCATTTCGTCAACCGGGTTGACTATGGCCGATCCCTTTCTATTGGGAAGAGAAGACTTTTCTGGATTTCCAATGTTTCCACTATCAATGTCCATGTAAGTTTGGGAAGTAGATCTTCCAATCAAATTTTCTTTACCAGTGCTCCAAATCATTGCTGATTCAGCAGCAACAAACAAATAGGTAAGATCAATAAGGGTCATGTTGTGGTATGTCACATGGTAGTCCTATAAAGAACCCGCTATATGACTTAGGAAGCGACTGAAGAACCCAATCAACAGTCAACTTCCTTGAGACTTCAAAACCCAACTCTTCCAGCTTGTCAATATGTTACTTCATCTCCAGGATGTGAGCACATATCGACATTGCTTGCCAATAGGGATTAAGTGACCTTGAACTTTTCAAGAACTTGTGGGTTAGGGAGAATAATTGGAGGAGGTGGAGGAAGTGAAGTATGATTTCCAGTCCCATTAATGCACAATAAAGGGTTTAATCTTTCACCTTGATCGCCATTTGGGATATCATCTTCATTAGGATAGCTTTATCCAAAAGGATAAGGAAGACCATAGGTGTCATAACTAGACATCTATGAAGGAGAAATTCAAGTTTAGTTGATTTAAGTTCTTAATATAACACGCAATATGAAATATTAAGGCTAGGACCCAACACAATATTTTATAACTTGGAAGAGGAATGCCGTAATCCAAGCTACAAAATATTTGAAGGTGGGTAAATGACAATTTACCAATTGCAACCATTAAAAACAAAATTTAACATTAGGTTTTAAATGAATTAAAACTCCTAGATCTTTTGAGATTCATTGAACTATTCAATGACATGTTTAAATCTCGATTGTGCCCTTCAAGTTTGTGACTGGGATGCCGATGATCACAAACAAGGAATGAATAACCATGCAAATTAGCTTGGTACACCCAATGTTACAACCACCTAATCAATATGCCGGTTAACCACACACGCCCCATTTATCTATGATTACCATCAAGCTACCGTTGTCTACGCATTTTCAGTCCCATATTAGTGTGCCAGTTAACCATACACGCTCCACTAACGACTTAAAAAGGTGAAAAGTGCAATTTCATGGGTTAGCACCAAATTCACATTTTCCTAAGTAACTAAGATTGGGAATTTATAAGAGTTTAGTTACTTATTATTTATCATTATGATTTTAATGAAGGGATAATTAATGTCCTGTCCTACCTGTTCGGCTAACGACCCTCCACCAGTCAAAGAAGCGGTGGGTGAGAGTGGACACCCATTAAACAACCATTTTATAGGCAGTAACCTTATACCCCCTTATAGACCGGTTTCGTGAATGAGGTCTACTAACTGTAATACTGACTTACTCTTATACATACATACATATATATATATATATATATATATATATATATATATATATATATATTAAACTTTTAACATTATAATAGTATAGGGGTTGAATTTAAAACTTTTAATATTCTAAGGGTTTGATTTGGAATTAAAGTTACATGTGGGGAAACTTTACAAATTCCAAAACTTGAGGGAAAGTTTTGAACAATTTAAAAACTTTTGGTTTCCATAACCTATGAGTTTAAAGTAGTTTAATGCAAAACTCTTCAAGTTCCATAACTTGAGGACAAGTTATGGAAGACTTTAAAAACATTTATAAAAAATGAGACTCTTCATTTTCATAACTTATGGAAATTTTATGAGTTTTTAAAAATTCATAAATGAGACTTTTCATATAACTTGAGGACAAGCTACAAAAACACATATTATGAACAACTTTTAGATCAATTTGGATCGAAAACATTTATCACATAATTTTTCTATTAATCTAAACGAACTCATAAGAACGAGATAATTCATATCATCAATCTTTCAAGAAATTAGCATATTCATATAAACTAATACAAAACTTGAAATTATGATAATTATCTAATAATTGGAAGAGAATTAACATTACCATAACAACAAAATCAAATTTTATGAACAAAAACATTTTGTGGTAATGATTCTAATCCAAAACAGGCCAAAAAACTCGAAATTTTGCGGTCAGGGGCACTAACTCGTCGAGTGCATGAACTGACTCGGCGAGTTGGTTGAATTATCAGGTGTACTCGACGAGTCCCCCAGTGGACTTGACAAGTCCACTGTCCAGACAGCACAAAACGATTTTTTCACTTTGAAAACCAATAAAATATCAAGTATAATAGAAAACAACCTGAATCTGATACCACTGTTGGGTTTTGTATACTACAACATCTATGGTGCACACACAACCCTAAAAGCTTTGGATCTATGTTTTCTCTAATTATACATGCAATATTGTTTCCAAAGATTTAAGCCTACAACTAGCATACAAATGATATAAACTACATAAAATACTAGTTAGAAGTTTACCTCTTTGTGTAGCTTGTAGAACCTGATGAATTTGGCCATTAAAAGCTTAGCCCCAATAGTGTGGAAGCCTCAAATGGAATCACAACACATCATGGACAATGGTGGAACTTGAGAGAGAATTTGATGCACCCAAAAACACCCATGAACTCCAAGAACAGGCATGTAGATGTTTTTTAGGTTAAGAACATGTATTTATATGTTGAATTTCAAGGGTCATGAGTATAACACAAAACTATACTCATGGGTTTATGATCCATGGTTCGTGTGGCTCAACTCTTTATGTATCCATACATAAACTTGGTCCAACATGGATCATAAGCCCAACACACATAAATATAACTAATTACCATAATTAGTCCCCATAGATTTAATTAGTCTCTTTTCATCACTAAATTAATTCTTGATCAATACTAAATAAAACATACGATTTCATATTAATATATTATAACTTATAATATATATATATATATATATATATATATATATATATAATATTCTCTCAAGAATCCATCCTAACAAATTGTGTTTATGATATGCCAAATTTGACTTTTAAAAACATTTCAAAACCATTAAATCGATACAAACTTGTTTTCAAAATGTATCATATCAAAGTTTTCCTAGAAACATAAACAAAACAGGAGGAGTTGTATGATCACGCCTTCGCCTTGTCGCGATCCCCTGATGTACCTTAAACAATAAATTGAAACTGTAAGCCCGAAAGCTTAGTGAGTTACCCTAGAAAAACCAACTCATATAACCATATCATATCATATCAGGAAATACAAAACAACATGCATAATGAGCCTTTAGCCTGACTGGTATGCCTCGCAGGGCCTAAAGTTTATCTGGACCGCTCCCGAGCCTTCGGCATGATTGGACCGCCTTGCAGAGCCTACAGCCTATCTGGACCGCTCGTCGGGTATGTTGGCCTTCAACACAAAGCATGACCGCTTGAACCCAACCCCCAACCAAACAAACATGTGCACATAAATATCATACGCTAGCTCATATCATATAATAGTCAAACCGATCTAACGGATCACTAATCATAGCAACATCCCAATAGCCAGGATATAGACCTTACTGGTCACTAACATAGCATCATACTATGACCAGGACACTAACCTACACATGCCACTAAACATAAGCATATCACCATCCTAACTACCATGATGTAATCAATAAACATATCATGCCATAACCGGATACAATCCATAAAGGGCTGGCCTTGGTGCCTTAGACCCTATTGATACAGTGAGGATAACTCACCTCGCAACTGTCGACTCGAAGAATAAGCTCAATTCTCCGATCATCGCCTCATACTCCACCACCTATATTCACCACACAACCATGATCATAAATTCCCAAAATGCCTAAGAAGTGATGGGTTTTGAGCATTCTAACACTTCCTAAGTGTACATGCAACCCTAATAACCTTGAATCTATGTTTTCTCTATATACATGCAAATTTCTTTTTCAAGGTTATTTCCTAACTAGATTGGCATGGGGAATATATGAAACATAAAAACTAGTAGAAATACATACCTTGTTGTTGCTTGGATTCCTTCAAGACTTTGTGAGCCTAGCACCCCAAATGTTGTGCCTCAAATGCTTCACACAACACCACAAAACTTGGAATAACTTGAGAGAATACTTCTAGCACTCAAAATCAGTTATGCCCTCTCTAGTAACCTTACTAGCCCCCATTTTACTAGCCAAAGGGTTCCTTTTATAGTGGTGTCACAATTAGGGTTTCATTAAGAAGACCCATAATTGTCATGACTCTTCATTTCTCATGACCCATGGGTTTGTAACTCCCATGGACTATCCATGGTGCTCCAAATGGTTACATCCATAACCCATAAACCATGGATCATTAATCCACCATAAAAGAATTGATGATTGTCATAATCAACCCTATATATTTAATTAGTCTCACTTTGATCACCAAATTAATACTAGATTAATACTTGATCAAATACTAATTAAATAATACTATTATTAATATATTAGAACTTATAATATATTAATAATCATAAGTACCTTATTCTCTCATTTAGTCTATCCAAGTATTGCAATGCCATGCAACCCAAATGGACCATACCGGGTCGGATCATGTACATACCAAATAAAGTTACGGACTTAGACACTATATCCAACAGTCTCCCACTTGGATAAGTCTAATAACTATATTTGCAAATATGAATTCAAAATCCGACTAGCAATCGTAGCTCTTTCAAAGTCTCTCGGAACTGAGATGATGATGATACGCCATTTAAGATAAGTGATCATATAATCCTCTGCTCTCATGATATAAGCCGGAAAAACACATGGAACATGGTCTTACTTATTGTCCAACATTTGTTTCTCGATCTCCGATTTGTTTCGACATAGAACTAAATTGAACACATCAATTAGGTTCTGACTGGGCCCGGTTCATAGGTCAAAACCAAATCATCGAGGGGCCCAGATATCGCTTCTATTTCTAGAAGGAACAGATAAAGTTCGACTGATATGCTTGTACCAACTACTTGTTGAATTACTCACAAAGGCACGTTTTATAACATCGATTTACCAATGCATTTTTGTACAATCAATGAATAACCAACTCATAGTCAACAACTCATATCTCTAGGTTTGAAGATTTATATGATATTACCGTCTCACGATCACTCGAGATAAATTCCATGAAGTGATGCAAGTGAGCGTGGGTTGAATCCAATACTCAGCCCTTATGAGTACTCATGAATGTTGTAGCAACCATTGCATTGTCTAAAGCACTTTAGACAAATCATACAAGCCAAATTCATGACAGTCTTAAATCAATACTTACTTCCATTGTTTGACTGACTGTGGATAGTTTGAATAATATGATATATACCATAACATAATTATTCTGGAAGTAAAAACATACAAAATTTGAAACATAGTAAACAATCAACACAAGATAGTAACACCTTACTCATAAATAAATAACAACTTTTATTTATCATCAAATGTCAATTACATTTTACAAGTTTCAGGAATCTAATTATTGAAACTAATATCATCCCTCAGCCCAATGTGCCTTGCATGCTGTAAATGCTTAACCCTGCTCAATCCCTTCGTGAGGGGATCTGCCAGGTTCTCATCCGATGATACCCTATTTGCCACGAGGAGTCCTTCTTCTATTCTATGTCTGATGAAATGGTATTTTCTGTCAATGTGCCTAGATCTCCCGTGATCTCTTGGTTCTTTCGCCAAAGCAACCGCACTTTCACTGTCACAGAAAATTTCCATTGGCTCCTTTATAGCTGGTACAACTCCAAGGTCTCCGATGAAGTTCTTCAGCCATATCTCCTCTTTTGCTGCCTCGCTTGCTGTTATGTACTCTGATTCACAAGTCGAATCAGCTACTGTCTCCTGCTCGGAACTTTTCCAAGTAATTGCTCCTCCATTTAGGATAAAGACCCAGCCTGACTGAGAGCGGAAATTATCCCTATCAGTTTGAAAGCTAGCATCACTATATCCTTCCACTCTCAAGTCAGCACTGCCTCCAAGGGTAAGGACCCAGTCCTTAGTCCTCCGCAAATACTTGAGAATGTTCTTTACCGCTATCCAGTGTGCCTTTCCAGGGTTCCCTTGATATCTACTGACCATGCTCAAAGGAAAGGCCACATCAGGGCGAGTACAAGTCATAGCATACATGATCGAGCCCACAGCGGAAGCATATGGTATCGGACTCATTTCAGCTATCTCAGCCTCTGTGCTCGGACTCT
This sequence comes from Lactuca sativa, assembly GCF_002870075.4. Lineage (NCBI taxonomy): Eukaryota > Viridiplantae > Streptophyta > Magnoliopsida > Asterales > Asteraceae > Lactuca > Lactuca sativa. The sequence goes on along the minus strand of NC_056627.2, from coordinate 63,243,994 downwards.
GAGTCTTACTTAGCTTGGCATTACTCTGGATTGGTAACTCTCCTTTCTTGGAATCTTTCATACTGAACCTGTTCAGTATCTTATCCACATAAGTACTTTGACTAAGTCCAATTAGTCTCTTACTCCTATCTCTCAATATCCTTATCCCTAGGATATAGGCAGCTTCCCCAAGGTCCTTCATAGAAAAATACTTCCCTATGAGAAGTATGTCATCCACATACAACACCAAGAAGCTAACTATGCTCCCACTAGCCCTAACATACACACAAGACTCATCCTCACTCCTAGAAAAGCCAAACTCTTTGACTTTCTCATCAAAGCAAAGATTCCACCTACGAGATGCTTGTTTCAATCCATAAATGGATTTTTCAAGCTTACACACTCTATTAGGGTATTTTGGATCGACAAAACCCTATGGCTGAGCCATGTAAACATCCTCAGCCAACTTCCCATTAAGGAAAGCGGTTTTGACATCCATTTTCCATATTTCATAGTCATGAAATGCAACTATGGCTAACAACACTCTAATAGACTTAATCTTAGCTACTGGTGAGAAGGTCTCATCATAGTCAACTCCCGGAGTTTGGGTAAAGCCCTTCGCAACCAGTCGCGCTTTATAAGTGTGTACTTTCCCATCCATGTCGGTCTTCTTCTTGAAGATCCATTTGCACCCAACTGTCTTACGACCTGGTACATTGTCAACCAAGTTCCAAACTTGATTGTCATACATGGACTGAATCTCGCAGTCCATAGCCTCCTTCCATTTCGTAGACTCAGGGCCTGCCATGGCTTCCTTATAATTATTAGGTTCATCCAAATCTATCAGTGTACTATCACTGATAAATGTATCACCTTCAGTGGTGATGTGATAACCATAATAAAATTCAGGTGTGTTCCTCACCCTAGTGGAACGTCTTGGAGGTACAGACTCATCTATCGGCTCAACAGGAGTTTCCTCCTCAGGTTGGCTGATAGCATTTGAGGTTCCTTCACCACTTGACTCTTGAAGCTCTTCATGGTCAATTTGCCTCCTACTGTCCCCTTGGCTTATGAATTCTCTCTCACGAAAGACTCCTCTTCTTGCTACAAAGACCACATTATCACTGGGTCTGTAGAAGAGGTAACCAAAGGATCTCTGTGGGTAGCCGATGAAAATACACCTCTCGCTGGCTCAAGCTTGTCATGAGTCTCACGCCTCACAAAAGCTTCACAACCCCAAATCTTGATGTGGTCCAAATTGGGAACTTTCCCAGTCCACATCTCGTGAGATGTTTTGGCAACCTTTTTAGTAGGGACTAGATTAAGGATATGGGCGGCATTCTCTAAGGCATACCCCCAAAAAGAGATTGGTAACGAAGCTCGACTCATCATGGAACGAACCATATCTAACAAGGTTCGATTGTGCCTCTCAGGCACACCATTCAACTGTGGTGTCCTGGGAGGTGTCAATTGTGAGACAATCCCACATTCCTTAAGATAGTCAAGGAACTCAGTGCTAAGATACTCTCCTCCTCGATCGGATCGGAGCATCTTGATGTTCCTGCCCAATTGATTCTCAACTTCCTGCTTAAACTCTTTGGACTTTTCAAAGTTTCTGACTTATGCTTGATTAAGTAAATATATCCATATCTACTATAATCATCAGTAAAAGTCACATAATAACGATTAGCATCCCTTGTAGCAACTCTGAAGGGCCCACACACATTCGTGTGTACAAGGTCCAAAAAAACCTTCACCCCTATCACAAGTACCTGTGAAGGGCAACTTTGTCATTTTTCCAAGTAAACAAGACTCGCAACTATCATCTGACTTGAGGTCAAATGATTCCAAGACTCCAGCCTTTTGGAGTTGGCCTATGCGCTTCTTGCTAACATGTCCAAGACGACAATGCCACAAGGATGTTTTATCCAAGCTATCAGAAGAATCAATATACAACACATTATTTCCTAGATTGTCTACAACATTCACGGCTTCATATACACCATCACAAGGTATTGCTTTAAAGTAAAATACATCATTGTAATAAACATTAATAGCACCATTTTTATTATCAAATGAAAATGTAAAACCTTGTTTGTACAAGCCATGAAAAGAAATAATATTTCTCGCCATTTCGAGCGAGTAACAACACTTATTCAAATCTAACATTAAACCATTATTAAGCAATAAAGAATAAACTCCTATCTTGGTAACAGGTGATTCTTTCCTGTTGCCCATGACTAAGTTTATCTTCCCGTGCTCCACTTGCTCACTTCTTCTTAGTGCATGCAAATCAGTACAAATGTGAATACCACACCCTGTATCAAGCACCCAAGAATTAGCATTGGATGGGTTGTTAGACAATATTGTGTAAATACCTGCATGGGTGGGTTTAACCTTCCCATCCTTTACATCTTGCAGATATTTGGCGCAGCTTCGCTTGAAGTGTCCCTTATCTTGGCAATAGAAGCACTGTGCTTCCTTTGGGTTCGAAGAAGGAGTAATGGGACCTTTCTTTGTCCCACTTGAAGAGGAACCATCAAGAGTCTTACTCGTGATACCCTTTGAAGGGCTTTTCCTCTTCTTACCTTTCCCTTTCCCAATTGCAAGAACAGGGGCTGTTAAAGGAGTAGAAATAGCAACCGCTTTACCCTTAAGGCCATTTTCAGCTGTCCTTAAGAGTCCTTGAAGTTTGGTAAGTGTGACTTCCTCCTTGTTCATATGATAAGTCATACGAAACTAATCATAACTTGGAGGTAAGGAATGGAGAATGATGTCAATCGCCAATTCCTCAGGGAAGTCAACATTAAGCTTTAGCAACCGGTCAACGAACCTTTGCATCTTCTACAAGTGACCGGTGATGGGTTCACCATCCTTCATCCTTGTGGTTATCATGGAGGAAATGATTTCATACCTCTCTTGACGCGCGCTATGATGGTACCTTTCCATCAGATCTAGGTGCATCTCATAGGGTAGAAATCTTCATAAGATTTTTGGAGTTCTGGAGTCATTGTGGCCATCATGATGCAGGACACCTTGGTGGCATCCTTCTCATGCGCAATGAACTTCGCAAGCTCTTCTGGAGTAGCAGTGGATTCATTAACAACCTTAAGATCCCTATCAAGGACATATTCTTTATCTTTATAGCGGGTAATCATCCTGATGTTTCTGATCCACTCATTAAAGTTGGATCCATCAAAGATGAGCTTACCACACAAGTTCATTAGGGAAAAGGAGCCTGTAGGGTTTGAGCCAGCAACGTTATTGGAAGACATCTAGAATAGAAGGAAGATAAGTTTCATTAGATTAAGAGTCCTTAATAAGTCACCCAAATGAAATATTAAGGCTAGGATCCAACAAACTATTTATAGGTGGAAGAGGGATGCCGTAATCCACACTATAAAATATTTCAAGGTAGGTAAATGACGATTTACCAATTTCCCCCATAAGACGAAATATTTTATTATTAGGTTTTATTGGTTTTGAAACTCCTAGATCTTTTGAGATGCATTGAACTTTTCAATGGCATGTTTGAATCTTGAATGTGCCCTCTCAAGTTTGTGACTGGGATGCCGAGGATCACAAACAAGGTGTGAATAACCATACAAATTGACTTGGTACCCTTAACAATATTACCTAATCGATGTGCCGGTTAACCACACACGCTCCACTGATCTATAATAAAGTCAAGTTACCCTTTGCCACTCTTACTAGTCCATGTTAGTGTGCCGGTTAACCACACACGCTCCACTAACGACTTGGTAAGGTACAAAGTGTAATTCTATGGGCTAGCACCAATTTCACATTTTCCTAAAGTAACTAAGATTGGGAATTTATAATGTATAGTTACTTTATAATTCATTATACTTTTAATGAGAATTTAAAGTCATATCCTACCCGTTCGGCTAACGACCCTCCACCGATCAAGGGAGCGGTGGGTGAGAGTGGACACCCATTAAGTCACCATTTTATAGGCAACAACCTTATACCCCCCTTATAGACCGGCTTCGTGAATGAGGCCTACTAACGGTAAGAATGACATATTCTTATACATATCTATATAATAAAATTATAATAATAGTATAAGTGTTGATTTTTAAACTTTTTAAAAATCTAAGGTTTAATTTGGAATTAAAGTATTAGAGTGTAAGAATTTTCAAATTCCAAAACTTGAGGGCAAGAATTGAAACTATTCCAAGTCTCTTCAATTTTGTAACTTATGAGTTTTAATGGTTCATAAAAATGAAGACTCTTCATTTTATGAAACCTCTTTAGTTCTTTAAACACAAATTAAAGAAGTGACCTTTGGTTATCCATAACTTGAGGACAAGTTATGGACACCATCAATACAATTAAGATCAAGAATTAAACACACATGGTGGTTACACATAATTCCTATGATCTTCTAAAAACTTATTAGAACACAAATTCATGTCAAGCAATTTCAAGAAATCATATGAACATATATAATACTTTGAAATTGTTTAAAGTCATGTAAAATGGATTAACATAATCATTATCATTTTGAAAAACAGATTTTACAAGTCCAAAACAGATTGGGATAATGATTCTAATCCATTTCCAGCACCAAAACACGAAAAGACTGCGCAGCACGCACCTACTCGTCGAGTGCACGATTCTACTCGACGAGTAGGATGAATTTGTACATGGACTCGACGAGTCCTCCCCATGAACTCGGCGAGTCCAGTCGACAGTGAGCAGTTTTTTCGATTTTCAAGCAGTTTTGCATCAAGTATACAAAAAAGAAACCTAGGCTCTGATACCACTGATGGGTTTTTGAGCATTCTAACACTTCCTAAGTGTACATGCAACCCTAATAACCTTGAATCTATGTTTTCTCTATATACATTCAAATTTCTTTTTCAAGGTTATTTCCTAACTAGCATGGCATGGGGAATATATGAAACATAAAAACTAGTAGAAATACATACCTTGTTGTTGCTTGGATTCCTTCAAGACTTTGTGAGCCTAGCACCCCAAATGTTGTGCCTCAAATGCTTCACACAACACCACAAAACTTGGAATAACTTGAGAGAATACTTCTAGCACTCAAAATCGGTTATGCCCTCTCTAGTAACCTTAATAGCCCCCATTTTACTAGCCAAAGGGTTCCTTTTATAGTGGTGTCACAATTAGGGTTTCATTTAGAAGACCCATAATTGTCATGACTCTTCATTTCTCATGACCCATGGGTTTGTAACTCCCATGGACAATCCATGGTGCTCCAAATGGTTACATCCATAACCCATAAACCATGGATCATTAATCCACCATAAAAGAATTGATGATTGTCATAATCAACCCTATATATTTAATTAGTCTCACTTTGATCACCAAATTAAAACTAGATTAATACTTGATCAAATACTAATTAAATAATACTATTATTAATATATTAGAACTTATAATATATTAATAATTATAAGTGCCTTATTCTCTCATTTAGTCTATCCAAGTATTGCAATGCCATGCAACCCAAATGGACCATGCCGGGTCGGATCAAGTACATACCAAATAAAGTTATGGACTTAGACACTATATCCAACAAGAAGTCCAGTAGTCAGCGCTTAGTTAAAGTCAAGCCAACTGTCAAAGTCAAGAGTTCATGTTGACCTCAACTCGTCGAGTACAACCAGCCACTCGCCGAGTTCCTTGCATAATCCGCCAACTCACCGAGTCACTTGAGTGACTCGTCGAGTTCCTAATGTTTGTGGCCGTAAACTCCTTGGCCAACTCATCGAGTTTCCCTTGAAACTCGCCAAGTTCATACGTGTCCAAAGTTTGTGAAAGCCTAACTGACTCGTCGAGTCACTCTACTGACTCGCCGAGCCTACGACAATCTTCATCGGAGTCGCCGAGTTAACCATGCAATTCGTTGAGTCCCTTCAGTCCTTCATCCATACATATGCTTTTTAAGCCATGATAAGGTTCCATATTGCATATCCAAATCTCGAAGGCATGTTTATCACGTAAAGTTGCAAACTTTACGTGCATGCAAGGCTCTAGAGACTCTAAATGACAAATCCAAGCTTGCAATGGAGTTTTACACCTAAGGAGAGTCTCATTCTTGCAAAATCTGGAAGCTTTATGGACTTAGAGACCCAATAGAGTTCAGATCTGAAGTTGCAACTTCAGATCTTAGCACAAACACAAGAAAAGCTTCCTAATATGCTAGAAAATCCCAAATATCCACCCAAATGAGATCTAGAATGAAATGAGGTTAAGATAACAGCTTAATACCTTCCAAATGATGCCAACTGAGGTAGATCTCTGATTCCCACATGTTCCTTTCTTCTAGTCACTTGTTCTCTAAGCTTTCCTCAACAAAAATCCTCTTCTAAAGCTTAAAACACACAAAAGGAGCACACTCACACGAATTAAGGTTAATGGAATATAAAAAGGCTGGAATGGGAGGTTGAGGAGGCCAATGGTCCTTTAAGTAGGGTGCAAAACCCCGAAAATTAGGGTTTCATCCTCCAGCTCCTACTCGTCGAGTCCCTTCTTGGACTCAGCAAGTAGGTCACTTAAACACGTGAACCAACTCGCTGCTACTCAACGAGTCAGGGAAACCAATCGTCGAGTAGACCTTGAAATCGAAAAAATATTATAGAAAAATCAATACCTGAGAATCGGTGCGTTACAATTCTCCCCCACTTGAAATAGACTTTTTCCTCGAAGTGTGCCGTGGTGAACAACTCCGGATATTGCTCCCGCATCTCTAGCTCCGTCTCCCACGTCCACATTGACCCTCTTCAGTTTCTCCCACTGTACCTTTACCAAAGGTATCTACTTGTTCCGTAGAACCTTTATCTTCCTTACCAGAATGGCCATAGGCCTCTCCACGTAATTCAGGCACTCATCGACCTGAATATCATCCAACGAGACCACTGCCTCCTGATCCATAATGCACTTTCGCAACTGCGAAACGTGGAAAGTGTTGTGGATCCAACTAAGCTCCAACGGTAGCTCTAGCCTGTATGCCACCTTGCCAACCCTGCCAATGATCTTAAACAGCCCAATGTAATAGGGACCCAATTTCCCCCTCTTCCTGAAGTGGATCACACCCTTCCAGGGTGAGACCTTTTGGAGTACCATATCACCAACCTGGAACTCCAACTTAGATCGACATCTGTCGGCGTAACTCTTCTGCCGACTCTGAGCGGTTTGTAGTTGCTGCCTAATCTGTTGAATCTTCTCATTAGTCTACAAGACTACCTCCGTTTATCCCATTACCTTGTGTCCGACCTCACCCCAACAAACTGGGGTGCGGCATCTCCGCCCATACAACAGCTTGAAAGGCGGGGCGCCAATGCTGGAATGATAGTTGTTATTGTAGGCGAACTATGTAAGGGGTAGGTTGGAATCACAGCTCCCACCGAAGTCAATGACGCACCCCCTCAACATATCCTCGAGGGTTTGATTGGTCCGCTGACTCTGACCGTCGGTCTGCGGATGAAACATTGTGCTAAAGTGAAGCCACGTGCCCAGTTCCTCGTCAAACTTCTGCCAGAAACGGGAGGTAAGTCTAACATCCCAGTCGGAGACAATGGAGATCGGAACCCAATGGCGATCAATGATCTCGCAAATTTACATGTCGGCCAACTTCTCGACCGTCGAACTCTCCCGTATAGCCAAGAAATGGGTACTCTTGGTCAATCGATCTACGATGACCCATATAGCGTCCAATTCTTTCGCCGTCCTCGGCAACTTGGTAATGAAGTCCATCGTGATCTGTTCCCATTTCCACATGGGAATCTCTAGGGGCTGCAACATACCATGCGGCCTCTGATGCTCGGCCTTGACCATCCTACATGTCAAGCACCTCTCGACATACCAAGCGATTTCTCGTTTCATACATGTCCACCAATAACTCAAACTCGGGTCTCAATACATCTAGGTGGCCCCAGGTGAATAGAGAATTGAGACTTATGAGCCTCCTCCATGACTGTCTGTCTGACCCCACCAGACATCGGAACCCATAACTGACCGCATTGGGTCAATAATCCTCGGCTATCCTGCACAAACCAGGTGTTCTTTTTGTTGATTCTCTCCATCTTCCAGTTCTCCGGTCGCATGCCCTTAACCTGAGCATCCCTGATCAAGATCACCAGCAGAGAATCCACTGTTATCCTCATACATATCGTTGGCTTAGAAGACCTAGCTGACTTGTGGCTCAAAGTGTCCTCCACCACGTTCGCTTTACAGGGGTGGTAAAGGATCTCGCAATTGTAGTCCTTGACTACGTACAACCACCTGTTCTGCCTCATGTTCAAGTTTGGCTAATCCAGGATTTGTCTCTAGCTCTTTTGATCCATGTATATGGTAGAATGGACCCCAGATAGATAATGCCTCCATAGCTTCAGAGCGAACACCACCGCTCCCAGCTCCAAATGATACGTAGGGTATCAAGTCTCATGCGACTTTAGCTGCCGCGATGTGTAGGCTATCACTCGTCCTCTTTGCATGAGGACCACCCCCAACCTATGATGGATGCATCACAGAACACCACAAAATCCTCAACTCCCTCCGGGAGAGTCAAAACTGGTGCCTTGCACAAACGATGTCGGAGGGTCTCAAACGCCCTCTGCTGCATAGGGCCCCATCGGAAATCCACCCCCTTCCTCGTTAGATGGGTGAGGGATATTGCAATCTTGGAGAAATCCCATATGAAATCTCCGGTAGCGCCCTGCTAATCCCAAAAAACTCCTGATATCCGAGGGAGATCTCGGCACCTCCCACTGCACGACTTCCTCGATTTTGGTCTGGTCGAACAAAACCCCATCTTGATTAACGAGATGTCCGAGGAACTGGAACTCTCGTAACAAAAACTCACACTTCTAGAACTTGGCATACAACCGTTCTCATCTCAAAACTCCCAACAACTCCATGAGGTGCTCCTCGTGCAGCTCTCGGGTCTTGGAATATACCAAGACATCATCAATAAACACTATGACCGAGCGATCAAGCATCAGTCTGCAGACCCGATTCATCAGGTCCATGAATACTGCTGGCGCGTTGGTGAGCCCAAACTACATCACCACGAACTCGTAATGACCATAACGTGTCCGAAACACGGTCTTCTCCACGTCCTCCTCTATGACCCGGACCTAATGATAACCCGACCTCAAATCAATCTTGGAGAACCAAGATGCATCCTGCAATTGATCAAAGAGATCATCTATCCACAAGAGTGGATAACGGTTCTCCACTATTAACTTGTTCAACTCCCTATAATTAATGCACATCCGGTGCGAACCGTCCTTCTTCCTGACGAAGAGGATCGATGCTCCCCACGGAGAGCTGCTAGGTCGAATGATCTACTTGCCTAGCAGTTCCTGCATCTGTGATGACAGCTCCTACATCTCGGGTGGCGCCAACCGGAACGATGCCTTGGCGATAGGAGCTGCACCTAGAGCCAGGTCGATCTGGAACTCGACCTGCCTCTTTGGAGGTATCCCTGGTAACTCCTCCGGGAACACGTCAACAAACTCTCTAACCACTGGAACCTCTAAAAATGGAGTCTGATCTCTGACCCACGTATCCACCACATACGCTAGGTAACCCGTACACCTATGCTGAATATACTACCGAGACCTAGCGGCTGAACAAAACCCTGATCCTATTCTGGTGCCCTCGCCATATACAATTAGTTCTCCCCCACTTAGGGTTCGAACTACCACTCGTTGGCCATCGCAATCTATCATGGCACCAAATCAACTAAGCAAATCCATCCCCACAATCACACACACCTCTCCCATGGGAATCGAAATCAAATCTATCGGAAAGGACACTCCGAAAATCTCCAACACACATCCTCGGTACACCGAAGAAACAGAAACCCTGTGTTCGTTGGTGATAGAGACTCGCAACGGACACTCTTACTCACCTACTGCCACATTGAACTCCCTACTAAATGTCTGAGATACGAAAGACTGACTAGCCCCCGAATTAAATAATACCAATGCAGGTAAGGAGTTCACTAAAAACGTAACTAATCACAGGTACAATAGATAAGCATAAAACAAATATAATATATAAGATAAAGGATAGAAACATACCAACAACCACATCCGGTGCTGCCCTGACCTCCTTTGCTGTAAGCTGGAAGGCACGCCCCTGACCCTTCGGAGGCTCTACCTTAACTGGCCTCCCATCTGCAATCCTCAATGTAGCCAGCGCTAGAGCCTGCGTCGACCTGGCGGCGATCTGTGGACAGTTGGTCTTCACGCGACCAACCTGATGACAGTGATATGATATCTTCATATCTGATGCATGGACGTACTGGCAACAATCCCTAACATAGTGCCCCTCCTTGCCGTACTTGTGGCACCCACTAGCCGTCCGAAAAACTCCAGAATGACCATTACCGCACTTTCCACAAGTGTGGCTCTGCTGACCCCCAATCCGAGAATAAGCGGTCTTAGACTGCTTTAGCACCGGCTGAGACTGTGTCGGGGCCTGATGTTACCCCCTCAACTGTAGCTAAATCTCCAACTCATGCCGCCTAGCAGCCTTATACAACTCCAGAAGAGTATCACATCGTTGGGTAGACACAAACTGATGGATGTTAGTCTTGAGCATGCTCAGATAACAGGTCACCTGAGCCTACTCGGAAGCAAACTCTGGGCAGAACATCGCCCTCTCTGTGAACATGTGGGTGATCTCCGTCACCGACTCCCCTTCCTGTCTCAAACTCAAAAACTCTTGTGACAACCGTTCCCGTTCAACCCGTGGAATGTTTCGGGCGCGGAACATATCCTTGAACAGCTCCCAAGTAACATCAGCTCTCTGATCATCAGTGTACGACCTAGTCGTCAATCACCACCAGTCCTTGGCCCCGGACCTTAGCAGGTTCAGAGCATACCTGACCTTCTGGTCAGTAGCACACGAGCAAGTAATGAAACACCCCTCCACATCTAAAACCCACCTAATAGCTCTGATGGGGTCCTGAGTCCTATCAAAAGTAGGGGGCTTCGTGTTATCGAAGTCCCTATACTGGAAGCCCCAAGTGGCTCTTACTCCTCCCCTTCCACTGTTACAACCGATGAAGCTGCAGAGGCAGCCGTCTCTGCAAGGGTAACGTATCGCTCGTCAGAGTACTATACCATGGCGGTATTAATAGACCCAAACATCTCCGGTAGTTGTGCCCGAAACAAAGGGGCAACCTCATCATGCAAGATTTCTCGAATCCTGGCGTCTAACTCATTTGTCCCCATCTGCACCACAGGATCAGGTGATGTTGGCCCCTCCTGGCCTCCGCCTCCTGATCCTGATCCTGAATCGGATCCAATCACAAAGCGTATCGTCATCACCATTCTGAAACATACTAAAAGATATCAAATAATCCACATAAATCACTGGGAACCAACTCCCGACTAAACCCTAAGGGTTGTGACTTCCATGCTAGGTATGTGGGTCCTATGCTTTAAGTAGTACGGGCCTATATTTGTCTTATGTATAAACCTCAACCCTAGAGGAAGGCTAATTGTCTCATAACTGACCTACCGGCCTCACACAACCCAGTCATCCATGGAACTTCCACCAACCCTGCAACACTAGCGTATGTTCGCCATACATAACGCTGGACCCTATAGACTTTCGAATATCTGATCCTACCCTAAGTCCCTAATCGACAAGAACAGATCATAAGGCCAAATCAAGCATTATCAGGCTATAAGATCTTAATTATCTACAGCCGTTATACATACACAAATAACTACAGTAATGATGTCAATCTCATATAAGGAAACCCTAGGCTAGCAGACATCATGTAATCAGGTAATTCTATCATGTAATTCCTGAAGATCCCTAGCCTAGTACTAGCATGATGTTCTAACATATCACAATATCAAATAATCATATTGTATTTTGGGGTCTACTTACTGGCTCCGGCTGATCGTACACCCTGCATCCTCCTTTACTTATTTTGAAAACCATTTGAAAAAAAATTATTTTAAAAATCTTTTCCTTGATTTGAGACTGGAGTCACACGAGTGTTCCTCCAATTCACTCAAACCAAGGCTCTGATACCAACTTGTAACACCCATAAAATTGATGCCAAATTAGGAATTTTAAAAACATTTCAAAACCATTAAATCATTACAAACTTGTTTTCAGAATGTATCATATCAGAGTTTTCCCAGAAACATAAACAAAACTGGAGGAGCTATATGATCACGCCTTTGCCTTTCCGCGATCCCCTGATGTACCTAAAACAATAAACTAAAATTATAAGCCCAAAAGCTTAGTGAGTTACCCCCAAAATACAAACTCATATAACCATATCATATCATATCAACAAATACATAACAACATAGATAATGAGCCTTCATCCTGACTGGACTACCCCGTAGGGCCTATAGCCTATTTGGACCGCTCTCGAGCCTTCGACATGAATGGACCGCCTCGCAGGGCCTACAGCCTATCCGGATCGCTCGTTGGGTATGTTGGCCTTCAACACAAAGCATGACCGCCTCAACCCAACCCCCAACCAAACAAACATGTGCACATAAATATCATATGCTAGCTCATATCATATAACAGTCAAACCGATCTAACAGATCACTAATCATAGCAACATCCCAATAGTCGGGATATAGACCTAACCGGTCACTAACATAGCATCATCCTATGACCAGGACACTGACCTAGCCAGACCACTAAACATAAGCATATCACCATCCTAACTACCATGATGTAATCAATAAACATATCATGCCATAACCGGATACAATCCATAAAGGACCGGCCTTGGTGCCTTAAACCCTATTGATATAGTGAGGATAACTCACCTCGCAAATGTCGACTCGAAGGATAAGCTCAATTCTCAAATCATCGCCTCATACTCCACCACCTATATTCACCACACAACCATGATCATAAATTCCCAAAATGCCCCAGAAATCCAATAGTCAACCCTTGGTCAAAGTCAAGTCAACTGTCAAAGTCAATAATCCATGTTGACCTCAACTCGTCGAGTACAACCAGCCACTCGCCGAGTTCCTTGCATAAGTCGCCAACTCGCCGAGTCACTTGAGTAACTCGTCGATTTCCTAATGTTTGTGGTCGTAAACTTCTTGGTCAACTCATCGAGTTTCCCTTGCAACTCGCCAAGTTCATATGTGTCCAAAGGTTGGGAAATCCTAGCTGACTCGCCGAGCCTACGACAATCTTCATCGGACTCGCCGAGTTGACCATGCAACTCGCCGAGTTCCTTCAGTCCCTCATCCACACATATGCTTTTTAAGCCATGATAAGGTTCCATATTGCGGATCCAAATCCCCAAGGCATGTTTATCTCGTAAAGTTGCAAAATTTACGTGCATGCAAGGCTCTAGAGACTCTAAATGACAAATCCAATCTTGCAATGGAGTTTTACACCTAAGGAGAGTCTCATTCTTGCAAAAGTTGGAAGCTTTATGGACTTAAAGACCGAAGAGAGTTCAGATCTGAAGTTGCAACTTCAAATCTTAGCTCAAACACAAGAAAAGCTTCCTAATATGCTAGAAAAGCCCAAAAATCCACCCAAATGAGATCTAGAATGAAATGAGCTTAAGATAACGGCTTAATACCTTCCAAAGGATGCCAACTAAGGTAGATCTCTTATTCCCACATGTTCCTTGCTTCTAGTCACTTGTTCTGCAAGCTTTCCTCACCAAAAATCCTCTTCCAAAGCTTAAAAAACACAAATGGAGCACACTCACACGAATTAGGGTTAATGGAATATCAAGAGTCTATAAGGTGAGGCTGAGGTGGCCAATGGTCCTTTAAATAAGGTGCAAAATCTCGGAAATTAGGGTTTCATCCTCCAGCTCCTACTCGTTGAGTCCCTTCTTGGACTCGACGAGTAGGTCACTTAAACACGTGGACCAACCCGCTCCTACTCGACGAGTCAGGGAAACGAACTCGTCGAGTAGACCTTGAAATCTAGAAAATCTTAGAGCAAATTCAATACCTAAGAATTGGGATGTTACACTAAACATGTCACCAAAAAAAATACACACTATAGATAGCAAATCCAAAATAACATTTGTACGCAACCATACTTTTCATAAAATACACTGTGAATAAATAATTGAAAAACCGCATGATAAACATTTATGTCGGAGCAACCACAGAACACGAAAAAACTCACCTCGTAACCGACAAATCAAAACCGAATCTTGTCATGCTACTCGCACCTACATTCCACCATCAAGTTTTCTAAGACAATAAATCCTAGACGCACATCTTACGTGTCCATTTTGGTTCTATAATCCATGTGCCTCGTTCGTCCGATCAAAATAATCAACATTTATGTTAGTTAAAACATACGTAATAATATTAGTACAAGTATTATCTTCTATTGCATCAATATTTTCATATAAATAAAGTTACATTCTTAAATATAATACTAATATATTAAAACAATTAAAACATTAAAATAAAAAAAATGTTTGGTTTTAATAATAACAAGAATAACTAGCCGCTTAGTAAAACTTGATGGACCATTTTTTGTCCTTTACGATTTCTAAATGAATTTAGAATTGTCAAAATGTTAATAGTTCAAGGACCATTTATGTAACTTCAGTTTTTAATTCAAAATAAAAGGAATGAAAAATGTTTTAAGAAAACGAAAACTTGGTCAAAACCAGAGGGGCTCTTTTAGTAAATTTAAATCCCTCACAAATAAAAAGTACACAGATGACTACGTGTTTTGACCGTTCTTGCTACCCACCCAAAACAAAACCCGAAATTCATTTCTTTTTTACCCGACGCTATTGCTATTTTTCTATCATTTTTAAACAATTTGAAGCTTCAAAATTTATGTAAAATTAATTTGTAAAACCTACATTAATCATCTCCGCTTCTTACCAAATGTAATCATTAATTATTGTTCAGAAATACTCTCCAATAAATATGAATTCATGGTTTTTACCAAAATTCAAACACTTCAAAATTTTTATAAACTAAACTCTTATTGGCCCGAACAAAGACATTAGATAGGACCAAAACACTTAATGCAGATGTATAACCCTAATCAAATGACTATACCAAGCTAAAATCAAAGAATTGTACCTTAATTTGCTAAAAAGCTCCAAAAATATTCAAGAATTTATCACCCTGATTTGTCCATTGATTCTCAACATTTTCTTGCAATTCTAGTGGACTTTTCATAGGGTTTTTCGAGGTTTATATATTGCCTAAGATTCTAACTACTAAAACCCTTTCACATGCTCAACTTTACTACATCATTAAGGGTGGTGGTTTTTAGGGTTTAAAGCTCATTATTTTTTTTTTCTAATTAAACTTAATTACTCCTAATTAATCACCCATTATATTATTTTAATAATATAGTCATATTATATATATATATATATATATATATATATACACATTTTTTTAATTTGAGTTATCACAAACTTCCCCCCTTTGAAAAATTTCGTCCTCGGAATTTGAATCCAGTTAACCAATTTGGATATTTGATCTTAATATCTCGTTCGCTTTCTAATGTTGCATTCGATCCCTTGGTATCTCCAATCAATAAGCCACCTCGGCTTGATCCTTAAGAAGGCCCAATAGGCCGGAGACTCAACCTAACTTTACAAAACCGCACCATGTCTTTCCATGTCAATCCGTTCAATATGACTTTATCTCCACCTGACACACTGTTGACTTCCTATGTTTAACCACCTAACGTTTTGGTTGTTTCGTAACAAAAACTCACACTTCTTGAACTTGGCATACAACCGTTCTCATCTCAAAACTCCCAACAACTCCATGAGGTGCTCCTCGTGCAGCTCTCGGGTCTTGGAATATACCAAGACATCATCAATAAACACTTTGACCGATCGATCAAGCATCAGTCTGCAGACCCGATTCATTAGGTCCATGAATACTGCTGGCGCGTTGGTGAGCCCAAACTACATCACCACGAACTCGTAATGACCATAACGTGTCCGAAACACGGTCTTCTCCACGTCCTCCTCTATGGCCCGGACCTAATGATAACCTGACCTCAAATCAATCTTGGAGAACCAAGATGCATTCTGCAATTGATCAAAGAGATAATCTATCCACAAGAGTGGATAACGGTTCTCCACTATTAACTTGTTCAACTCCTTATAATTAATGCACATCCGGTGCGAACCGTCCTTCTTCCTGACGAAGAGGATCGATGCTCCCCACGGAGAGCTGCTAGGTCGAATGATCTACTTGCCTAGCAGTTCCTGCATCTGTGATGACAGCTCTTACATCTCGGGTGGTGCCAACCGGAACGATGCCTTGGCGATAGGAGCTGCACCTAGAGCCAGGTCGATCTGGAACTCGACCTGCCTCTTTGGAGGTATCCCTGGTAACTCCTCCGGGAACACGTCAACAAACTCTCTAACCACTAGAACCTCTAAAAATGGAGTCTGATCTCTGACCCACGTATCGACCACATACGCTAGGTAACCCGTACACCTATGCTGAATATACTACCGAGACCTAGCGGCTGAACAAAACCCTAATCCTATTCTGGTGCCCTCGCCATATACAATTAGTTCTCCCCCACTTAGGGTTCGAACTACCACTCGTTGGCCATCGCAATCTATCATGGCACCAAATCAACTAAGAAAATCCATCCCCACAATCACACACACCTCTCCCATGGGAATCGAAATCAAATCTATCGGAAAGGACACTCCGAAAATCTCTAACACACATCCTCGGTACACCGAAGAAACAGAAACCCTGTGTTCGTTGGTGATAGAGACTCGCAACGGACACTCTTACTCACCTACTGCCACATTGAACTCCCTACTAAATGTCTGAGATACGAAAGACTGACTAGCCCCCGAATTAAATAATACCAATGCAGGTAAGGAGTTCACTAAAAACGTAACTAATCACAGGTACAATAGATAAGCATAAAACAAATATAATATATAAGATAAAGGATAGAAACATACCAACAACCACATCCGGTGCTGCCCTGACCTCCTTTGCTGTAAGCTGGAAGGCACGCCCCTGACCCTTCGGAGGCTCTACCTTAACTGGCCTCCCATCTGCAATCCTCAATGTAGCCAGCGCTAGAGCCTGCGTCGACCTGGCGGCGATCTGTGGACAGTTGGTCTTCACGCGACCAACCTGATGACAGTGATATCATATCTTCATATCTGATGCATGGACGTACTGGCAACAATCCCTAACATAGTGCCCCTCCTTGCCGTACTTGTGGCACCCACTAGCCGTCCGAAAAACTCCAGAATGACCATTACCGCACTTTCCACAAGTGTGGCTCTGCTGACCCCTAATCCAAGAATAAGCGGTCTTAGACTGCTTTAGCACCGGCTGAGACTGTGTCGGGGCCTGATGTTACTCCCTCAACTGTAGCTAAATCTCCAACTCATGCCGCCTAGCGGCCTTATACAACTCCAGAAGAGTATCACATCGTTGGGTAGACACAAACTGATGGATGTTAGTCTTGAGCATGCTCAGATAACAGGTCACCTGAGCCTACTCGGAAGCAAACTCTGGGCAGAACATCGCCCTCTCTGTGAACATGTGGGTGATCTCCGTCACCGACTCCCCTTCCTGTCTCAAACTCAAAAACTCTTGTGACAACCGTTCCCGTTCAACCCGTGGAATGTTTCGGGCGCGGAACATATCCTTGAACAGCTCCCAAGTAACATCAGCTCTCTGATCATCAGTGTACGACCTAGTCGTCAATCACCACCAGTCCTTGGCCCCGGACCTTAGCAGGTTCAGAGCATACCTGACCTTCTGGTCAGTAGCACACGAGCAAGTAATGAAACACCCCTCCACATCTGAAACCCACCTAATAGCTCTGATGGGGTCCTGAGTCCTATCAAAAGTAGGGGGCTTCGTGTTATCGAAGTCCCTATACTGGAAGCCCCAAGTGGCTCTTACTCCTCCCCCTTCCACTGTTACAACCGATGAAGCTGCAGAGGCAGCCGTCTCTGCAAGGGTAACGTATCGCTCGTCAGAGTACTATACCATGGCGGTATTAATAGACCCAAACATCTCCGGTAGTTGTGCCCGAAACAAAGGGGCAACCTCATCATGCAAGATTTCTCGAATCCTGGCGTCTAACTCATTTGTCCCCATCTGCACCACAGGATCAGGTGATGTTGGCCCCTCCTGGCCTCCGCCTCCTGATCCTGATCCTGAATCGGATCCAATCACAAAGCGTATCGTCATCACCATTCTGAAACATACTAAAAGATATCAAATAATCCACATAAATCACTGGGAACCAACTCCCGACTAAACCCTAAGGGTTGTGACTTCCTTGCTAGGTGTGTGGGTCCTATGCTTTAAGTAGTACGGGCCTATATTTGTCTTATGTATAAACCTCAACCCTAGAGGAAGGCTAATTGTCTCATAACTGACCTACCGGCCTCACACAACCCAGTCATCCATGGAACTTCCACCAACCCTGCAACACTAGCGTATGTTCGCCATACATAACGCTGGACCCTATAGACTTTCGAATATCTGATCCTACCCTAAGTCCCTAATCGACAAGAACAGATCATAAGGCCAAATCAAGCATTATCAGGCTATAAGATCTTAATTATCTACAGCCGTTATACATACACAAATAACTACAGTAATGATGTCAATCTCATATAAGGAAACCCTAGGCTAGCAGACATCATGTAATCAGGTAATTCTATCATGTAATTCCTGAAGATCCCTAGCCTAGTACTAGCATGATGTTCTAACATATCACAATATCAAATAATCATATTGTATTTTGGGGTCTACTTACTGGCTCCGGCTGATCGTACACCCTGCATCCTCCTTTACTTATTTTGAAAACCATTTGAAAAAAATTATTTTAAAAATCTTTTCCTTGATTTGAGACTGGAGTCACACGAGTGTTCCTCCAATTCACTCAAACCAAGGCTCTGATACCAACTTGTAACACCCATAAAATTGATGCCAAATTAGGAATTTTAAAAACATTTCAAAACCATTAAATCATTACAAACTTGTTTTCAGAATGTATCATATCAGAGTTTTCCCAGAAACATAAACAAAACAGGAGGAGCTATATGATCACGCCTTTGCCTTTCCGCGATCCCCTGATGTACCTAAAACAATAAACTAAAATTATAAGCCCAAAAGCTTAGTGAGTTACCCCCAAAATACAAACTCATATAACCATATCATATCATATCAACAAATACATAACAACATAGATAATGAGCCTTCATCCTGACTGGACTACCCCGTAGGGCCTATAGCCTATTTGGACCGCTCTCGAGCCTTCGACATGAATGGACCGCCTCGCAGGGCCTACAGCCTATCCGGATCGCTCGTTGGGTATGTTGGCCTTCAACACAAAGCATGACCGCCTCAACCCAACCCCCAACCAAACAAACATGTGCACATAAATATCATATGGTAGCTCATATCATATAACAGTCAAACCGATCTAACAGATCACTAATCATAGCAACATCCCAATAGTCGGGATATAGACCTAACCGGTCACTAACATAGCATCATCCTATGACCAGGACACTGACCTAGCCAGACCACTAAACATAAGCATATCACCATCCTAACTACCATGATGTAATCAATAAACATATCATGCCATAACCGGATACAATCCATAAAGGACCGGCCTTGGTGCCTTAAACCCTATTGATATAGTGAGGATAACTCACCTCGCAAATGTCGACTCGAAGGATAAGCTCAATTCTCAAATCATCGCCTCATACTCCACCACCTATATTCACCACACAACCATGATCATAAATTCCCAAAATGCCCCAGAAATCCAATAGTCAACCCTTGGTCAAAGTCAAGTCAACTGTCAAAGTCAATAATCCATGTTGACCTCAACTCGTCGAGTACAACCAGCCACTCGCCGAGTTCCTTGCATAAGTCGCCAACTCGCCGAGTCACTTGAGTAACTCGTCGATTTCCTAATGTTTGTGGTCGTAAACTTCTTGGTCAACTCATCGAGTTTCCCTTGCAACTCGCCAAGTTCATATGTGTCCAAAGGTTGGGAAATCCTAGCTGACTCGCCGAGCCTACGACAATCTTCATCGGACTCGCCGAGTTGACCATGCAACTCGCCGAGTTCCTTCAGTCCCTCATCCACACATATGCTTTTTAAGCCATGATAAGGTTCCATATTGCGGATCCAAATCCCCAAGGCATGTTTATCTCGTAAAGTTGCAAAATTTACGTGCATGCAAGGCTCTAGAGACTCTAAATGACAAATCCAATCTTGCAATGGAGTTTTACACCTAAGGAGAGTCTCATTCTTGCAAAAGTTGGAAGCTTTATGGACTTAAAGACCGAAGAGAGTTCAGATCTGAAGTTGCAACTTCAAATCTTAGCTCAAACACAAGAAAAGCTTCCTAATATGCTAGAAAAGCCCAAAAATCCACCCAAATGAGATCTAGAATGAAATGAGCTTAAGATAACGGCTTAATACCTTCCAAAGGATGCCAACTAAGGTAGATCTCTTATTCCCACATGTTCCTTGCTTCTAGTCACTTGTTCTGCAAGCTTTCCTCACCAAAAATCCTCTTCCAAAGCTTAAAAAACACAAATGGAGCACACTCACACGAATTAGGGTTAATGGAATATCAAGAGTCTATAAGGTGAGGCTGAGGTGGCCAATGGTCCTTTAAATAAGGTGCAAAATCTCGGAAATTAGGGTTTCATCCTCCAGCTCCTACTCGTTGAGTCCCTTCTTGGACTCGACGAGTAGGTCACTTAAACACGTGGACCAACCCGCTCCTACTCGACGAGTCAGGGAAACGAACTCGTCGAGTAGACCTTGAAATCTAGAAAATCTTAGAGCAAATTCAATACCTAAGAATTGGGGTGTTACACTAAACATGTCACCAAAAAAAATACACACTATAGATAGCAAATCCAAAATAACATTTGTACGCAACCATACTTTTCATAAAATACACTGTGAATAAATAATTGAAAAACCGCATGATAAACATTTATGTCGGAGCAACCACAGAACACGAAAAAACTCACCTCGTAACCGACAAATCAAAACCGAATCTTGTCATGCTACTCGCACCTACATTCCACCATCAAGTTTTCTAAGACAATAAATCCTAGACGCACATCTTACGTGTCCATTTTGGTTCTATAATCCATGTGCCTCGTTCGTCCGATCAAAATAATCAACATTTATGTTAGTTAAAACATACGTAATAATATTAGTACAAGTATTATCTTCTATTGCATCAATATTTTCATATAAATAAAGTTACATTCTTAAATATAATACTAATATATTAAAACAATTAAAACATTAAAATAAAAAAAATGTTTGGTTTTAATAATAACAAGAATAACTAGCCGCTTAGTAAAACTTGATGGACCATTTTTTGTCCTTTACGATTTCTAAATGAATTTAGAATTGTCAAAATGTTAATAGTTCAAGGACCATTTATGTAACTTCAGTTTTTAATTCAAAATAAAAGGAATGAAAAATGTTTTAAGAAAACGAAAACTTGGTCAAAACCAGAGGGGCTCTTTTAGTAAATTTAAATCCCTCACAAATAAAAAGTACACAGATGACTACGTGTTTTGACCGTTCTTGCTACCCACCCAAAACAAAACCCGAAATTCATTTCTTTTTTACCCGACGCTATTGCTATTTTTCTATCATTTTTAAACAATTTGAAGCTTCAAAATTTATGTAAAATTAATTTGTAAAACCTACATTAATCATCTCCGCTTCTTACCAAATGTAATCATTAATTATTGTTCAGAAATACTCTCCAATAAATATGAATTCATGGTTTTTACCAAAATTCAAACACTTCAAAATTTTTATAAACTAAACTCTTATTGGCCCGAACAAAGACATTAGATAGGACCAAAACACTTAATGCAGATGTATAACCCTAATCAAATGACTATACCAAGCTAAAATCAAAGAATTGTACCTTAATTTGCTAAAAAGCTCCAAAAATATTCAAGAATTTATCACCCTGATTTGTCCATTGATTCTCAACATTTTCTTGCAATTCTAGTGGACTTTTCATAGGGTTTTTCGAGGTTTATATATTGCCTAAGATTCTAACTACTAAAACCCTTTCACATGCTCAACTTTACTACATCATTAAGGGTGGTGGTTTTGAGGGTTTAAAGCTCATTATTTTTTTTTTCTAATTAAACTTAATTACTCCTAATTAATCACCCATTATATTATTTTAATAATATAGTCATATTATATATATATATATATATATATATATATATATATATATATATACACATTTTTTTAATTTGAGTTATCACAAACTTCCCCCCTTTGAAAAATTTCGTCCTCGGAATTTGAATCCAGTTAACCAATTTGGATATTTGATCTTAATATCTCGTTCGCTTTCTAATGTTGCATTCGATTCCTTGGTATCTCCAATCAATAAGCCACCTCGGCTTGATCCTTAAGAAGGCCCAATAGGCCGGAGACTCAACCTAACTTTACAAAACCGCACCATGTCTTTCCATGTCAATCCGTTCAATATGACTTTATCTCCACCTGACACACTGTTGACTTCCTATGTTTAACCACCTAACGTTTTGGTTGTTTCGTAACAAAAACTCACACTTCTAGAACTTGGCATACAACCGTTCTCATCTCAAAACTCCCAACAACTCCATGAGGTGCTCCTCGTGCAGCTCTCGGGTCTTGGAATATACCAAGACATCATCAATAAACACTATGACCGAGCGATCAAGCATCAGTCTGCAGACCCGATTCATCAGGTCCATGAATACTGCTGGCGCGTTGGTGAGCCCAAACTACATCACCACGAACTCGTAATGACCATAACGTGTCCGAAACACGGTCTTCTCCACGTCCTCCTCTATGACCCGGACCTAATGATAACCCGACCTCAAATCAATCTTGGAGAACCAAGATGCATCCTGCAATTGATCAAAGAGATCATCTATCCACAAGAGTGGATAACGGTTCTCCACTATTAACTTGTTCAACTCCTTATAATTAATGCACATCCGGTGCGAACCGTCCTTCTTCCTGACGAAGAGGATCGATGCTCCCCACGGAGAGCTGCTAGGTCGAATGATCTACTTGCCTAGCAGTTCCTGCATCTGTGATGACAGCTCCTACATCTCGGGTGGTGCCAATCGGAACGATGCCTTGGCGATAGGAGCTGCACCTAGAGCCAGGTCGATCTGGAACTCGACCTGCCTCTTTGGAGGTATCCCTGGTAACTCCTCCGGGAACACGTCAACAAACTCTCTAACCACTGGAACCTCTAAAAATGGAGTCTGATCTCTGACCCACGTATCGACCACATACGCTAGGTAACCCGTACACCTATGCTGAATATACTACCGAGACCTAGCGGCTGAACAAAACCCTGATCCAATTCTGGTGCCCTCGCCATATACAATTAGTTCTCCCCCACTTAGGGTTCGAACTACCACTCGTTGGCCATCGCAATCTATCATGGCACCAAATCAACTAAGCAAATCCATCCCCACAATCACACACACCTCTCCCATGGGAATCGAAATCAAATCTATCGGAAAGGACACTCCGAAAATCTCCAACACACATCCTCGGTAGACCGAAGAAACAGAAACCCTGTGTTCGTTGGTGATAGAGACTCGCAACGGACACTCTTACTCACCTACTGCCACATTGAACTCCCTACTAAATGTCTGAGATACGAAAGACTGACTAGCCCCCGAATTAAATAATACCAATGCAGGTAAGGAGTTCACTAAAAACGTAACTAATCACAGGTACAATAGATAAGCATAAAACAAATATAATATATAAGATAAAGGATAGAAACATACCAACAACCACATCCGGTGCTGCCCTGACCTCCTTTGATGTAAGCTGGAAGGCACGCCCCTGACCCTTCGGAGGCTCTACCTTAACTGGCCTCCCATCTGCAATCCTCAATGTAGCCAGCGCTAGAGCCTGCGTCGACCTGGCGGCGATCTGTGGACAGTTGGTCTTCACGCGACCAACCTGATGACAGTGATATCATATCTTCATATCTGATGCATGGACGTACTGGCAACAATCCCTAACATAGTGCCCCTCCTTGCCGTACTTGTGGCACCCACTAGCCGTCCGAAAAACTCCAGAATGACCATTACCGCACTTTCCACAAGTGTGGCTCTGCTGACCCCCAATCCGAGAATACGCGGTCTTAGACTGCTTTAGCACCGGCTGAGACTGTGTCGGGGCCTGATGTTACTCCCTCAACTGTAGCTAAATCTCCAACTCATGCCGCCTAGCGGCCTTATACAACTCCAGAAGAGTATCACATCGTTGGGTAGACACAAACTGATGGATGTTAGTCTTGAGCATGCTCAGATAACAGGTCACCTGAGCCTACTTGGAAGCAAACTCTGGGCAGAACATCGCCCTCTCTGTGAACATGTGGGTGATCTCCGTCACCGACTCCCCTTCCTGTCTCAAACTCAAAAACTCTTGTGACAACCGTTCCCGTTCAACCCGTGGAATGTTTCGGGCGCGGAACATATCCTTGAACAGCTCCCAAGTAACATCAGCTCTCTGATCATCAGTGTACGACCTAGTCGTCAATCACCACCAGTCCTTGGCCCCGGACCTTAGCAGGTTCAGAGCATACCTGACCTTCTGGTCAGTAGCACACGAGCAAGTAATGAAACACCCCTCCACATCTGAAACCCACCTAATAGCTCTGATGGGGTCCTGAGTCCTATCAAAAGTAGGGGGCTTCGTGTTATCGAAGTCCCTATACTGGAAGCCCCAAGTGGCTCTTACTCCTCCCCCTTCCACTGTTACAACCGATGAAGCTGCAGAGGCAGCCGTCTCTGCAAGGGTAACATATCGCTCGTCAGAGTACTATACCATGGCGGTATTAATAGACCCAAACATCTCCGGTAGTTGTGCCCGAAACAAAGGGGCAACCTCATCATGCAAGATTTCTCGAATCCTGGCGTCTAACTCATTTGTCCCCATCTGCACCACAGGATCAGGTGATGTTGGCCCCTCCTGGCCTCCGCCTCCTGATCCTGATCCTGAATCGGATCCAATCACAAAGCGTATCGTCATCACCATTCTGAAACATACTAAAAGATATCAAATAATCCACATAAATCACTGGGAACCAACTCCCGACTAAACCCTAAGGGTTGTGACTTCCTTGCTAGGTGTGTGGGTCCTATGCTTTAAGTAGTACGGGCCTATATTTGTCTTATGTATAAACCTCAACCCTAGAGGAAGGCTAATTGTCTCATAACTGACCTACCGGCCTCACACAACCCAGTCATCCATGGAACTTCCACCAACCCTGCAACACTAGCGTATGTTCGCCATACATAACGCTGGACCCTATAGACTTTCGAATATCTGATCCTACCCTAAGTCCCTAATCGACAAGAACAGATCATAAGGCCAAATCAAGCATTATCAGGCTATAAGATCTTAATTATCTACAGCCGTTATACATACACAAATAACTACAGTAATGATGTCAATCTCATATAAGGAAACCCTAGGCTAGCAGACATCATGTAATCAGGTAATTCTATCATGTAATTCCTGAAGATCCCTAGCCTAGTACTAGCATGATGTTCTAACATATCACAATATCAAATAATCATATTGTATTTTGGGGTCTACTTACTGGCTCCGGCTGATCGTACACCCTGCATCCTCCTTTACTTATTTTGAAAACCATTTGAAAAAAATTATTTTAAAAATCTTTTCCTTGATTTGAGACTGGAGTCACACGAGTGTTCCTCCAATTCACTCAAACCAAGGCTCTGATACCAACTTGTAACACCCATAAAATTGATGCCAAATTAGGAATTTTAAAAACATTTCAAAACCATTAAATCATTACAAACTTGTTTTCAGAATGTATCATATCAGAGTTTTCCCAGAAACATAAACAAAACAGGAGGAGCTATATGATCACGCCTTTGCCTTTCCGCGATCCCCTGATGTACCTAAAACAATAAACTAAAATTATAAGCCCAAAAGCTTAGTGAGTTACCCCCAAAATACAAACTCATATAACCATATCATATCATATCAACAAATACATAACAACATAGATAATGAGCCTTCATCCTGACTGGACTACCCCGTAGGGCCTATAGCCTATTTGGACCGCTCTCGAGCCTTCGACATGAATGGACCGCCTCGCAGGGCCTACAGCCTATCCGGATCGCTCGTTGGGTATGTTGGCCTTCAACACAAAGCATGACCGCCTCAACCCAACCCCCAACCAAACAAACATGTGCACATAAATATCATATGCTAGCTCATATCATATAACAGTCAAACCGATCTAACAGATCACTAATCATAGCAACATCCCAATAGTCGGGATATAGACCTAACCGGTCACTAACATAGCATCATCCTATGACCAGGACACTGACCTAGCCAGACCACTAAACATAAGCATATCACCATCCTAACTACCATGATGTAATCAATAAACATATCATGCCATAACCGGATACAATCCATAAAGGACCGGCCTTGGTGCCTTAAACCCTATTGATATAGTGAGGATAACTCACCTCGCAACTGTCGACTCGAAGGATAAGCTCAATTCTCAAATCATCGCCTCATACTCCACCACCTATATTCACCACACAACCATGATCATAAATTCCCAAAATGCCCCAGAAATCCAATAGTCAACCCTTGGTCAAAGTCAAGTCAACTGTCAAAGTCAATAATCCATGTTGACCTCAACTCGTCGAGTACAACCAGCCACTCGCCGAGTTCCTTGCATAAGTCGCCAACTCGCCGAGTCACTTGAGTAACTCGTCGATTTCCTAATGTTTGTGGTCGTAAACTTCTTGGTCAACTCATCGAGTTTCCCTTGCAACTCGCCAAGTTCATATGTGTCCAATGGTTAGGAAATCCTAGCTGACTCGCCGAGCCTACGACAATCTTCATCGGACTCGCCGAGTTGACCATGCAACTCGCCGAGTTCCTTCAGTCCATCATCCACACATATGCTTTTTAAGCCATGATAAGGTTCCATATTGCGGATCCAAATCCCCAAGGCATGTTTATCTCGTAAAGTTGCAAAATTTACGTGCATGCAAGGCTCTAGAGACTCTAAATGACAAATCCAATCTTGCAATGGAGTTTTACACCTAAGGAGAGTCTCATTCTTGCAAAAGTTGGAAGCTTTATGGACTTAAAGACCGAAGAGAGTTCAGATCTGAAGTTGCAACTTCAAATCTTAGCTCAAACACAAGAAAAGCTTCCTAATATGCTAGAAAAGCCCAAAAATCCACCCAAATGAGATCTAGAATGAAATGAGCTTAAGATAACGGCTTAATACCTTCCAAAGGATGCCAACTAAGGTAGATCTCTTATTCCCACATGTTCCTTGCTTCTAGTCACTTGTTCTGCAAGCTTTCCTCACCAAAAATCCTCTTCCAAAGCTTAAAAAACACAAATGGAGCACACTCACACGAATTAGGGTTAATGGAATATCAAGAGTCTATAAGGTGAGGCTGAGGTGGCCAATGGTCCTTTAAATAAGGTGCAAAATCTCGGAAATTAGGGTTTCATCCTCCAGCTCCTACTCGTTGAGTCCCTTCTTGGACTCGACGAGTAGGTCACTTAAACACGTGGACCAACCCGCTCCTACTCGACGAGTCAGGGAAACGAACTCGTCGAGTAGACCTTGAAATCTAGAAAATCTTAGAGCAAATTCAATACCTAAGAATTGGGGTGTTACACTAAACATGTCACCAAAAAAAATACACACTATAGATAGCAAATCCAAAATAACATTTGTACGCAACCATACTTTTCATAAAATACACTGTGAATAAATAATTGAAAAACCGCATGATAAACATTTATGTCGGAGCAACCACAGAACACGAAAAAACTCACCTCGTAACCGACAAATCAAAACCGAATCTTGTCATGCTACTCGCACCTACATTCCACCATCAAGTTTTCTAAGACAATAAATCCTAGACGCACATCTTACGTGTCCATTTTGGTTCTATAATCCATGTGCCTCGTTCGTCCGATCAAAATAATCAACATTTATGTTAGTTAAAACATACGTAATAATATTAGTACAAGTATTATCTTCTATTGCATCAATATTTTCATATAAATAAAGTTACATTCTTAAATATAATACTAATATATTAAAACAATTAAAACATTAAAATAAAAAAAATGTTTGGTTTTAATAATAACAAGAATAACTAGCCGCTTAGTAAAACTTGATGGACCATTTTTTGTCCTTTACGATTTCTAAATGAATTTAGAATTGTCAAAATGTTAATAGTTCAAGGACCATTTATGTAACTTCAGTTTTTAATTCAAAATAAAAGGAATGAAAAATGTTTTAAGAAAACGAAAACTTGGTCAAAACCAGAGGGGCTCTTTTAGTAAATTTAAATCCCTCACAAATAAAAAGTACACAGATGACTACGTGTTTTGACCGTTCTTGCTACCCACCCAAAACAAAACCCGAAATTCATTTCTTTTTTACCCGACGCTATTGCTATTTTTCTATCATTTTTAAACAATTTGAAGCTTCAAAATTTATGTAAAATTAATTTGTAAAACCTACATTAATCATCTCCGCTTCTTACCAAATGTAATCATTAATTATTGTTCAGAAATACTCTCCAATAAATATGAATTCATGGTTTTTACCAAAATTCAAACACTTCAAAATTTTTATAAACTAAACTCTTATTGGCCCGAACAAAGACATTAGATAGGACCAAAACACTTAATGCAGATGTATAACCCTAATCAAATGACTATACCAAGCTAAAATCAAAGAATTGTACCTTAATTTGCTAAAAAGCTCCAAAAATATTCAAGAATTTATCACCCTGATTTGTCCATTGATTCTCAACATTTTCTTGCAATTCTAGTGGACTTTTCATAGGGTTTTTCGAGGTTTATATATTGCCTAAGATTCTAACTACTAAAACCCTTTCACATGCTCAACTTTACTACATCATTAAGGGTGGTGGTTTTGAGGGTTTAAAGCTCATTATTTTTTTTTCTAATTAAACTTAATTACTCCTAATTAATCACCCATTATATTATTTTAATAATATAGTCATATTATATATATATATATATATATATATATATATATATATATATATATATATATATATATATATATATATATATATATATACACATTTTTTTAATTTGAGTTATCACAAACTTCCCCCCTTTGAAAAATTTCGTCCTCGGAATTTGAATCCAGTTAACCAATTTGGATATTTGATCTTAATATCTCGTTCGCTTTCTAATGTTGCATTCGATTCCTTGGTATCTCCAATCAATAAGCCACCTCGGCTTGATCCTTAAGAAGGCCCAATAGGCCGGAGACTCAACCTAACTTTACAAAACCGCACCATGTCTTTCCATGTCAATCCGTTCAATATGACTTTATCTCCACCTGACACACTGTTGACTTCCTATGTTTAACCACCTAACGTTTTGGTTGTTTCGTAACAAAAACTCACACTTCTAGAACTTGGCATACAACCGTTCTCATCTCAAAACTCCCAACAACTCCATGAGGTGCTCCTCGTGCAGCTCTCGGGTCTTGGAATATACCAAGACATCATCAATAAACACTATGACCGAGCGATCAAGCATCAGTCTGCAGACCCGATTCATCAGGTCCATGAATACTGCTGGCGCGTTGGTGAGCCCAAACTACATCACCACGAACTCGTAATGACCATAACGTGTCCGAAACACGGTCTTCTCCACGTCCTCCTCTATGACCCGGACCTAATGATAACCCGACCTCAAATCAATCTTGGAGAACCAAGATGCATCCTGCAATTGATCAAAGAGATCATCTATCCACAAGAGTGGATAACGGTTCTCCACTATTAACTTGTTCAACTCCTTATAATTAATGCACATCCGGTGCGAACCGTCCTTCTTCCTGACGAAGAGGATCGATGCTCCCCACGGAGAGCTGCTAGGTCGAATGATCTACTTGCCTAGCAGTTCCTGCATCTGTGATGACAGCTCCTACATCTCGGGTGGTGCCAACCGGAACGATGCCTTGGCGATAGGAGCTGCACCTAGAGCCAGGTCGATCTGGAACTCGACCTGCCTCTTTGGAGGTATCCCTGGTAACTCCTCCGGGAACACGTCAACAAACTCTCTAACCACTGGAACCTCTAAAAATGGAGTCTGATCTCTGACCCACGTATCGACCACATACGCTAGGTAACCCGTACACCTATGCTGAATATACTACCGAGACCTAGCGGCTGAACAAAACCCTGATCCAATTCTGGTGCCCTCGCCATATACAATTAGTTCTCCCCCACTTAGGGTTCGAACTACCACTCGTTGGCCATCGTAATCTATCATGGCACCAAATCAACTAAGCAAATCCATCCCCACAATCACACACACCTCTCCCATGGGAATCGAAATCAAATCTATCGGAAAGGACACTCCGAAAATCTCCAACACACATCCTCGGTAGACCGAAGAAACAGAAACCCTGTGTTCGTTGGTGATAGAGACTCGCAACGGACACTCTTACTCACCTACTGCCACATTGAACTCCCTACTAAATGTCTGAGATACGAAAGACTGACTAGCCCCCGAATTAAATAATACCAATGCAGGTAAGGAGTTCACTAAAAACGTAACTAATCACAGGTACAATAGATAAGCATAAAACAAATATAATATATAAGATAAAGGATAGAAACATACCAACAACCACATCCGGTGCTGCCCTGACCTCCTTTGCTGTAAGCTGGAAGGCACGCCCCTGACCCTTCGGAGGCTCTACCTTAACTGGCCTCCCATCTGCAATCCTCAATGTAGCCAGCGCTAGAGCCTGCGTCGACCTGGCGGCGATCTGTGGACAGTTGGTCTTCACGCGACCAACCTGATGACAGTGATATCATATCTTCATATCTGATGCATGGACGTACTGGCAACAATCCCTAACATAGTGCCCCTCCTTGCCGTACTTGTGGCACCCACTAGCCGTCCGAAAAACTCCAGAATGACCATTACCGCACTTTCCACAAGTGTGGCTCTGCTGACCCCCAATCCGAGAATAAGCGGTCTTAGACTGCTTTAGCACCGGCTGAGACTGTGTCGGGGCCTGATGTTACTCCCTCAACTGTAGCTAAATCTCCAACTCATGCCGCCTAGCGGCCTTATACAACTCCAGAAGAGTATCACATCGTTGGGTAGACACAAACTGATGGATGTTAGTCTTGAGCATGCTCAGATAACAGGTCACCTGAGCCTACTCGGAAGCAAACTCTGGGCAGAACATCGCCCTCTCTGTGAACATGTGGGTGATCTCCGTCACCGACTCCCCTTCCTGTCTCAAACTCAAAAACTCTTGTGACAACCGTTCCCGTTCAACCCGTGGAATGTTTCGGGCGCGGAACATATCCTTGAACAGCTCCCAAGTAACATCAGCTCTCTGATCATCAGTGTACGACCTAGTCGTCAATCACCACCAGTCCTTGGCCCCGGACCTTAGCAGGTTCAGAGCATACCTGACCTTCTGGTCAGTAGCACACGAGCAAGTAATGAAACACCCCTCCACATCTGAAACCCACCTAATAGCTCTGATGGGGTCCTGAGTCCTATCAAAAGTAGGGGGCTTCGTGTTATCGAAGTCCCTATACTGGAAGCCCCAAGTGGCTCTTACTCCTCCCCCTTCCACTGTTACAACCGATGAAGCTGCAGAGGCAGCCGTCTCTGCAAGGGTAACGTATCGCTCGTCAGAGTACTATACCATGGCGGTATTAATAGACCCAAACATCTCCGGTAGTTGTGCCCGAAACAAAGGGGCAACCTCATCATGCAAGATTTCTCGAATCCTGGCGTCTAACTCATTTGTCCCCATCTGCACCACAGGATCAGGTGATGTTGGCCCCTCCTGGCCTCCGCCTCCTGATCCTGATCCTAAATCGGATCCAATCACAAAGCGTATCGTCATCACCATTCTGAAACATACTAAAAGATATCAAATAATCCACATAAATCACTGGGAACCAACTCCCGACTAAACCCTAAGGGTTGTGACTTCCTTGCTAGGTGTGTGGGTCCTATGCTTTAAGTAGTACGGGCCTATATTTGTCTTATGTATAAACCTCAACCCTAGAGGAAGGCTAATTGTCTCATAACTGACCTACCAGCCTCACACAACCCAGTCATCCATGGAACTTCCACCAACCCTGCAACACTAGCGTATGTTCGCCATACATAACGCTGGACCCTATAGACTTTCGAATATCTGATCCTACCCTAAGTCCCTAATCGACAAGAATAGATCATAAGGCCAAATCAAGCATTATCAGGCTATAAGATCTTAATTATCTACAGCCGTTATACATACACAAATAACTACAGTAATGATGTCAATCTCATATAAGGAAACCCTAGGCTAGCAGACATCATGTAATCAGGTAATTCTATCATGTAATTCCTGAGGATCCCTAGCCTAGTACTAGCATGATGTTCTAACATATCACAATATCAAATAATCATATTGTATTTTGGGGTCTACTTACTGGCTCCGGCTGATCGTACACCCTGCATCCTCCTTTACTTATTTTGAAAACCATTTGAAAAAAATTATTTTAAAAATCTTTTCCTTGATTTGAGACTGGAGTCACACGAGTGTTCCTCCAATTCACTCAAACCAAGGCTCTGATACCAACTTGTAACACCCATAAAATTGATGCCAAATTAGGAATTTTAAAAACATTTCAAAACCATTAAATCATTACAAACTTGTTTTCAGAATGTATCATATCAGAGTTTTCCCAGAAACATAAACAAAACTGGAGGAGCTATATGATCACGCCTTTGCCTTTCCGCGATCCCCTGATGTACCTAAAACAATAAACTAAAATTATAAGCCCAAAAGCTTAGTGAGTTACCCCCAAAATACAAACTCATATAACCATATCATATCATATCAACAAATACATAACAACATAGATAATGAGCCTTCATCCTGACTGGACTACCCCGTAGGGCCTATAGCCTATTTGGACCGCTCTCGAGCCTTCGACATGAATGGACCGCCTCGCAGGGCCTACAGCCTATCCGGATCGCTCGTTGGGTATGTTGGCCTTCAACACAAAGCATGACCGCCTCAACCCAACCCCCAACCAAACAAACATGTGCACATAAATATCGTATGCTAGCTCATATCATATAACAGTCAAACCGATCTAACAGATCACTAATCATAGCAACATCCCAATAGTCGGGATATAGACCTAACCGGTCACTAACATAGCATCATCCTATGACCAGGACACTGACCTAGCCAGACCACTAAACATAAGCATATCACCATCCTAACTACCATGATGTAATCAATAAACATATCATGCCATAACCGGATACAATCCATAAAGGACCGGCCTTGGTGCCTTAAACCCTATTGATATAGTCAGGATAACTCACCTCGCAACTGTCGACTCGAAGGATAAGCTCAATTCTCAAATCATCGCCTCATACTCCACCACCTACATTCACCACACAACCATGATCATAAATTCCCAAAATGCCCCAGAAATCCAATAGTCAACCCTTGGTCAAAGTCAAGTCAACTGTCAAAGTCAATAATCCATGTTGACCTCAACTCGTCGAGTACAACCAGCCACTCGCCGAGTTCCTTGCATAAGTCGCCAACTCGCCGAGTCACTTGAGTAACTCGTCGATTTCCTAATGTTTGTGGTCGTAAACTTCTTGGTCAACTCATCGAGTTTCCCTTGCAACTCGCCAAGTTCATATGTGTCCAAAGGTTAGGAAATCCTAGCTGACTCGCCGAGCCTACGACAATCTTCATCGGACTCGCCGAGTTGACCATGCAACTCGCCGAGTTCCTTCAGTCCCTCATCCACACATATGCTTTTTAAGCCATGATAAGGTTCCATATTGCGGATCCAAATCCCCAAGGCATGTTTATCTCGTAAAGTTGCAAAATTTACGTGCATGCAAGGCTCTAGAGACTCTAAATGACAAATCCAATCTTGCAATGGAGTTTTACACCTAAGGAGAGTCTCATTCTTGCAAAAGTTGGAAGCTTTATGGACTTAAAGACCGAAGAGAGTTCAGATCTGAAGTTGCAACTTCAAATCTTAGCTCAAACACAAGAAAAGCTTCCTAATATGCTAGAAAAGCCCAAAAATCCACCCAAATGAGATCTAGAATGAAATGAGCTTAAGATAACGGCTTAATACCTTCCAAAGGATGCCAACTAAGGTAGATCTCTTATTCCCACATGTTCCTTGCTTCTAGTCACTTGTTCTGCAAGCTTTCCTCACCAAAAATCCTCTTCCAAAGCTTAAAAAACACAAATGGAGCACACTCACACGAATTAGGGTTAATGGAATATCAAGAGTCTATAAGGTGAGGCTGAGGTGGCCAATGGTCCTTTAAATAAGGTGCAAAATCTCGGAAATTAGGGTTTCATCCTCCAGCTCCTACTCGTTGAGTCCCTTCTTGGACTCGACGAGTAGGTCACTTAAACACGTGGACCAACCCGCTCCTACTCGACGAGTCAGGGAAACGAACTCGTCGAGTAGACCTTGAAATCTAGAAAATCTTAGAGCAAATTCAATACCTAAGAATTGGGGTGTTACACTAAACATGTCACCAAAAAAAATACACACTATAGATAGCAAATCCAAAATAACATTTGTACGCAACCATACTTTTCATAAAATACACTGTGAATAAATAATTGAAAAACCGCATGATAAACATTTATGTCGGAGCAACCACAGAACACGAAAAAACTCACCTCGTAACCGACAAATCAAAACCGAATCTTGTCATGCTACTCGCACCTACATTTCACCATCAAGTTTTCTAAGACAATAAATCCTAGACGCACATCTTACGTGTCCATTTTGGTTCTATAATCCATGTGCCTCGTTCGTCCGATCAAAATAATCAACATTTATGTTAGTTAAAACATACGTAATAATATTAGTACAAGTATTATCTTCTATTGCATCAATATTTTCATATAAATAAAGTTACATTCTTAAATATAATACTAATATATTAAAACAATTAAAACATTAAAATAAAAAAAATGTTTGGTTTTAATAATAACAAGAATAACTAGCCGCTTAGTAAAACTTGATGGACCATTTTTTGTCCTTTACGATTTCTAAATGAATTTAGAATTGTCAAAATGTTAATAGTTCAAGGACCATTTATGTAACTTTAGTTTTTAATTCAAAATAAAAGGAATGAAAAATGTTTTAAGAAAACGAAAACTTGGTCAAAACCAGAGGGGCTCTTTTAGTAAATTTAAATCCCTCACAAATAAAATGTACACAGATGACTACGTGTTTTGACCGTTCTTGCTACCCACCCAAAACAAAACCCGAAATTCATTTCTTTTTTACCCGACGCTATTGCTATTTTTCTATCATTTTTAAACAATTTGAAGCTTCAAAATTTATGTAAAATTAATTTGTAAAACCTACATTAATCATCTCCGCTTCTTACCAAATGTAATCATTAATTATTGTTCAGAAATACTCTCCAATAAATATGAATTCATGGTTTTTACCAAAATTCAAACACTTCAAAATTTTTATAAACTAAACTCTTATTGGCCCGAACAAAGACATTAGATAGGACCAAAACACTTAATGCAGATGTATAACCCTAATCAAATGACTATACCAAGCTAAAATCAAAGAATTGTACCTTAATTTGCTAAAAAGCTCCAAAAATATTCAAGAATTTATCACCCTGATTTGTCCATTGATTCTCAACATTTTCTTGCAATTCTAGTGGACTTTTCATAGGGTTTTTCGAGGTTTATATATTGCCTAAGATTCTAACTACTAAAACCCTTTCACATGCTCAACTTTACTACATCATTAAGGGTGGTGGTTTTGAGGGTTTAAAGCTCATTATTTTTTTTTCTAATTAAACTTAATTACTCCTAATTAATCACCCATTATATTATTTTAATAATATAGTCATATTATATATATATATATATATATATATATATATATATATATATATATATATATACACATTTTTTTAATTTGAGTTATCACAAACTTCCCCCCTTTGAAAAATTTCGTCCTCGGAATTTGAATCCAGTTAACCAATTTGGATATTTGATCTTAATATCTCGTTCGCTTTCTAATGTTGCATTCGATCCCTTGGTATCTCCAATCAATAAGCCACCTCGGCTTGATCCTTAAGAAGGCCCAATAGGCCGGAGACTCAACCTAACTTTACAAAACCGCACCATGTCTTTCCATGTCAATCCGTTCAATATGACTTTATCTCCTCCTGACACACTGTTGACTTCCTATGTTTAACCACCTAACGTTTTGGTTGTTTCGGTGCATTCTCCAGTTATCCGTAACTTACTAAATTTTACCGGTAGTTTGTTGGACAATATCGAGTCCAACCATTTGTTTCCCCCTTAAATCATACCAACATAGTGGTACACTTCATACCATACAACTTAACCAACTTTTCATCAAGTATATTTCACCCGATGACACAATTTTAAGGAACATTTTAGATATCCAGAGAAAGAACTAATGGTCCTTTTCCCTTCCCACTTGGCACAACCTGTCTATTGTGCTCAACCATATAAATATCCAAGGAAATGAGTAACGTCTCAAATCCTATCTCCCACTAGTCATAAAATAGTCGTCATGTTTCCAGCTATCATACACCCATCGCCCCATTAAATGTGACATGATTTATTAGGTAAACAAATTTATAACTTTCATATCTCTATCGAGGAGTCTTTCTAACTCTTCTTCTGCTCACGCAGTAGACTGGCAGTTACATCAAATTCCCATCATTTGAATCTTGATTGGTTCCTTCCTCTACCTATGACTTAGTACATAACTAACAATACCAATTACAATCTCCTAGAATTTCCTTCATCTTGTTGCGTTATTTTCAATCATATCTGGTCAAACATGAAATTGACACTCTTGTAGTCAGTAAAGATCTTACACCTTCTTTGACTCTTGGTAATCTATGCATATTTACATCGTCCCATCGTTCTTCGTGACGAACAACACCACAGTGATGTACTGTGTCAATTAAAAACCTTATCAAGCAGATCTTGCAACTGCTATTAAATCCTTTCATGCTTGTTGGTGTACTCTCTCACTATCACATTTCCTTGTTCCGGTCTCAAGAATTCTTCCTCCAACTGCTTGATCGTTCTTCGTGACGAACAACACCACAGTGATGTACTGTGTCAATTAAAAACCTTATCAAGCAGATCTTGCAACTGCTATTAAATCCTTTCATGCTTGTTGGTGTACTCTCTCACTATCACATTTCCTTGTTCCGGTCTCAAGAATTCTTCCTCCAACTGCTTGATCGTTCTTCGTGACGAACAACACCACAGTGATGTACTGTGTCAATTAAAAACCTTATCAAGCAGATCTTGCAACTGCTATTAAATCCTTTCATGCTTGTTGGTGTACTCTCTCACTATCACATTTCCTTGTTCCGGTCTCAAGAATTCTTCCTCCAACTGCTTGATCGTCGTTCGAGGAAAAATATTTCTCTAAAGATTCTTGCAAACTCATCCCATGAAATCATATTGGCTGTATCTGACACCCTAATTGCATTTACCCTCCCCTGTCACTATAAAGCCTCATATTTAAACATCGTCACAACAGAAACCGCATTTTCCTTCTTCGCCCACTTACTAGTATTAAATCCTTCCTCTATCTCTGTGATCCATGTTGATGATACGATAAGATCAATGTCCCCGTGTGGAACGCCCGTAGATCCGGGCTAGTCAATTTAGAGACGATAAGCATAAAAAATGACTTTTTGATGGAAGATTATTTAGAAGGATTAATATCAACCAAGTTTTATTATATGTCACAAGGTTTTTGTGCATATAAAAAACGCCAAAATCCGAGTCATAACGAAGAAGTTATGACCTGTCGAAGTTTCGCGACAGAACTGGCACAACCCAACGCGACCCAGCGTGACGTAAATAGTGAATTTAAGGTAGATATATATATATATATATATCCTTAGTGATCTAAACGAGAGTCTAAGATGTCTTCGATAGTAGTCCAACGATAAAAAGACAGACGAAAACGAAGTTCAGATGAAGGAGTTACGAATTTCGGTCTTTTCTGGCCGTGATTTTGGGGACGTCACAGTTGGTATCAGAGCATTAGTTTAAGCAAACTAGGAATTTGTAGGAAATTTCTAGACTTGAACTTAGAATGCTAAGTATTGATCGTGAGGAGTGTGTCTAAACTATGTTAGGTAGTACACCTAAATTGACACAAGAAGTCCTAGTAAAGTCTAGGAAAATTGTTTATGATTATTTGGACACATTCGCATGTGTTAAATTGTTTTGTGATTTTCATATACTACCGGAAGCACAAGACTCACACTTGGATTAGGAAAAGTCAAAAGGTTACCAAGAAGATAGTAATTGATTCTGTTTTATTCAAGTGTGTCATTACCCTTGTTTTGGTAGTGACTAGTAAGATGGTTCTTATTCCGACCCTAGTGGTCATATCAAATTGAGTCCGACTACGAGGAGTTTGTTACGTGGTTCATAGAACCAAGTTTGAGGTAGCATCTGACTCAAGTCAGAAGATTGAAATCAATGCGATTGTTAATATCGTGCTTGATAAAAAAGGAGTTTGTAGCTAGGCATGCTACATGTTAAAAATGTGATTATATCACATTAGAATGTGAAGGAAGTT
Organism: Lactuca sativa; assembly: GCF_002870075.4. Taxonomy (NCBI): domain Eukaryota; kingdom Viridiplantae; phylum Streptophyta; class Magnoliopsida; order Asterales; family Asteraceae; genus Lactuca; species Lactuca sativa. The sequence goes on along the minus strand of NC_056627.2, from coordinate 63,205,238 downwards.
ATATTCCATTCAGGAATTTGACTCTAATTGACTTGAGTCTAAGCGTTGCATCATACGATGAGAGGTCATTAGAACATGACCCATCGATCTATTGCAATAGATGAATGAAAGTACTTATCCTAATAAGAAGAAGGAGTCCTCAATAAGGATTTATTTTGTTACTCGGAAGTTATGGTTGAACGTACAACATAGTACGATAAGCAAATGCAAGATTGGGCATCGTCTGCGGTCAAGAAAGCCATAGAGTTAAATACTCTTTCGAGGAAACATAGAAGTTACGGTTATTACCTAGGATGAAGAGATAACGTGTGGAATCATTATGCAAGCCCTATTTCTTTGATGATTCCGGGACGTAATCAACCTAAGGGGGAGATAATTGTAACGCCCGTAGATCCGGGCTAGTTAATTTAGAGACGATAAGCATCAAAAATGAATTTTTGATGGAAGATTATTTAGAAGGATTAATCTTAACCAAGTTGTAGTATATGTCACAAGGTTTCCGTGCATATAAAGAACGACAAAATCCGAGTCATAACGAAGAAGTTATGACCTGTCGAAGTTTCGCGACAGAACGGGCACGACCCAGCGCGACCCAGCGTGACGTAAATAGTGAATGTAAGGTAGATAGATATCTATCCTTAGTGATCTAAAAGAGAGTCTAAGATGTCTTCGATAGTAGTCCAACGATAAAAAGACAGACAAAAACGGAGTTCAGATGAAGGAGTTATGAATTTCGAACGGACTTTTCCTATCCCGGCCTACTAAAGATAATATATAAGTAATATATTTATAATATATTAAAAATAAATTCAAAATTAGCCAAAGGATTCTAAACGATAGTTGTAGAGCATAATCTCACCTACGCGTCGATATAAAGAACGTCGAAAACGGAGTTCGTATGCGAAAGTTATGAATTTCTGAAGTTCGGGGCGCGAAACCCCAAAACTGTCAGATACCACGACGTGGCAAGTAGTGCCACAACGTGGAAAGTCTTCTGACACCTCCGGGAGTCCCCCAGATGCAACTTGCGATGACGCATGCAGTGACGACCAAGCCCACGACGTGGAAAAAGGTGCCACGATGTGGCAAGGGTAGATTTTGCCCTGTAAATAGATTTGAAGGGCTAGCCGAGTTTGGTTGCTCATTCTATCATCTGTCTCCCATATTACATCGTTTTACGTGCAATTTTAACCCCCCAAAGCCCCGGTATCACCCCGAGACCCGAAGCAAGTCCCTAAGCCCGAAGATCCCGAGAAGAAAAGAGTTTCCGAGCCGAAGCTCTGCCCGCGAGAAACCCGGTGTGTGAAGTGATCCCGGTTTCACCGAAGAATACTACCATTGCAAGCCGTAGTGCTGTTCGATCATCTTCTGATCAAGTGAGTGTCTGGTCACTTTCTTCTAACACATTAAGTATTTGCTATGAAATACGTGCTATGTCTTTATGTATTGTTGTTTGTTTGAGATGTTGGTGGAATACATGAACTATATAGGTTTTAATGAGTTAAAATGTATATGTATTTTGTAACTACAAATATGTTGGGTAGGACATGGGTAGATGAGATCCGTGAGTATGGATCAGATCAAGAGATTAGTTTAGATCCATGAGTAGGAATCAAATCAAGAGGCTAGTTTTAGATCCGTGAGTATGGATTAGACCAAGAGGTTAGTTTTAGATCCGAGAGTATGGATCAAGTAAGGAGATAAACTTGCTATTTGTCCAGGAGTATGAATTAAGACTAAGTTAATTGTCCCTAGTCTGGGAGTATGGATTGGGCAAAGTTATAGTCCGGGAGTATGGATTGGGCACAGTTATAGATCTGGGAGTATGGATCATATCAGGATTAGGGTATAGTTAATTGTCCCTATTCCGGGAGTATGGAATGGGTACAATTATTGATCCGGGAGTATGGATCAGACCAGGAGGTTAGTTTTAGATCCGTGAGTATGGATCAGGTAGTTTTAGATATATGAGTATGGATCAGGTGAAAAGGTAGTTTTAGATCCGTGAGTATGGATCAGGGGAAAAGGTTAGTTTTAGATCTGTGAGTATGGATCAGGTGAAAAGGTTAGTTTTAGATCTGTGAGTAGGGATCAGGTAACGAGGAAAATTTTAGATACGAGAGTTTAGATCGTGTCGTTGTGAGGACCGATGGGGTGGGATAAGAGTTGCCTTTATATGGTGAAAATGTACTAGTTTGAATGTTCTATATTTATAAATATATGATATAACATTGTGGGATGAAAACCCTATATGCTCACCAGGCTCCCAAGCCTGACCCACTCAGTTTTCTTTGTATCACAGGTATCGATACGAAGACATATTTCACGGAGAGATTTAAAGGAGATATAAATCATTAGTGTAATTAAATGTAAGTTCTGTTTATGCTTATATATCTGTATCGGAACATGACATCCCGAGGTTTTATTATTAAAGGAAAATACATTCTCTTTGATAAATGTTTTGATAAGTTATCATCATATCTTGTTTTGGGAACAAATTCCGCATCTCTTTTAAATCAAAAGGATTTACTCTGAAAATATTTTAAAAAGCATAAATGAAATCGGTCTTTTCTGGCCATGATTTTGGGGATGTCACAGTTGGTATCAGAGCATTAGTTTAAGCGAACTAGGAATTTGGAAGAAATTTCTAGTCTTAAACTTAGAATGCTAAGTATTGATCGTGAGGAGTGTGTCTAAAATATGTTAGGTAGTACACCTAAATTGACACAAGCACTAGTTTATTTTAGGAATGACGCCTAAAATGCTTTTATGTGCTAATTGTTTTGTGTGATAGCTAAATTGATGCTATTATTTGTTCAGATCTATGGTCTGTTGCCGACCGGATCTGGAAACCTTATGTGTTTTGGATTCGAAGCGTACGACTACGAAATTAGAACTAGCATGTAAACGTTTCGGGGCGATAAGGAGATTTATACGTTTATCGTAATTAAAACTTTTTTATTTTAAAAATTCTCGCTTAGTACACCAAATGTCTGCTTGGATGTACAAGAGGTCATGGTGAAGACTCATAGAGAATTGAGTAAATGGAGGAAATGAAAAGGCTTATGATAGTGAATGACACCTATCGGAAGATATCATAAGGATGGTATCTTGCATTTAGATGATGTCTTATAATAGTACGTTCAGAGGAGTACGATACGTCTGAGGTACACCTTCGATTGGCAGGATGATGGAACGATTGATGAAATTCTTGAAGTTGTCTCATCGTCTGGTATTTCCATCACCAATCGAGTTGAAGTAGAGTTGATGATTGAAGATTGAGCAATGAAGAAGTCCTAGTAAAGTCTAGGAAAATTGTTTATGGGACACATTCGTATGTGTTAAATTGTTTTGTGATTTTCTTGTATGGTGACTTGGTCGACTACAGGACAATACTTGGGACGAGTATGAGTAGGTGTGAAAGGTAGTAGATGCATATACTACCGGAAGCACATGACTCACACTTGGATTAGGGAAAGTCACAAGGTTACCAAGAAGCTAGTAATTGATTCCGTTTTGTTCAAGTGTGTCATTACCCTTTTTCGGTAGTGACTAGTAAGATGGTTGTTATTCCGACCCTAGTGGTCATATCAAATTGAGTCCGACTATGAGGAGTTTGTTACGTGGTTCATAGAATGTCTCTAGTAACTCTACATCTACATATACCTCTACCTCGACCCTGACCACGCCAACAACTAGAATTAGGGTTTACAGGAGTCTCTAGTACTTCTCCGAGTGCAACAACTTCGACTCCAACTAGAATGTCTTCCCGCTCTAGTGTTACCCTAGTAAGCCTCCCTGATATCCTTGAGGACATGATGCCTACTAGTAAGATATAGTCTAAATTAGATGCTAGGTCACCTCTCGCTCCTTTCGTCTAAGCTTAAGTGTTTACGGAAATGCATAATCTGCTTAAACAACGCTCTGATACCAACTTGTAACACCCCAATTTACATATATAGATTATATGACGAATAATCGTTCCAACATCTCCCAAGACCAATTCTAAACTTACTTATAGACTAAACTATATCAGAATCAAAAGAAAATAAAATAAAGTCTTCAATTGAACAACTTTGGGTGTTACGTCTTTGCGGAATTCCACTGTCGTCTTCTAGATCAATCCTTCTCCTTGGACTTTTCTCTGTCACTTGCTAAATAGTTTCCTGGGTTGTGCACATTTAAAGTTTCTAAAGGGTAATCCTAGGGCCTAGTGAGTTCCTGTTGCACATATATGTCCATCACTTAAAAAAAGTTCTTATCATATAGTTTCAATAAATCATACAACAAACATATCACCTAATGACATAATTTAGGGGAACGATTAATTATCCAGAGAAAGAACCAAATGTTCATTTATCTTCTCCTTGAGACAACTCATCATCCATTGTACTCAAGTATTTTAAATATCCAAGGAAATGAGTAAAATTCTCAATTCCCATCTCCGACGATCGCACACATTTGTTATGCTCAAGGCGATTAAACACCCACCAATTCCTACTAAACATGTCACCATAAAAACACACACGGTAGATAACAAATCCAAAATAACATTTGTACACAACCATAGTTATCATAAAATACCCCATGAATAAATAATTGAAACACCGCATATAAAACACATGATAAACATTTATATGCGAGCAACCACAGAACACGAAAAAACTCACCTCGTAACCGACAAATCATAACTGAATCTTGTCATGCTACTCGCACCTACATTCCACCAACAAGTTTTCTAAGACAATAAAACCTAGAAGCACATCCTACGTGTTCATTTTGGTTATATTATCTGTGTGTCTCGTTCAGCCGATCAAAATAATAACCATTTACGTTACTTAAAACGTACATAATAATTTTAGTACAAGTATTATCTTCTGTTGCACCAATATTTTCATATAAATAAAGCTCCATTCTTAAATATAATACTCATATATTAAAACAATTAAAACAATTTGGTTTTAATAATAACAATAATAACTAGCTGCTTAGTAAAACTTGATGGACCATTTTTTGTCCTACTTATTTTCGTACGATTTCTAAATGAATTTAGAATTGTCAAAATGTTAATAGTTCAGGGACTATTTATGTAACTTCAGGTTTTAGTTCAAACTAAAAGGAATGAAAACGTTGTTTTAAGAAACCGAAAACTTGGTCAAAACCAGATGGGCTCTTTCAGTAAATTTAATTCCCCTACAAATAAAAAGTACACAGTGGACTGGAGGTGTGAGGCAGAAGATATTAGAGGAGGCACACAAGTCCAAGTTCCCTATACATCTAGGGCTACAAAAATGTACAGAGACTTGAGACTGAGTTACTGGTGGCCCTGCATGAAGCGGGAGATCGTCTGGTTTGTGGAGCGGTGCTTGACCTGCAGGAAGGTCAAGGCCGAGCATCAACGACCGTATGGCAAGGTTCAAGCGCTAGCCATTACCATGTGGAATTGGGAAGAGGTCATTATGGACTTCATTATAAAGTTACCAAGGACGGTAAGGGGTGTGGACACCATATGGGTAATCGTGGATAGATTAACGAAGAGTGCCCACTTTATTCCGATTCCCGAGAGTATATCCGCTGAAAAGTTGGAAAATATTTATGTGCGGAAGGTGGTGACTAGACACGGGGTGCCGGTGTCGGTAATCTCTGACAGGGATGTTCGATTTACATCTTGGTTCTGGAAGAAGTTTCACGTGGAATTGGGCACTCAACTGCATTTTAGTACAACGTACCACCCCGAGACAGATGGCCAACGTGAGAGGATGATCCAATCATTTGAGGATATGCTGTGAGCATGCATGTTGGATTTTAGAGGGAGTTGGGATACGTACCTCCCATTGGCAGAGTTCTCGTACAATAAGAGTTACCATGTCAGTATCGACCGACCTCCATTCGATATGTTGTATGGTAGGAGGTGCAGGACCCCAGTTTGTTGTGGCGAGGTTGGACATCGGTTCATGGGAAGCACTGAGGTAGTGCTCAAGACTAGCAGGCTGATTCAGCAGGTGCGCGACCGACTGTGGGTCGCGCAAAGTCGTCAGAAAAGTTATGCTGACCGGCAACTTTCGGATCTGGAATTATAGGTGGGGGATTTCGTGCTATTAAAGGTGTCTCCCTGGAAGGGGTCATCAGGTTTCAAAATAGGGGTAAATTAGGTCCACGATATATAGGCCCTTGTAGAATTATGGTCCGGGTGGCCAAGGTGGCATATCGCTTGGAGTTGCCGGATGAGCTTAGCCAGAATCACAACACTTTCCATGTATCACAGCTTCGGAAGTGTGTCACCGACAAGGGCACAGTCATTTCTTTGGACGACATATAGGTGGATGAGAGCTTGAACTACATTAAACGACATGTTGCGATTCTAGATAGTAAGACCAAGGTCCTTCTGAACAAGGAAGTGAAGATAGTGAAGGTGCAATGACAGCACTGAAGGGGCTCCGAATGGACATGGGAGCCGAAGGATGAGATGCGAGAACACTATTCAAATATGTTTGGATCAACAGGCTTCGAGGACGAAGTCTAGTTCAAGTGGGGGAGATTTGTAACACCTGTTCCAGGTATTACTTGAATGATCTAAGTTTTAGGGTTTTTGTGCATGGACTCAGCGAGTTGGGAGTCCAAGTCGTCGAGAAAAGATATTTTATGGATGCAGGATCGGGACCTACTCAACGAGTCGGAAGGCCCGACTCGACGAGTAGGAGTTGTAAAGAGAAACCCTAATTTTTAGGGTTTGCACCCTATTTAAAGAATATAACCTGCCTCTTGTGGCCTCCCTTAGCACCTTACTACCCAGAGGAGAGAGTTTTCGGCCGTGAACCCCTATTGAGTAAGAGAAATAGCCTTTGTGAGCAATTTTGGAGTATTTGTGAAGGGTTTTGGAGCTTGAAGAAGAAGGAGACAGGAGAGGAACAACAGATCCAACATCTACTTCATATTGGTCGTCATCCTAAGGTATACAGTCATGACCTTGACCTCTAGTTGTTTAGATCTCTCTGTAGGGTTTTGAGCATTCTAACACTCCTAAGGTGTTCATGCAACCCTAGAAACCTTGGATCTATGTTTGACTAAGACACATGCAAAATTGATTTTCTAAGGTTCATAATCCTATCTAGCATACATGGGGAACTTTTAAACATAAAAGTAAGCTAGAAAACATACCTTGTAGTGGTTTGGATTCCTTGAAAACCTTGTGAGCCTAGCACCCAAGGTGTGATGCCTCAAATGTCTCACATAACACCAAATGCTATTGGAATGACTTTGAAAGAAATGAAGAACACTTAGAAATCAGCTTGCCCTCTTCTTTCTTGCTTAAGTGTCGAGTTTGGTGAACATAATTGTCATGACCTTCATTTCCATGACCCATGGGTCAATAAACACCATGGAGCATCCTATGGGTTTTAGCCCAACATGATAATCCATGGAGCATTAGCCCACTATACAAGTATGAGTGATTTACACAATCAACCCATATATTTAATTAGTCTTCTTTTGATCACTTAATTAATTCCAAATTAATTCTTGATCAATACTAATTAAATAATACTATTATTATATTAGAACTTATAATATATTAATAAACCATAAGTGTTATTTCTCTCATTTTAGTCTATCCAAATGCATGATGTCAGGCAACCCAAATGGACCATGCCAAACCGAGTCAAGTACATACCAGAAATAGTTATGGACTTAGAAACCTTATCCAACACTCTCTTCTTGAATGTAATTGACCATTTTGGGGCAAAATGGAGTCAAACTTAGATCTGGAAATATCACAAGGATATGGTTCTAGATCTGGAACTCTTTAGGTCCCCAATGGCATAAAGTTGCTTCCTTTATGTAATTTAGCCCCTTTCCATGCATGAGAACCATGTAAGAAGCTTAGTATTGAGGATATAGCCTTGGAGGAACTTGCATGCATGTAAAGTTTGCTACTTCACGTGGTATCTGCACTAGGAGAAGTTTGATCTAAAGTTTGGGAACTTAGATCCGACTTAAAAGGGCTGAACTTGAAGAAGACTGAAGTAACTCGTCGAGTCCCTTGGCTGACTCGACAAGTCAAGTAGGGTTTGCTCGTTTTCGGTTCTCATGTGTTTTCAGTTCAGGAGTTTTCGGTTGGCATGAGTTTTCGGTCCCATAAGTTTCATAAGGGACTCGACGAGTTACATACGTGACTCGGCGAGTGGATGACTTATTCGATGGGAACTCGACGAGTAACTGGATGCACTCGACGATTTTAGGTCAACATGGACTATTGACCTTGACTATGACCAAGGTTGACCAGGGTTGACTTTGAGGGTAATTTTGGGTTTATGACAAGTTAATCACATGATGATTATAGGCAGTTGAGGATGATCATTACGTGCGGAGATACCTGATTCTAGCTTGTTAGTTCAACATGCAAGAGGTGAGTCTTCTCACCATACCAATGGGTCTAAGGCACCAAGGCCGAACCATTTTATGATATGTGGTACACTAGATGTAGTAGAGATATGTGGTATGATAGTTAGATTTATGCTAAGCTGTATGCTAGTGATTATGTGTTTTTTGCATTAAAGACCATGGGGGAGCCCATGACACTTGGATGTAAGACCATGTGGGGGAGCCTATGGCTGTTCGGCAGGGAATGACCATGGGGGGAGCCCATGACAGTTAGGTGTAAGACCATGTAGGGGAGCCCATGACATCCTTATGCAGGGATATGTGGTAGAGATAGCTTTAATAGCTAGTGTTATATGTGGTATAGATAGATTTTATAGTGTCACACCCCCAAACCGAAACGACGGAAACGTTCGGGGGCGGATGACTTCACGTGGTAACGTAACAAATGAATACATAGTAAAGAAATCAATACAACCATCATATATATAATTGAAAGTTTACATTGTTAAAAGGTACATGTTCAAAACCAATTACAATATGATGCCAAAATATGAATTTAAACTGGCGCCGCAGCGTCCCTTCTTCAAAAGCTGTTTGTTACCTGTAATTACTGAGTCCCTGGGACATACAAGTAGTTTTGAAAGAGTAGATCGGCATTTAAGCTAGTGAGTTTCATAAGTATTAAATCACAACGTTTGTATGAAATGAAATATTTTGTTTTTGTTTGGTTGTTCCTAGAAAATCCCATATTTTCTACTAGCATAAATGTAGCCTTCTATCAAGACAAATGTTTATTTCTAGAAAATTTATGTATGTATAAAATTGCTAATACGTCTGAAAAACCCCGTAAATCAATGTATTTTTAATACTCCATGTGAGTTTTATAACCATGCTATTGACTAGAAATGCCTATATACAACGTTCTTTAGTCGTTGGAATGTTCTGATGTTTGTCACCCTAAATGGTGTACTGTAGCTAACAGTCAAGGCGCGGGGTTGTCAATCCCATATAGATCTATACATAAACACCATGCTCCCCCTCCAAGGGATTCTGGTATATAATACAGGACTTGAATTGTGTACTCGAACGTACGTGAAGTTAATGTCTCACAAAACTTAGTATAAAACGGATTTACTTGTGAAAATGTTCGTTTGTTCTTGTATGTGAAATTAAACTTCTTGAAATAGTGTTTCTAGTATGTAAAAGTTCGTGATGTTCTCGTAAAACTATACCTATTATAGTATTCTAAAAGTGTGTCTCGTTTGTATAGTAAACCCTAGTGAAATGCTCACTTGTTATGAAAAGTATAATTTTTGTAGTGCCTAGATGGTCACATATACATACAGTATAAGCAGGGTGTTTGATTTATACATATATAAAAACATTTTTCATTTCAAAAGATATGATGTTATCGTGATATATTTTGCATACAAAAGCTTCCTTATAATAGTTATAAATCACATATGATTCCGTTGATAAAAAGTGTATAATGAAACTTTATATAACACACGATAATAATTGTGTGTTTTACTTGTATTTCCCCCTTAAAAGCATATAAAAGCATTTATAAAACATTTAAAAGTGTGGATTATAAGGGTATGAACTCACTTGAAAGATCGGAAAAGGCGAGATGAAAACCGAGCAGAATTTCGACTAGAGAAAGCAGATTTTCTCGGGATTCTCGGGAATCTCGGGAGCACAAATGACCTTCGGGACTTGAGCAAGGAAACCGGGGCTTTGGGATAGTACGTGCATGGAAAACGAGGCAAAAACTCAAGAAAGATGAGAGGAATTGGCCCTTTTCTTTGGAACCCTCACATCCCTTTTATAGGGGGTGGGAACCGCCTCGGTGCGCTGGGCGTACGCGAGTATGCTGGATCTTCGTTTCGAGATTTTTTGCTGTCTGTCGCTAAGCCGAACTTGGAAAAATCATCACTTCTTTATACGAAGTCAGATTTGGGCGTTCTTTTTACGTACGATCACAGTTTAATGTCATCTAACATAGTAGGTAATTAATTTGAGATTTTTGGACATTTTATTTTCGAAGTTAATTTCATTATATCAAAAGTGGTTACAATACTTGACATTTTAGGTCATTACATAGAGTTGAAATATCGGGTTGTCACATCATCCCCCCGTTAGAGGGAATTTCGTCCCGAAATTTAAAGTAAGAAAGATACTTGTGAATCAGAGAAAAAGATGAGGGTAGTTTTGTTTCATCTGATCTTCGCGTTCCCATGTGAATTCAGGTCCTCGCGTGGCGTTGCAGCGAACCTTCACAATGGGTATGCGACTTTGTTTTGTTTTTTTAACCTCTCGGTCCATGATTTCTACCGGTTCTTCCACAAAGTGGAGGCACTCGTTAATCTCGATCTCGTCGAGTGGAATAACAAGAGTCTCATCGGACAGACACTTTTTCAAGTTTGAGACATGGAAGGTTGGATGTATGTTACTAAGTTCACGTGGTAGATTAAGCTTGTAAGCTACAGGGCCGATTCTGGCAAGAATCTCGAAAGGCCCTATGTATCTTGGATTTAGCTTTCCACGCTTTCCAAAGTGTATTAAGCCCTTCCACAGTGAGACCTTCAATAGAACGCGGTCTCTTACCTGGAATTCCAAAGGTTTCCTCCTTTGGTCAGTGTAGCTTTTCTGGTGGTCTCTAGAGGCTTTCAATCGTTCATGAATCTGAACGATCTTCTCTGTCGTTTCCCGTATGATTTCCGGACCGGTGAGAGTGCTTTCAGGAACTCGTTCTTTAGCTAACTGGGTGTTGCCAACTTCAGTCCAGCACAGAGGGGACCTGCACTTACGGCCATAGAGGGCTTCAAATGGAGCAGCCTTTATGCTCGTATGATAACTATTGTTGTATGAAAATTCGACAAGGGGTAAATGGATATCCCATGCCTTTCCAAAGTCAATCACACATGCTCTCAGCATATCTTCCACAGTTTGTATCGTTCTCTCACTTTGCCCGTCTGTTTGTGGATGATAGGCTGTACTCATGTCCAGCCTAGTCCCCAGGGAACTTTGTAGTGACTGCCAGAACCTTGAAGTGAATCTACTATCTCTATCGGAGATAATGGATATCGGAACACCATGCAGTCGCACTATTTCCCTTATGTAAGTTCTTGCAAGCCTTTCCATCTTGTCAGTCTCCTTTATTGGTAGAAAATGCAAGGATTTGGTCAACCTGTCGACGATGACCCATATGGTATCGAGTCCACCCGTCATCTTGGGCAACTTGGTTATGAAGACCATAGTAATCCGTTCCCATTTCCATTTTGGTATCTCTGGTTTCTATAGTAATCCTGAAGGTTTCTGATACTCGACTTTAACCTTAGCGCATGTAAGACATTTACTTACGAAGGTAGCAATTTCTTCTTTCATGTTAGGCCACCAATATAGTTTCTTAAGATCCAGATACATTTTATCTGAACCTGGGTGAACGGAATATCTTGTGTTGTGTGCTTCGGCCATGACTACATCTCTAAAACCACCATGTTTCGGTGTCCAGATATGGTCCATGAGATAATATGCTTTGCCACCCTTGATTGCTAGATTCTTTTCCATTCTGCTCAGGGATTCACCCGCCACATTTTTGGGTTGCAAAGCTTCCAGTTGAGTCTCCTTAGTTTGTGTGGATAAGTGGGAATGGATAGTCATAGTCATAGATTTGACTCTCCAACCAATGTATTCTTTTCGACTGAGGGCGTCAGCTACCACATTGGCCTTGCCAGGATGATAACGAATTTCACATTCGTAGTCATTGAGTAGCTCGACCAATCGTCATTGTCGCATGTTGAGCTCCTTCTGATTAAAAATGTGTTGAAGGCTCTTGTGTCCGGTGAAGATAGTACTCTTTGTTCCGTACATGTAGTGTCTCTAGATCCTCAGAGCAAATACCACTGCTCCTAACTCAAGATCATGTGTTGTATAGTTTACTTCGTGTATCTTAAGCTGACGGGAAGCATAAGCAATAACCTTCCCTCTTCGCATAAGAACACAACCAAGTCCTTGGTTTGATGCATCGCAATACACTACGAAATCTTCTATCCCTTCTGGGAGGGATAGTATCGGTGCGGTGCATAAAGCCTGTTTCAGTGTTTGGAACGCCTTCTCTTGTTTTGCTTCCCAGTCAAAGGCCACGCCTTTCTGGGTCAATGTAGTAAGAGGTTTCGCAATGCTAGAGAAGTTCTTTATGAACCTGCGATAATAGCCAGCGAGACCTAGAAATTGACGAATCTCTGTAGGTGTCTTCGGTGCCGACCAGTTCTCAATGGCCTTAATTTTGTAGGTGTCCACGTGTATCCCCTTCTCGCTAACAACGTGGCCCAAAAATTCGACTCTTCGAATCCAAAATTCGCATTTAGAGAACTTCGCATAGAGCTTCTCCGATGATAATATTTCTAAGACTTTTCGTAGGTGCTGACTATGCTCTTCCTTACTTCGGGAATAGATAAGTATATCATCAATGAAGACGATGACGAACTGATCCAAGTAAGGACGGCACACCCTATTCATTAGGTCCATGAATACCGCTGGTGCGTTGGTTAATCCGAACGACATCACTACAAATTTGTAGTGTCCATAACGGGTTCGGAAGGCTGTCTTGGGAATATCCTCCTCTAGTACTCGTAATTGGTAATATCCGGATCGAAGATCTATCTTCGAGAAGTAGTTTGCTCCTTGAAGTTGATCAAATAGGTCGTCAATGCGGGGCAGAGTATAACGATTTTTGACAGTAAGTTTGTTCAGTTTTCTATAGTCAATACACATACGGAACGATCCGTCTTTCTTCTTTACAAACAAGACCGGTGCTCCCCAAGGTGAGAAACTTGGTCTAACGAATCCTTTTTGATGGAGTTCGTTAAGCTGACTGGAAAGTTCTTGCATCTCTGCTGGTGCCAGACGGTAAAGCGATTTTGCTACTGGGGTAGCCCCTGGAACTAAGTCGATTCTAAACTCGACTTAACGTTGTGGTGGTAATCCCAGTAGTTCTTCTAGAAAGATATCGGGAAAGTCGCGTACTTCTGGAATGCTCTTAATGTCCTTTACTTCCTGACTCGTATCGACGATGTTTGCAAGAAATGCACGACAATCCTTCGGCAAACACTTTCGAGCTTGGATGCACGAAATGATGCGAAGGTTTGTACTTGATTTGTCCCCATAAATCACTAATGTTTCGTCGTTAGGGAGATTAAGACGAACTGCTTTCTCAAAGCACATGATGTCGGCGCGAAGAAGACTTAACCAATCCATGCCGACTATGACGTCGAAACTGTTTATTTGGACCGGCATGAGGTTGATTGGGAAAGAATGACCTTTTAAAGTTAATGTACAACCCATGTATATGCAATTAGTGTTTTCTGTTTTTCCGTTTGCCATTTTTATTGTGAATGATTTTTCTAACATTCTAGGTTTATCTTTAAGTAAGTGAATAAAGTTTTGACTCACGAAGCTTCTCTCTGCTCCACTATCGAACAGTATGCATGCATATGAATTATCGAGAAGAAACGTACCAGCAACTATTGTAGGATCACCTACGGCTTCTTCGTGGCCTATAGCCAAAACTCGTCCCACCCCGCCGGTATTTGCTGCCTTCAGGCAGTTTCTCTTGTAGTGGCCCACCTCGCCACATCCGTAGCAAGCTTGGCCTACACCAGCGTTGGGAACTTGAGTGATCGGCTTTACGGGGGCTCTACAGAAATGGACAGTGTGTCCCTTTCTGTTGCAGTTGGAGCACTGCATTTCCCGACAAGGTCCATTGTGGTGGTAAGTGCATTTGGTGGACTTTGGAAAGTTACCCACATAAGGCTTTGATGGGTATGGATTTGTAGGAACGGTAGTAGGTACAGTAGCATCATTCACTATAACTAGTTGTTGTTTCTTCGAGGATTCTTGGGAAGACCCACCCTTCCCTTTATTCCATCCTCTCTTCCTGTTATTGTTGTTGTTGCTTCCCTTTTGTGGTTCTGGTGTAGAAATTGTTGAGTTCTGATGACTTCCGTGATCAACAAGAGATTATGCCAGTTCCTTGGCACTTTCAAAAGTGTCGGGTTTTGAAGCTAACACGCTTGAATGAATTTGGGGTGACAGTCCCCAAATGTATCTCTCTATTTTCTTGCTCTCAGGAGCAATCATATCTGGGCAAAGGATTGCCAGATCACAGAATCTGTTGGTATAAGTTGCTATATCGGTTCCAATCATTCCAAGAGTCCAGAGTTCGTGCTCGAGTTTTTGAATTTCTCCTCGTAGACAGTATTCTCTCATTAACATGATTTTTAAGCTCTCCCAGCTTATTGCATTTGCCACTATCAGAGTAAGTGCCTTAACGTGGCCATTCCACCAAGTTCAAGCTCTGTCAGTAAGCGTGAAAGTGGCAAACTTGACTTTGCTGTGCTCGGGACAGGAGCAGAACTCAAAGACTGCTTCAAAACCATCACACCACCAGTTCCATTAAACATCTGGGGTTTGACATTCGTAAAGTCTTTATAGGTGCACTCTCGGCATTGCCCATGACTCTCGCCATGGTAGGAAGGAAGTGTGCCAATTCCCGAACCAGTAGTAACAGGGGTATTGATTTGTGACATGGCAGCCGCCACAGCTGCTGTGACTGCTTCTTGGAACATGGCAATATCAAATTGAGGAGGTGGAGGCGGTGGTGGTACAAGTGCTTCCCCACCGTTGTTTCGTCTCGGGTTTCTACGCGGAGGCATCCTTCAACTATAGGTTAAAAAGATAAAGATAAGAATTCCATAGCATAGAAAATGAATGTGTCTCATGAGCTAAGTCGTTATAGTTCAACAACAGATGATAGTATAAGTTTTAAAGATAGAAGAATGAAAGTTATTCGTCAATCCGAATATATGAAACAAGCGTATGGTTTCTCCATAACATTTTAAGGATTGAACGTAATACTCAACGTAGTAAAAATAGTGTGCCACTTATATTAATATAATAGTTGATACAACGATCACGAAAATTTGACCCCTAAAAGGGTCTCCGGTTACAAAGTTTAAGAAAAATAAAAACTTTTAGCCGAGGTCCTAACTTATAACAAAATTTGGGATTTTGGCAAGCACTACTTGCGACGTAGGTTGCGCTTGGAGCTTGACTCTGCATCCGATTGCTTTGATTCCATAAGACGCCTATCGAAGGCGGCTTGTTGTTCCCTCAATTCGGAGAGGGCTGCAATCATTTGCACTTGGAATGCCTCGGTTTGGAGTTGGGCATTGTGCTGAGCTTTGCCTAGCCTACGGATGTCGGAAGTGTGAACCTGTACTTCCACGTTGACTTCCCGAATCCGGCTAGCTTGAACTCCGGATTGGTAGGACTGTTTGGCTAGTTTGCCCACCATGACTGGGAGTGCCCAATTGGCTGAACCTCCGCTATGGACATCGTAGAAGTCTCGGCACATGCCGTAGGGAGGGCGTAGACTTTGTTGTTGGCTCCAATGGTGGAGGTGTCTTCCCCAAATGGGAGTCGGTCCTTGAAAGTTTCTCACGAAGACTAGAGGTTGTGTGGGTGGTGGGTTGATTACTTCTGGCTCTAAGTCGGTACCGGAGTCATCCTCTTCATCCAATTCTATGGGTTCTTCTTCCTCCTCGGGATCCTCTTCGATCCATCCCCCGTTGCCTTGGTTGGGATAGTAGGGGTCGTCGGGGTGATGAAATCCATCCATTTGACTGTACGAGAATAGGGTTATAAGAATTGAATAAAATTTGGAACATGTAAGACTAAACATGTAAGTTAAGCTATTTTATGTAGCAAATACTCCTATAGTATTTAAATTCGCGTGTTCAATTCTTGTGATGTTTTGGTAAGTTTCGACTTGTTGCTCACTACGAGCATTCCTCGATATACATTGGTCCGATCTCAGGAAAATATGGTTGATCATGCTATATTTGTCCCAAATCTGATTATATATATATATATATATCGATTCTTAATCGTAGTGTCCAACTTGTCTAAATACTTGTTGTATAGCTATAATCATGAAAATAAGTTGTTGTATGCATGTATTTGTACTTAAATGAACTAACAATTTAAGTTAAATGAAACGCAGCTTAGGCGTAAAACAAAAAATGTTTTGTCAGAGAGTATTAGTCCCTTAAGCATTTATAGTTTGTATATCTTATGTGGTTCGATATACTGAGTTCACTATAAACATTGCTTTGATACCAATCTGTCACACCCCCAAACCGGAACGGCAGAAACGTTCGGGGCGGATGACTTCATGTGGTAACGTAACAAATGAATAAATAGTAAAGAAAGCAATACAACCATCATATATATAATTGAAAGTTTACATTGTTAAAAGGTACATGTTCAAAACCAATTACAATATGATGCCAAAATATGAATTTAAACTGGCGCCGCAGCGTCCCTTCTTCAAAAGCTGTTACCTATAATTACTGAATCCCTGGGACATACAAGTAGTTTTGAACGAGCAGATCAACATTTAAGCTGGTGAGTTTCATAAGTATTAAATGACAACGTTTGTATGAAATGAAATGTTTTGTTTTTGTTTTCTTGTGTTGGGTTTTGAGCATTCTAACACTTCCTAAGTGTACATGCAACCCTAATAACCTTGGATCTATATTTGTCTAATTATCATGCAAAGTTGATTTCCAAGGTTATGATCCTATCTAGCATACATGGGGAACAATTTTAACTTGAATAATAGATAGAATTACATACCTTATTGTTTTAAGTGTTCCTTGAAACCTTGTGAGCCTAGCACCTCAAGTGTGATGCCTCAAATGCTTCACACAACACCAAATGCAAAGTATAAACTTGAGAGAATACTCTAAGACACTCAAAATCGGCCAAGCTCTCTTTTTAACTTGTGTAACTCTAGTGTTTCCGATTTTGGGGAGAGAAATGGTCCTTATATAGTGTGTTTCATTAGGTAAAACCCTAATGTAACATGACTCTTCATTTCTCAATCCATGGGTTAACTCCATGGAGCATCCTATGGGTGGAACCCAACTTGATAATCCATGGAGCCCTTTAGCCCACTATATAAGATATGAAAGATTTACATAATCTACCCATATATTTAATTAGTTATTCTTTTGATCACTTAATTAATTCTAAATTAATTCTTGATCAAAACTAATTAAATAATATTATTAAGATATTAGAACTTATAATATATTAATAAACCATATGTGTTATTTCTCTCATTTAGTTTATCCAATTGCATGGTGCCATGCAACCCAAATGGACCATGCCGGGTCGGGTGAAGTATTTACCAGAATTAGTTATGGACTTAGACACCTTATCCAACAGTTTCCCACTTGGATAAGTCTAATAACTATAACTGCAATACTTCAGGAACCGATCGGCAATCGTAGCTCTTTCAAGGTCTCTCGGAACTGAGAAGATGTTGATACACCATTTAAGATAAGTGATCATATAATCCTCTGTTCTAGATATCAGCCGGACAAATACATGGAACAATGTCTTACTTATTGTCCAGCAGTTTATTTCTCGATTTCCATTTTGTTTGACAAAGAACTTAATTGAACACATCAACTTAGTTCTGACCGGGCCCGATACATAGGTCAAAACAAAATCATCGAGGGGCCCAGATATCAGCTTCTAATCCAAGAAGGAACAGATAAACTTCGACTCATATGTTTGTTCTACCACTCATTGAATTATACACAAAAGCACTTTTATAACATCGAGTTACCAATGCATTTTCGTACAATCAATGCATAACCAACTTGTAAGTAACAAATCATATCTCTAGGTTTGAAGACTTATATGATATTACCGTATCACGATCACTCGAGATAAATTCCATGAAGTGATTCTAGTGAGCGTGGGTTGAGTGCAATGCTCAGAACTTTTGAGCACTCATGATTGTTGTAGCCATGTCCAACACCTTACACCTCTGCAACCAATCATGACAGTCTTGATTCATACCCACTTCCGACAGATGACCGACTGTGGAGGTTTGAATAATATGATATACCAAACATAATTATTCTGGAAGTCAAAACATGCAAACGAAATATAGTAAACGATCGACAAGAGATAGCAACACTTTACTCATAAATAAAACACCTTTTATTCATCATCTAATTTCAATTACACTTTACAAATTTCATAATCTATCTAACTACTAAAACTTATATCATCCTTCAGCCCTATGCTCTGAGCATGCTGGAGATGCTTAACCCTACTCAGTCCCTTCGTGAGGGGATCTGCTGGGTTCTCATCCGATGATACCCTCTTTGCCACAAGGATTCCTTCTTCTATGTGATGTCTGATAAAATGATATTTTCTGTCGATGTACTTGGATCTCCCGTGATCCCTTGGTTCCTTGGCTAAGGCAACAACACTTTCACTATCACAGAAAATTTCCATGGACTCCTTTATAGCTGGTACAACTCCAAGGTCTCCAATGAAGTTCTTTAGCCATATTGCCTCCTTTGCTGCCTCGCTCGCTGCTATATACTCTGATTCACAAGTGGAATCAGCCATTGTCTCCTGATTGGAAGTCTTCCAAGTGATTGCTCTTCCGTTTAAGGTAAAGACCCAGCCCGACTGAGAGTGGAAGTTATCCCTATCAGTTTGGAAGCTAGCATCACTATACCCTACAACTCTCAAGTCATCACTCCCACCGAGGGTAAGGACCCAGTCCTTAGTCCTCCATAGGTACTTGAGGATATTCTTTACCGCAGTCCAGTGAGCCTTGCCAGGATTCCCCTGATACCTGCTAACCATGCTCAAGGCAAAGGCTACATCAGGTCGAGTACACGTCATAGCAAACATGATCGAGCCTACTACTGAAGCATAAGGTATTTGACTCATTTCTGCTATCTCAGCCTCGGTACTTGGGCTTTGTGTCTTACTCAATCTGGCGTTACTCTGGATGGGTAACTCTCCTTTCTTGGAGTTCTGCATGTTGAATCTCTTCAACACCTTGTCCAAGTATGTACTTTGACTAAGTCCAACTAGTCTTTTACTCTGGTTTCTCAAAATCCTTATCCCTAGAATATAGGTAGCTTCTCCTAGGTCCTTCATAGAGAAACACTTCCCAAGCCAGGACTTAACTTCCTGCAGAGTTGGGATGTCATTTCCTATGAGTAGTATGTCATCCACATACAAAACCAAAAAACTAACTATACTCCCACTAGCCTTGACATACACACAAGATTCGTCTTCACTCCTAGAAAAGCCAAATTCCTTGACCTTTTCATCAAAGCAAAGATTCCATCTGCGAGGTGCTTGCTTTAATCCATAAATGGATTTCTCAAGCTTACACACTCTATTAGGGTACTCGTTGCTGACAAAACCTTCTGGCTGACTCATGTAAACATCTTTAGTCAACTTGCCATTAAGGAAAGCTGTTTTGACATCCATTTGCCATATTTCATAGTCATGAAATGCAGCTATGGCTAACATAACCGTAATAGACTTAATCTTGGCTACTGGAGAAAAGGTCTCATCATAGTCCACTCCAGGAATTTGAGAGAAGCCCTTTGCAACCAGTCGAGCCTTATAAGTGTGTACATTACCATCCATGTCGGTCTTCTTTTTGAAGATCCATTTGCACCCTACAGTCTTATGACCTGGTACATTCTCAACCAAGTTGCAAACTTGATTGTCATACATGGATTGTATCTCACTATCCATAGCCTCTTTCCATTTCGCAAACTTGGGGCCTGCCATGGCTTCCGCGTAGCTGTTAGGTTCATCCATACCTACTAGTGTCTCATCACTAATAAGTGTCTCACCTTCCGTAGTAATATGGAAACCATAGTAATGCTCAGGTGCATTCCTAACTCTCGTGGAACGCCTCAGAGGTACAGACTCGTCAATTGGCTCAATAGGAGTTTCCTCCTCAAGTTGAGGGCTAGGGTTTGAAGTTCCTTCACCACTTGACTCTTGAAGTTCTTCAAGGTCAATTTGCCTCCCACTGTCTCCTTGGCTTATAAATTCTCTCTCTCGAAAGACTCCTCTTCTTGCTACAAAGACCACATTATCACTAGGTCTGTAGAAGAGGTAACCAAAGCATCTTTGTGGGTAGCCGATGAAAATACACCTCTTGCTTCGGGGTTCTAGCTTATCATGAGACTCGCGCCACACAAAAGCGTCGCAACCCCAAATCTTGATGTGGTCTAGTTTCGGTACTTTACCAGTCCACATCTCGTGAGGATTTTTGGCAACTTTATTTATAGGGACTAGATTAAGAATATGGCCGGTAGTATCTAAGGCATACCCCCAGAATGAGATTGGTAGCGAAGCTCGACTCATCATGGAACGAACCATATCCAACAAGGTTCGATTACGCCTCTCAGCCACACCATTCAACTGCGGTGTCCTGGGAGGTGTCAATTGTGAGACAATCCCACATTCCCTAAAATAGTCGAGGAACTCTGAACTAAGATACTCACCACCTCGATCGGATCGAAGCATCTTAATGTTTCTGCCCAATTGATTCTCGACTTCCTGTTTAAATTCCTTAAACCTCTCGAAAGTCTCTGACTTATGCTTGATTAAGTAGACATATCCATATCTACTATAATCATCAGTAAAAGTCAAATAACGATTAGCATCCCTTGTGGCATGTTTGAATGGTCCACACACATCCGTGTGCACAAGATCCAACAAACCTTCACCCCTCTCACAAGAACCTGTGAAGGGTGACATTGTCATTTTTCCAAGTAAGCATGATTCGCAACTATCATCAGACTTTAGGTCAAATGACTCCAAGACTCCATCCTTTTGGAGTTGGCCTATGCGTTTCTTGCTGATATTTCCAAGACGACAATGCCATAATGATGCTTTATCCAAGTTATTATTATTAACAGAATCAATACACAATATATTATTTCCTAAGTTATCAACCACATATACTGTTTCATACACGCCATCACAAGGTAATGCTTTAAAATAAAAAACATTATTAAAGAAAGCATTAATCGAACCAACTTCATTATCAAATGAAAAGGTGAAACCTTGTTTATACAATGCATGAAAGGAAATAATATTTCTTGCCATTTATGGCGAATAAAAACGCTTATTCAAATCTAAACTAAACCCACTACTTAGCGATAAAGTATAAACTCCAATCTTGGTGACAGGTGAAGCTTTCGTGTTTCCCATGATCAAGTTTATTCTTCCTTGCTCCATATTCTCACTTCTTCTTAGTCCCTGTAAATCAGAACTGATATGAATACCACAACCGGTATCAAGGACCCAAGAATTAGAATGGGGTTAGTTATTAGATAAGATAGTGTAAATACCTGCATGGTTGGGTTTAACTTTCCCATCCTTCACATCTTGCTGGTACTTTGGGCAGTTCTGCTTCCAATGTGCCTTTTCATGGCAATAGAAGCATTCAGCCTCTTTTGGGTCAGAAGAAGGAGTGATGAAACCTTTATTGGTTCCACTTGAAGAAGATCCATCAAGGGTCCTAACCTTGGTACCCTTCGAAGAATTCTTTCTCTTCTTCCATCGTCCTTTCCCGATTGCCAAGACAGGGGCGGAGTTTGTAGGAGTAGGAGTAGTAACAACCGCCTTACCCTTAAGACCACTTTCTGTGGTCTTTAAGTGTCCTTGAACTTTGCTGAGAGTGACCTCTTCCTTGTTCATGTGGTATGTCATGCGGAATTTATCATAACATGAAGGTAAGGAGTGCAAAATAATATCTATTGCTAGCTCCTCGGGGAAGTTCACATTAAGCATTAGCAAGCGGTCCACAAATCTTTGCATTTTCTGCATGTGGCCCGTGATGGGTTCTCCATCCTTCATTCGGGTTGTTATCATGGAGGAGATGATTTCATACCTCTCTTGTCGTTCACTTTGATGGTATCTTTCCATCAAATCTTGGTGCATTTCAAAAGGGTAGTAGTCCTCGTAGGACTTTTGGAGACCGGCTGTCATAGTGGCCATCATGATGCATGCCACCTTGGTGGCATCCCTTTCATGTGCCCTAAAGTCAACGATTTCTTGAGGAGTAGCAACTATCTCATCAATCTCCTTAAGCTCCTTATCGAGGACATATTCTTTGTCCTCTTAGCGGGTAATCATTCGGATGTTTCTGATCCATTCATTAAAGTTGGATCCATCAAAAGTGACTTTCCCACACAAGTTCATAAGAGAAAAGGAGCCATTAGGATTAGAGCCAGAAGCAGCAGTGTTTGTAGACATCTGAAGAGAAGAAAAGTTTAGTTTAGATATAGAGATAGTCCTTAATAAAACACCCAAATGTAGTATTAAGGCTAGGACCCAATCACAATATATTATGCTTATAAGTGGTATGCCATAATCTAAGTAATATCATATTTGAAAGGTAGGTGAATAACGATTCACCACTTTCCACCAAAGTCGAAATATTAAAATATTTAATTTGGTTCTTAGAAACTCCTAGAGTCTTTTGAGATTCAATGAACTTTTCAAAGGCATGTTTCAATCTCGAGTGTGCCCTCCAAGTTTTGTGACTGGGATGCCGAGGATCACAAAACGAGGTGTGAAGTAACCATGCAAATTACTTGGTACCCTTAATAAATTACCCCTCAATCGATGTGCCGGTTAACCACACACGCTCTATCGATACTATGATAAATATTAAGTCACCCTTTACCTACCTTGTTAAGTCTAAGTTAGTGTGCCGGTTAACCACACACGCTCCACTAACGACTTAGACAAAGTGTAAACTATAATTTCATGGATTAGCACCTTATTCAAATTTTTCATAAAGTAACTAAGATTGGGAATTTAATAAAACATTTAGTTACTTTATAATATTCATCATACTTTTAATGAGAATATATAAGTCCTTGTCTTACCCGTTCGGTTAATGACCCTCTACCAGTCAAGCAAGCGGTGGGTGAGAGTGGACACCCATTAAGTTGCCATTTTATAGGCAACAATCTTATACCCACCTTATAGATCGGCTTCGTGAATGAGGCATACTACTAGTGGTAAGACGACTTTGATCTTATACATATATATTATTATTAACTTATAATATTATAAGTATAAGGGTTGAATTTTAACTTTTAAAATTCTAAGGGTTGGAACTAAAGTTTTAATCAAGACTTTACTTGTTCCAAAACTTGAGGGCAAGTTTTGTAAACTTTCAAAACTTTTCATTTCTTGTAACTTATGAGTTTATTAGGGTATTAAAATGAAGACTCTTCATTTTTTATAACCCATGTGTTCTTTTAATGGTTTTTAAACAAAGTGACTTTTGGTTTTCCATAACTTGAGGACAAGTTATGGACTCCATTAAAACACATAATGATCAAGAATTAATCTACCACATAGGTTACAAACAATTCCTATGATCATCTAAACATCATAAGATCAAGAACATGAATATGAACACTTTCATGAATCAAAAATTACATTTTAAAACTTGTAATTTTGATAACTAGTTGTTGTAAATGGACTAGCAAAGACATTACACCATCTAAAACAAGTTTTCAAGTACCAAAACAGTTTAGGGTAATGTTTCTAGTCCATTTCCAGCAACTAAAGTCGAAAATCTGCATTCTGAGGCTCCTACTCGCCGAGTGCATGAACCTACTCGGCGAGTAGGTTGAAAATTCACATGAAGTCGGCGAGTCCCCCCATGGACTCGGCGAGTTCATCAGGCAGATTGCAAAAATATCGACTTTTTCAACTATTTAGCACAAATAACAAACAAACTAGCCTAGGCTCTGATACCACTGTTGGGTTTTGAGCATTCTAACACTTCCTAAGTGTACATGCAACCCTAATAACCTTGGATCTATGTTTGTCTAATTATCATGCAAAGTTGATTTCCAAAGTTATGATCCTATCTAGCATACATGGGGAACAATTTTAACTTGAATAATAGATAGAATTACATACCTTATTGTTGTAAGTGTTCCTTGAAACCATGTGAGCCTAGCACCTTAAGTGTGATGCCTCAAATGCTTCACACAACACCAAATGCAAAGTATAAACTTGAGAGAATACTCTAACACACTCAAAATCGGCCAAGCCCTGTTGTTTCACTTGTGTAACTCTAGTGTTGCCGATTTTGGGGAGAGACATGGTCCTTATATAGTGTGTTGCATTAGGTAAAACCCTAAAGTAACATGACTCTTCATTTCTCAATCTATGGGTTAACTCCATGGAGCATCCTATGGGTGGAACCCAACTTGATAATCCATGGAGCCTTTTAACCCACTATATAAGATATGGAAGATTTACATAATCTTCCCATATATTTAATTAGTTATTCTTTTGATCACTTAATTAATTCTAAATTAATTCTTGATCAAAACTAATTAAATAATATTATTAATATATTAGAACTTATAATATATTAATAAACCATATGTGTTACTTCTCTCATTTAGTTTATCCAATTGCATGGTGCCATGCAACCCAAATGGAACATGCCGGGTCGGGTCAAGTATTTACCAAAAATAGTTATGGACTTAGACACCTTATCCAACAGGTTGTTCCTATAAAATCCCATATTTTCTACTAGCATAAATGTAGCCTTCTATCAAGACCAATGTTTATTTCTAGAAAATTTATGTACGTACAAAATTGCCAATACGTCTGAAAACCCCCGTAAATCAATGTATTTTTAATACTCCGTGTGAGTTTTATAACCATGCTATTGAGTAGAAATGCCTATACATAACGTTCTTCAGTCGTTGGAATGTTCTGACGTTTGTCACCCCAAATGGTGTACTGTAGCTAACAGTCAGGGCGCAGGGTTGTCAATCCAATATAGATCTATACACAAACACCATGCTCCCCCTCCAAGGGATTCTGGTATATAATACAGGACTTGAATTGTGTACTCGAACGTACCTGAAGTTAATGTCTCACAAAACTTAGTATAAAACATATTTACTTGTGAAAATGTTCTTTTGTTCTTGTATGTGAAAGTAAACTTCTTGAAATAGTGTTTCTAGTATGTAAAAGTTCATGATGTTCTCGTAAAACTATACCTATTATAGTTTTCTAAAAGTGTGTCTCGTTTGTATAATAAACCATAGTGAAATGCGCACTTGTTATGAAAAGTATAATTTTTGTAGTGCCTAGATGGTCACATATACATACAGTATAAGCAGGGTGTTTGATTTATACATATATAACCACATTTTTCCTTTCAAAAGATATGATGTTATCGTGATATATTTTGCATACGAAAGTTTCCCTATAATAGTTATAAATCACATATGATTCCGTTGATAAAAAGTGTATAATGAAACTTTATATAACACATGATAATAATTGTGTGTTTTACTTGTATTTCCCCCCTTAAAAGCATATAAAAGCATTTATAAAACATTTAAAAGTGTGGATTATAAGGGTAGGAACTCACTTGAAAGATCGTAAAACGCGATATGAAAACCGAGTAGAATTTCGACTCGAGAAAGCGGATTTTCTCGGGATTCTCGGGAATCTCGGAAGCACAAACGACCTTCGGGACTTGAGCAAGGAAACCGGGGCTTCGGGATAGTACGTGCACCGAAAACGAGGCAAAAACGCAAGAAAGATGAGAGAAATTGGCCATTTTCTTCGGAACCCTCACATCCCTTTTATAGGGGGTGGGAACCGCCTCGGTACGCTGGGCGTACGCGTGCGTCATGCGTGACCGCTTCCTCGACTGCCTCGGACCTTCGGATGGGACGAGGCATAGCCTCACATAGGGGCGACGTGGACGATCCGAGGCCTAGGCCTCGAGTATGCGGGGCGTACGAGTGTACGCTGGGCGTAACTCGGATCGGCCTGGTGACTCCTCCTTCGGATAATACCAAGATTAAATAATAAAAATTATATTTTATTTATTTAATAAACTTCAAAAATTCATATATTCTTCATACGAACTCCGTTTTCGGCGTTCTTTATATCCACGCGCAGGTGAGACTACGCTCTACAACTTTCGTTTACATTCCGTCGGCAAATTTTGAAATTATTTTTATTATTTATTTTTAAAATGTTGCGGTAAGAAAATTTCGTTAGAAATTCATAACTTCATTATTTGACGTCTGTTTTTGCCTGAATTTTTACCGTTGCAAAACCATTGCCGAGACCTTCAATTCTCATTTAGGTCATTCTGGCCAAAAGTCGCTCGATCTTCGTTTCAAGTTTTTTTGCTGTCTGTCGCTAAGCCGAACTTGGAAAAATCATAACTTCTTTATACGAAGTTAGATTTGGGCGTTCTTTTTACGTACGATCATGGTTTAATGTCATCTAACATAGTAGGTAATTAATTTGAGATTTATGGACATTTTATTTTCGAATTTAATTTCATTATATCAAAAGTGGTTACAATACTTGACTTTTTAGGTCATTACATAGAGTTGAAATATCGGGTTGTCACATATAGCTAATGTTATATGTGGTAGATATAGCTTTTATAGCCTCTGTTATATGTGGTAGAGATATGTTTTATAGCTAATGTTATACGGTAGAGATAGCTTTATGCTAACATGATATGAGGTAGATGGTAGAGATAACTCATGGCTAGTATGGTATGTGGTATGTGGTATGTGGTATGTGGTAGAGATAGTTGTTATAGCTAATATGATATGTGTTATGTGGCTTGTGTGTGGGGTATGCTCTGGGGAACTCACTAAGCATTAGTTTACAGTTTGTGGATTTGTTTCAGGTACATCTGAGCTCAAGGGCAAAGACAAGGCTTGATGGCGCGGCGTGCATTCTCTCACAGGCGTTTTATGGGACACTCTGATATTTTGAAATAAAGTTGTAATTGATATGGTTTTGAAAACAATTAACTGGTTTTTGTGTGGATGATGGAATGGTAATATGGGTACTTAAAAATGAAAATTTTCTTTTGAAAAATTGGTTCGTTACATTATTGTCATTTAAAATTATTGCTCTTCAGTTTTAAACCACTTATTATTAATAATAAGTTAAAGAAGGCTTTTAAGAAACACTTAATATTACTATCAAAATGTGAAACATACACTAAATAATATACTGATAAGATAGACAATTTGCATTTCAAAAGAGGCTTGCATGGATAATATGACATATCCATGATTTTTATAATTTGATTTTATTATTTATAATTATGGCTTATTAGTTTTAAAACCCCTTATTATTATTAATAAAAGAAATAAAACTTTCAAAAGACACTTGTTATTATAATTAAAATGTTAAACATATACTAATATATAAAGTGATAAGATAGACAATTTGCATTTTAAAGAGACTTACATGGATACTATGGATAATATTACATATCCATGATTTTTTTTATTAATTATTACTTTAAAGCAACACAAACATATAAATAATATTTAATTAAATATTATCTATATCACCTTCTATAACATACGATCAATAACATTAATCTAATCTAATTTACATTGAAGTTTCAACCACAACATACAATGATTTTCTTAAAAGAATACTTAAACCAAGAAAATATAAAAAAAAGAATTAGTATATAACAAACTTACAAATTAAAAACTTTAACATAATAACATGACTTGAAAAATGATCCAAAGCCCTCAAACCAACACAGAACCTTTAAACTTGTTTTCTTTGTGAATATTGTATGTGATTTATATTTGTGTGTCTAGTCAAAGAGAATGTCATTTTTATAGTAGACTATCCATTAATTGTTTATTAAACATATTATATAAGTTATAAAACCTTTCATGATGTGTGATTAATTATTTTGAAGATGAAAATGTGTGGGAGTTTCAAATGCATGAGGTGCTTAAAAATTTGTGTGAGGGTTTCAAATGCATGAGGTGATACAAAAAAATGTCTCATTTATAAGTATAGTATGATATAGATATAGATTTTTAAAGTTTCAGCTTATTGGTGAAGCTTATTCGTCAATCTGAATTGTATAAGGTTTTTTACATATGAGTATTAATTTAGATTAAAATTAACATTATATATTATATATGATTTTTTTGCAATAATTGTTGATCAATATATGAGTAAGTTTACTTATAAGTTTTTGTAAATTTATTAGTTTATGATCAAAATGATTTATATATGAATTTAGTAGTATTGGTATATGAGTAGTATTTGTATATGAATATAATATTAATTCGAATTTAGATATACGTTTACTAGATTATCAATATATAATAATTATTATTCAAATATACAGTTACAAGTTTAATGATTAAAAATACATAACATTTATACTTATCCTATCATGCCTCTAATTTTTCGTTTTCTAACAAATAGAAAAAAGAAAGTTTTAATAAATAAAATAAAAGTTTACTAGGGTTTTCCAGAAATACCCTTGCAAATCCTTCGATGGATGATGACCATATCATATTTATTGCTAATTATTTGATTAGGCCCTTGTAGTGGTACATGTCACTTGTCATGGGCTACTACAAATGCAAGTGCAATCTTTTGTGGATACCATAACACATACGCAATGACCACAATAGCCTATAAGTTCTTCAAAGTTGTAATTATTTATGAATAAAAATAAAAATGTATGTTCTCCTCAAACAGATACTTTGATAAATAATATGTAAAATCAATTGTTATATATCTTTAAGATAAGGCTATATTCAATCGTTCACTTTTGTTGGAGCTCTAGGCCACAATAGGCCGAGGATCTATTTGCTCTCTCCTTTCAGAAGATACATTGCATCTATGTAAAGCTTTCTTTAGATCTTTATATATTCATGCACCACTATGCATGTGTTATTTCTCGAGCAATACGTGTCTTCTAAAAGCAAAAGTTATTCTTGAAATGTTTTCAAGAAAAACGCAATCAACTATCAAATCCAGTGAATCCATATTCTGAATTACTGCCTGAAACATGCCATGGAAATCATTAAATGTTTGTTGTTTAACACAAGACCGATCAACTGTTTTGCCACTTTTAGGTCTCTAGTTAAGTTTGAAAGACGAAGCCAAAAGTACCTGGTGAAATATCAAATGTGCCATTGCACCCTTTAACTTTTGTAATTAATAAAAATATTAACTTTTTGTGTATAAAAACATAAGTTAATAGAGAAAATGTCGTTGTAGCCCAACGATCTTACATATTTTGGTTTAAAAGATCCCTATTGTTATTTTTTGGTTTTATAAGGGTATGAATTCATATTTTACCGTCTTAATTAGGGATTTTGACATAATTCAACCAGTTTCCTTGCCTAGTCACCACCCAACACGGTTAGATAGTCAACTCATCCAATTCGGATGACACGTCAGTGACTCACCAACGAGTTGGCTTGCTTGGGCCCTAAGATTTCAAGTGGTACCCTAGTATTATTAGAAGGATTTTCTAGAAAAAAACCCTTAAATATCGTTACCATTTCTGGCCAAACACTACCTGACAATCATTCAACAATACTCCCTTTTTCCCTCCACTGTCTTCCATGGATCCTACCCCACCATCATCACCAGATACTATAAACTCTAAAAACTCCATAAGCTCAACAGACGAGCTTAACTTGAATGATTTCTACACGATCTTCTGTGACTGTGGTGAAAAGGTAGTTGAGCAACAAGGTTAAGTCGAACGTATGAAGGAGAAGATGGGTCGAGATTACCTTCATTCCAGGGTGGATTTCTGCAACATACATCAAAGGTTCGACCATGTTGAGAAGCAGATTGAAGCAATTGCTTTGTTGCTTCTGGGTGTTGTCGTCGTCATGTTCCTGCTCATGATTTTCATGATTCACTTGATAAACATCAAGTGAATCTCATGGACATGGGTTGTTGTGGTATACTAATCTAATGGTCGTAGTCTAATGGTAGTTGTTGTAATGGTGTTCCTGGTTATATATGCTATTAGGATTATGTGTGTTTAGTTTGTGTTAATGGTAATCCAGTGTGTGTAGGTAGTGGTGCTCCAGTGGTGGTTGTAATGGTAATGTTTGGATATATTTTGAAGTCTTGGTTACCTGTAATAGACATTTTGGTATGATATTCCTATAAATGTAAATCGAAATACATGCATGATAAAACCAGGCATTAATGGCTTATAATTTCTTGTGTTCATTGGTGTTGTTGTTTTGGGGTAACTTTTGGTGGACCCATGAAACACGATAAGCACTAGAAAAGATTATGAATATGTTGTTGTATGGTAAATATGAATATTTGGATGTACTTTGTTTGCCTTAGTTAATGGTAATTAATTGTGTTTGGTGCACCAGCTATGACAGACGTTTGTGAGGCCAAATAAAGGGGTATTTTCTTCATTTCCTCTTTAAAAGTACTTGTAACACCCATAAAAATCAAGCCAGTTTTAAACTTTTTCAACCAATAAAAAACCATTAATTATTAAAAAGTGTTTTCAAAATATTCTCATCTCAGAGTATCTTAGAAATCAAAATCATAAAATGTGAGGAGTTGTACGATCACGCCTTCACCTCCCCGCAAACATTTAATATACCTGAAACCAAAACCGAAACTATAAGCACGAAGCTTAGTGAGTTCCCCCAAAATACCCATACACACAACAATATACATATAGTCACAAACAACATACTATGGTTCCAATAAACCATCGGGTTGGAATACCCCAGGCCCTCAACCATTAGGTTGGAATGCCAACATACTATGGGTCCAGTCATCCTTGGGATGGAATACCCCAGGCCCACAACCATTGGGTTGGAATGCCCACATAATACGAGTCCAATCATCCTCGGGATGGAATACTCACGGCCCATAACCATCGGGTTGGAATGACCAGGTTTATTGGCTCTCGCACAAAGCAGATAAGCCTCAACCACCAATCAAACATGTGCACATATAACAGATAATCACATAATAGTCTATAGATGGACAAACCGATCTAACAGATCATAACAATATAATAACATCCTATATACCAAGATACCGATCTAACAGATCATAATAGCATAATACCATCTTATCTACCAGGATACTGATCTAATAGATCATACTAGCATAACATATCAGGATAACAATCCAAAAGGGTCGGCCTTGGTACCTTAGACCCTTGAGTATAGTGAGGAAAACACACCTCAAAAGTAGCTCAAAGTGAGAATGTCAAACTCCACCAAATGCAACCCCAATTCCAACACCTACATCCACCAATGGTTCATGTCCATAAATTCCCAAATTACCAAAATACCCCCAGAAGTCAAACTGGTCAACCCTTGGTCAAAGTCAACAGTCCATCTTGACCCCACTCGTCGAGTGCAGCTAGCAACTCGCCGAGTTCCTTAAGAACTTAGAAATCACCAAAACCCTAATTGACTCGCCGAGTTTCCAACCAACTCGTCGAGCCGTACGTGTCCAAAAGTCGGAGGAAACCCTAACTGACTCGGCGAGTCCTCTTATTGACTCGCCGGGTTCATGTAGAGTCAAATACGGGCAACCTTCATCCGACTCGCCGAGTCGACTAAGAGACTCATCAATTTCATGCAATCCATTACTTATACAGATGTTTTTAAGCCACCCCAAAGCTCCATATTGTAGATCCAACCTCTTAGGGCATGATTTCCATGTAAAGTTGCAAACTTTACGTACATGCATGGTCCTAAATGCCAAAACTAGATTAAGGGAAAGGTTAACTCAAAGGGAAATGCCCAAGCTTGCCAAATCTCATAACTTTAAAGCTATAGGGACCAAGGGGAGTCCAGATCTGAAGTTAGAACTTCAAATATTGCCGCAATACTTGAAATGACTCCCAAATGTGCTAAAGATAGCCCAAAACCCAAACATGAAGAGATTTAGCTAAAGATAAGCCAATGTAACAACTTGTTACCTTCAAAATGATGCAAAGATGAAGTAGAGTCAGTTCTACAAGCTCCTTTTTGCTCCAAGCTTCTTATACTTCACACCTTCTTCACACAAAGAACCAAAATCACTCTTTAAGCCTCACAATCACTCAAGAACGAGGTTAATAGCGATTAGGGTTTCTCTTAGCCATCCACGGGGTGATAAAGGACTGGAGGAAGGGACTTAAGGTCCTTTATATAGGGTGCAAACCCTAAAATTAGGGTTTCATCTCCTAGCTCCTACACGTCGAGTCTGGGTCCTCCGACTCATCGAGTAGATCTAATAATCCAAGCGGGCTAACCTACTTCTACATGACGAGTTGGGGGCAACCAACTTGTCGAGTAGGTCCATAAATATGTATATAATGCTTCAAAACTTGTACCTAGGAGTCGGGGTGTTACAATTCTCCCCCACTTGAACTAGACTTCGTCCTCGAAGTCTGCTACGTCGAACAATCTTGGATAGTGCTCTTGCATCTCTACCTCCGACACCCACATCCACTCGGATCCCCTCATGTGCTCCCACTATACCTTTACTAAAGGTACTTCTTTATTCCGTAGAACTTTCACTTTCCTCTCAAGAACAGCCACCAACCTTTCTACGTAATTCAGGTGCTCATCGACCTGAATATCATCTAATGACACTACTACCTCCTCATCCAGAATTCACTTCCGCAACTGTGAAACATGGAAAGTGTTATGAATCTGACTAAGGTCCTCAGGGAGATCTAATCTATACGCCAGCTTGATAACTCTGGAAATGATCCTAAATGGTCTGATATATATCGGGGACCCAATTTCCCCCTCTTCCTGAAGCGGATCACACCCTTCTAGGGTGAGACCTTCAGGAGTACCATGTCACCGACCTGAAACTCCAGCTCAGATCGGTGCCAGTCGGCGTAGCTCATCTGCTGACTCTGTGCGGCTTGCAGTTGTTGTCTAATCTGCTGAATCATCTCGGTAGTCTGCATAACTACCTTAGTCCGACCCATCACCCTGTGACCAACCTCTCCCCAAAAGACTGGGGTGTGACATCTCCGTCCAGACAACAACTCAAAAAGCGGAGCACCAATGCTGGTGTGAAAGCTGTTGTTATAAAAGAACTCTGCAAGAGGTATGTAGGAGTCCCAACTCCCACCGAAGTCAATGACACAGGCTCTCAGCATATCCTCGAGAGTCTGTATGGTCCACTCATTCTGGTTGTATGTCTGTGGATGATAGGTTGTACTGAAGTGCAGATGCGTGCCCAGTTCCTCTTTGAAATTCTGCCAGAAACGGGAGGTGAACCAAACATTGCGGTTTGAGACAATAGAGACTGGCACCCCATGGCGAGCAACAATTGTGTGGATACACGAGTCGTCCAACTTCTCGGCCGATGAACTCTCCCGTATTGCCAAAACATGGGCGCTCTTTGTCAATCGATCCACGATGAAACAAATAGCGTCGAAGCTCTTTGCCATCCTCGGTAACTTGGTAATAAAATCCATCGTGATCTATTCCCACTTCCACATGGGAACCTCTAGAGGCTGCATCTTGTCATGTGGCCTCTGGTGCTCGGCCTTGACCATGTTGCATATCTGGCACCTCTCCATGTACCAAGCGATTTCTCGCATCATGCATGACCACCAGTAACTCAATCGCAAATCCCGGTACATCTTGGTGGCCCCGGGGTGAATAGAGAAGTGAGAGTTATGAGCCTCCTCCAAAATAGTCTTTCTGACTCCACCAGACATCGGAACCCAAACTCGACCGCAACAGGTCAATAATCCTCGGCTATCCTGCACAAACCGGGTGTTCTCACCCCTAATCCTCTCAAGTTTCTAGTTCTCCTGACGTATACCCTCTTCCTGAGCTTTCCTGATCAAGCTCACAAGTGGAGAATCCACTGATATCCTCATACATGCCACTGGGGTAGAAGATCCAGCTGACTTGCGGCCCAGAGCGTCCGCAACCACGTTCACTTTACATGGGTGGTAAAGGATCTCACAGTCGTAGTCCTTGACTACATCCAGCCACCTGCGCTATCTCATGTTCAGGTTTGGTTGATCCATGATGTGTCTCTGGCTCTTGTGGTCCGTGTATATGGTACAACGGACCCCATAGAGGTAATGTCTCCAAATCTTGACAGCGAATACCACCGCTCCCATATCCAGATCATGAGTACGATATCTCGTCTCATGCGGCTTCAGCTGCCGCGATGTGTAGGCTATCACCCGTCCTCTTTGCATGAGGACCGCTCCCAGTCCCATGATGGATGCATCTCAGAACACCAAAAAATCCTCAACTCCCTCCGGGAGAGTCAAGACTGGAGCCTCACATAGTCAATGTCGGAGGGCTCAAACACCCTCTACTGCTTGGGGCCCCACCGGAAATCCACCCCTTCCTTGTCAGACGAGTGAGGGGTACTGCAATCTTGGAGAAATTATGTATGAATCTCTGGTAGTACTTTGCCAATCCTAAAAAGCTCCTAATATCCGAGGGAAACTTCGAAACCTCCCACTACATAATTGCCTCGATTTTGGCCGAATCGACCAAAATCCTCTCCTGGTTAACGAGGTTCCCAAGGAACTGAACCTCTCGTAACCAAAACTCGCACTTCGAGAACTTCGCATACAGTCGCTCTCGCCTCAAAACTCCCAATTACTTCCGAAGATGATCCTCATGCTGCCATCGGGTCTTGGAGTACACCAAAATATCTTCTATGAACACGATGACCGAGCAATCGAGCATCGGTCTGCAGACCCGATTCATCAGGTCCATAAATATTGTCGGCGCGTCAGTGAGTCACAACGGAATCACCACGAACTCTTTATGTCCACAACGAGTCAGGAACACGATCTTCTCCACATCCTCCTCCCTAAACCTGACCTGATAGTACCCGGACCTCAGGTCTATCTTAGAGAACCAAGATGCTCCTTGTAACTGATCAAAAAGATCATCTATCCTCGGGAGTGGATAATGGTTCTTCCCCATCAACTTGTTTAACTCCTGGTAGTCGATGCACATCCGGTGTGAACCATCCTTCTTCCTGACAAAGAGAATCAGCGCTCCCCATGGAGAACTGATTCGACGAATAAACTGCTTGCCCAACAGTGCTTGTAACTTTGATGACAGCTCATGCATCTCTGGTGGTGCCAACCGATACGGCGCCTTGGTGATAGGTGCCGCACCTGGAACTAGGTCGATCCTAACCTCGACCTGCCTCTCCAAAGGCACTCCAGGTAACTTCTCTGGAAACACGTTAGCAAACTCTCTGACCACTAGAACCTCTGATACTGAACCCTGATCCCTGACCCACATTTCCACCATATACGCTAGATAACCGCACAACCATACTGAATGTGCTGCCGAGCTCTGGCAGCCGAACAAAACCCTGATCCCAATCTGGTGCCCTCTCTGTAGACAATCAGTTCTCCCCCACTTGGGTTTCGAACCACCACCCGCCGACCCTCGTAGTCGATCATGGCACCAAAGCGACTAAGCCAGTCCATCCCCACAATCACACATACATCCCCCATGGGAATCAGAATCTGGTCTATCGGGAAGGATACCCCGAAGATCTCTAATACACAACCCTAATAGACCGAAGAAGCGGAAACCCCGTGTTCGTTGGTGATAAAGACTCGCAACGAACACTCTAGCTCTCCTATGCCGGCTTGGCGGCTAGTAAGGGACACTGGGCCTTCAGATGGCCCACCTGCGCACAATGGTAACAAAGTCGAACTCTGGGACCTGGATTCTGTTGCCTGCAATCCCTGGTAAGATGGTCGTGCTTGCCACATTTGTGGCACCCGCTCCCTAATTGGAAAACCCCCGAATGAGCCTTTCTTCACTTCCAACAAGTGCGGACTAGCTGTCCCCTAAACCTGGTATCAACGGTCTTGGACCGCTTCGGCACCGACTGCGACTGTGCCGAGGCCTGCCTTTGCTCCCGTAACTGTAACTCAATCTCCAACTCACACCGCCTAGCAGCCTCCTATAACTCCAGTAGTGTACTGCAGCACTGGGTAGCAACAAACTGATGGATATCAGTCCTGAGCATACTCATATAATGTGTCATCTGAGCCTGCTCGGAAACAAACTCCAGGCAAAACATCGCCCTCTCAGTGAACACGCGAGTAATCTCTATCACCGACCATGTACCCTGTCTCAGATCCAAAAACTCATGTGACAACTCTTCGCACTCGACACATGCAATTTGGCGAGCGCGGAATATATCTTTGAAGTGCTCCCAAGAAACTACAGCTCTCTGATCATCTGTATATGACCCAGTCATCAATCTCCACCAGTACTTGGCCCCGGACCTCAGCAACTTTAGGGCACATCGGACCTTCTGGTCAGCAGGACATGAGCACGTGAAGAAACTGTTGGATAAGGTGTCTAAGTCCATAACTATTTCTGGTATGTACTTGACCCGACCCGACATGGTCCATTTGGGTTGCATGGCATCATGCAATTGAATAAACTAGATGAGAGAAATAACACTTATGGTTTATTAATATATTATAAGTTCTAATATATTAATAATATTATTTAATTAGTTTTGATCAAGAATTAATTTAGAATTAATGAAGTGATCAAAAGATAACTAATTACATATATGGGTAGGTTATGTAAATCTTCCATATCTTATATAGTGGGCTAAGAGGCTCCATCGATTGTCAAGTTGGGTTCCACCCATAGGATGCTCCATGGATGCTCAATGGAGTTAACCCATGGATCAAGAAATGAAGAGTCATGTTACATTAGGGTTTACCTAATGCAACACACTATATAAGCAATGTGTTTCAACCCAAAATCGGCTACACTAACTAGAAGAAGAGGGCTTGGCCGATTTTGCAAGTGTTAGAGCTTTCTCTCAAGTTTGTTCATTGCATTTGGTGTTGTGTGAAGCATTTGAGGCATCACACTTGAGGTGCTAGGCTCACAAGGTTTTAAGGAGCACTTTCAACAAAAAGGTATGTAGTTCTATCTTTCATTCAAAGAAAAATTGTTCCCATGTATGCTAGATAGGAACATAACCTTGGAAATCAACTTTGCATGATAATTAGACAAACATAGATCCAAGGTTATTAGGGTTGCATATACACTTAGGAAGTGTTAGAATGCTCAAAACCCATCAGAAACATCCGTCCATGTCAGACAACCACCTTATGGCTATGATCGGATCCTAAGTCCCATCGAAATTCGGGGGCTTCGTGTTATCGAAGTTTCGGTGCTGTGCTGAAAACCCCTACTGGCTCTTCCCCCTGCCACTGTTACATCTGATGTAGCTGTTGGGGCAGCCGTCTCAGCTAGGGATGCATATCTGTCATCAAAATACTCCATCATGGCGGTCTTAATAGACCTAAAAATCTCCGAAATCTGACCCTGGACAATCTCGATCACCTCCTTGCGGATGATCTCCCTGACACGATCCTCTTTGAACACTGGCCCACCCTGGTCGATAGTCTCGAGCGCTGTAGGGGCATCCTGACCACCCTGACTTGATCCTAATCCGGACCCAGTCATAAAACACCTCGTAACCACCATAATGAAAATACACTAGGAAGATATCAGATAATATGCACAAATAACAGGGAACCAACTCCCAACTAAACCTTAAGGGTTGTGACTTCCTTGCTACGCGTATGGATCCTGTGCTTTTAGTAGTATCGGCCCATAATACCTTCCACACCTACCCATATTTGTCTCAAGTATCATCACAACACCCTAACAATATACATATGCAAGGTGATCGCTCAATCCTCACTCCTAGAGCAATGCTAAATATCTCATGCTGGACTACCGACCTCGCACAACCCACCCATCCATGAAACTTCCACCAACACTGCAGCACTAGCGTACGCTAGCCATACATAACGTTGGACCCCATAGACATCTGAATACTCGGTCCTACTCTAAGCCCACAACAAAACAAGGAATATGAAATAAAGCTGAGCCAAACATTCTCAGGCTATAAGATCTTAATTATGTACAACCTATGATGTATACACTATGCAACTAAATAAAGGATGTCAATTTCATATAAAGAAACCCTAGGCTATCAGGCATCATATAATCAAGCAATTCTATCATGCAATTTCAGAAGATCCCTAGCCTAGTACTAGAATGTTGCTATAACATATCTCAATATTAAATATATGCATGTTATTTTGGGGTCTACTTACTGGCTCCAGCTGATCGTACACTCTGCATCCTCCTTTAATTATTTTGAAAACCTTTTGTAAATATTTCCCTACTCTGAGACTAGATTCATACGAGTGTTCCTCCAATTCACTCAAACTAAGGCTCTAATACCAACTTGTAACACCCATAAAAATCAATTTTAAACTTTTTCAACCAATTAAAAACCATTAATTATTACAAAGTGTTTTCAAAATATTCTCATGTCAGAGTATCCCAGAAATCAAAATCATAAAATGTGAGGAGTTGTACGATTACGCCTTCGCCTTCCCACAAACATCTAATGTACGTGAAACCAAAACCGAAACTGTAAGCCCGAAGTTTAGTGAGTTCCCCCAAAATACCCATGCACACAACAATATACATATAGTCACAAACAACATACTATGGGTCCAATAAACCATCGGGTTGGAATACCCCATGCCCTTAACCGTTAGGTTGGAATGCCAACATACTATGGGTCCAGTCATCCTCGGGATGGAATACCCCAGGCCCACAACCATCAGGTTGGAATGCCAACATACTACGAGTCCAATCATCCTCATGATGGAATACTCAGGGCCCACAACCATCGGGTTGGAATTCCCAAGTCTGTTGGCTCTCGCACAAAGTAGATAAGCCTCAACCAACAATCAGACATGTGCACATATAACAGATAATCACATAACATAATAACATCCTATATACCAGGATACTGATCTAACAGATCATAATAGTATAATACCATCCTATCTACCAGGATAGTGATCTAACAGATCATACTAGCATAACATATCAGGATAACAATCCAAAAGGAACGACCTTGGTTCCTTAGTCCCTTGAGTATAGTGAGGAAAACTTGATGGGTTTTATACAAACAATCTTATCTGTGCATGCAACCCTAGAGATGGATCTATGTTATCACTATTAGTTATACAATTTTATGAACACAAAAAGAAACCTGGCATGCTAGTACTATTTTCGAAATCCACATAGAGGAATAGAATACATACCTTTTGTTGTTATATAGTAATAACAACTAGTTCCTTGAATTTCCTTAGCTCTTGAAAGCAAGTACCACAAGTGTAGTACCTCTAATGGCTCACAAACACACTAGGTGAAAGGATGAATATGGGAGAGAGGAAAGAAGGGTATCTTGCCCTAGAATTCGTCTCTTTTTAAGGTTTCCCAAAGCTTGGACGAAATCTTAGTGCCTTAGACTGCTATTTATACTTAAGGCTAACTAGGGTTTCAAGGTGTAAACCCTAATCCCTTAGCTTAAGGCCTAAGCAAGTCCATGGACTCCTTTCCTTAATCCCTTGGACGAAAACTCCTAGATCCTTCTAGGATTTTCGTTCAAGCCTTAGTAAAGGTGATCCAATGGCCCAAAGCCTCAACTATTGAATAATTACAAAATAGCCCCTGCACTTTCAGTCAGTTCCTTTAATCCCAAAATTAATTCTAAATTAATTTCTGATTAAATACTAATTAATAATATGATTCCAAATTAATATATTATTCATATAATATATTAAAAAAATCATATTTATACCCTAATTTAATATTCTTAACAATAAGCCAGCCTCTCTCCTCAACAATCATCATGTCTAGTCACTAGTGTGAAGGCAACCCAAAAGGACCATGCTCACAATCGGGTCAAGTACATACCAAAATAGTTATGGACTTAGACACTAATCTAACAGTCTCCCACTTGGATAAGTCTAGTAACTATTCTGCGTATGAGTTCAGAACCTCATCAGCAATCATAGCTTTCAAAAGCCGCTGTCAACTCTGATCGTATCAGAAACGTGTCCTTTAGATAACGGATCATATATTCCTCCATTCTTGATATCGTATAGACATGAGACATGGATTGTAATCATTCTCTCAGTCTATGTGTTGTTTACCGATTTCCAATTTATGACGACTGACAACAGACTACAATTGAACACATCAAATTAGTCTCGGCTTGGCCAAGCGCTTAGGGTGTCATCAGTAAATCATCGATGGGCCCACACATATTGCTTTTATCCCACTTTGGAAAAAGGAACGGATAAACTTCGACTCGATGCTTGCTTGTACGCACTCATCGAATCACAAACAACAATAAGTATTATAACACCAAGTTACTGGTGCGTTTACTTATCATCAATGTGCAACTGACCAGCAAATAACAACTCACACGTCTCAGTTTCAAGAATATACAATATTATCGACTCACAATCACTCGTGATAAAACCATGAAGTGATTCTTGTGAGCGTGGGTTTAATCTAATGCTCAAAATCATATTCAGAAGCACTCATGAACGTCGCAGCAAACCTTTGCTATGTCTAATACACTTTAGACAATCTACAAACCAATTCGTGACAGTCTTCATTCATACCTACTTCCAACATATGAACGACTGTGGACCATTCGAATAATTTGATTATTCTGAAATAATTAATTATTCATGAAGTCAAAACATGCAAAGTGAAACACAAGAATAATACTAATCCTATAGTGTCCCAAACCTTTGAGTATAAATAAAACACCTTTTATTTATCACCATATCGATTACTCATTACTTGTTGTTTTGGTTAATTAACTTATTACGTGAATTATTACTACAATTGTCCCATGCTCTTAGCATGCACACAATGTTTACTTATGGTCCTTACTTTGTGAAATAGATAAAATGAACACATTTCCAATCATACTCATTTCACAACTCCCAATCCTTATCATAAGTATAAGAATATCAAATTCTTGTCACTTATAGAATATGCTAGATTCTAACATTTTATGCAATGATCCTTTCGTAAAGTCATAGCTCAAAATCATCAAGACTTGTCCAATCTCTATAAAAAACAATTCTATAGATATGATGTCTCTCACTCAAAGTACATTTCTTTGAACATCCTTCTTGCATAAAAGTTTCTAATCTAGACATAGATTGTCAATATCCAACTCCCAATATGGAAACATTTCCATATTTGCCATATGACAACTCATTCTTAATAGAATCTTATCTATTCATAATAATGTCGATATGGTCCATCCAATACCATACTTCCAACTACTCACAAGCAACCAATCTTCAGCGAACTTTCGATCGTCCTTTGATAGTTGTTTAATTATTTTAGTCAAAACCGATTCTAGTCCTTTTTCCCTCTTAATGCGCTAGACATTTGGAAACTTTTAGAATGGTCAAATATTATAGCATTTTCAATCGGTCCTATACCTGAAGCGTATGGGACACGATACATAATGTCTTACATAAGGATGTGATACTTTATCAATCTTATGTCATAATATTTTTTGTGTCACGTTCTCACAATTCGAACTATGAAGACGGATGTCGTAATCATAATCGAAATTTGAGAACACACTATGTATCATTGACTAAATTTATTAACATTCCATAATCTAAGCCTTTTGATTTGAAATGAAGCATAATATTCTCTCCCTTAATTAGAGCAAAACAACTTTTCAACCCTTACGACTTTGCAAAGTATAACTCTTGTTTTCTATAATTAATATTGGTAACTTGAAACCTATCATAATTATCATGCTCCCACTATCATGTTGATTATTATCATATAAGCATAACACTTATGCTCCCACTAGCTTTGACATGTATTCAGAAAACAACTGAACTTCGAGAAAACAATGCTTATTGAATTTCTTAAGTTCATATTTCTAATACTTAATCTAAGCTTATTAAGCTTATACACCTTTGTCTTAGAAAGCTCACATGTTTGTCTAGACAAATTCAGAACTTATGTTACTAAGTCCCAAATGTTCAGACTTAATTGCAAAATCTCACAATATGAACTATGGAAAGGGATGTCGTAACCATAATCGAATTTGAGAATATAATTTTCACAATTGCTATCTTTTTAAAATCTCTCTTAGTGAAAGCATTTCCTCATAGTCATTTTCATGAAGGAGGGAATCTTATGACACTTAGATTTTATGGTGTATGTGTTCTTATCCATGTGAATTTGTCAAAACTAGAGTTTGCGACAAATCCAAACTCATATGGACCAAACTTTCATAATCTTGATTTCTTGACTTATGGTAACACGAGTGCCCACCATGTCTTCCAAGTAGTTCAGCAACTTATCCTTACATATCAATGTACTTTCGATCGATCAAGGTGCTTTGTCTTTATACATTCAAATGAGAACTCATAGAACTCACATGCATAATTAACTCAATTGGAATGGCACATAAACAAAATAACGTCAACACGATAGGTTGTAAACCTCAAGTCGTGTGCTAGTGATGATCGATAAGGTTTATTCTTGATTTTTTTTAAACCTTTCAAGACCATTAAGACTCCCACTGACTCCTTGACATATAAGATTCTCTTGTCAAGAAACATTCCTTGACAAAACAAATATTCAAGAGTTAGTGTAGTTCTTATCAAGATAAAACACTTCACATAATTGGTCCTAGTTGGTTTTTGTCTTATCCAAGACAACACAACTTACCAATTTCAAATGTGCAAGAATAAGAAAACTTTTCCAAATTCCACATTTGTTGAGTGTTATAAACCTTCTTAAGACTTGTCACTCAATTCACAATCTTGGAGTATAACTCTAAGACATGATATTGGAACGAAGTATGATTGACTTCTAGATATAACCATTTCCATAATTCTCGATTCCTCTTCTTAGACAGACAAATGTACTAAGACTCACTTAGAGGATCAATTGAGATATGGTTCTTAATCATTAAGACTTATCATAAAACACAATAAAAGGTACTCTGCCTTCTTCTTAGAATAGAGAAACTTTTATCTTTCTCCCTACTTTATTCTTCTTTATTCGTTATGCTATTTATTGAAACTCTTTCAATCAACTCAAAATTACACTTAATCTTATAAGTATAATCATATTTACTAAACCTTAGTAAATTATGCCGAATATCTTTGTTACTCTTGTGGTGGAATTGATCAACACACAACCTTGTGTACTCGATCTCCTAGTCCTTCACTTGACACTTTGTTAACGAATTAGTCTAATTTACAAATATGAAATTTCTCATTCATCACGCAACCAAGTTGTATGATTCTAAGTTTCTGTCCAATTGAAACTTGGGCAATGAGAAACTCTCCCTATTTGGTAAATTCTTGACATT
This sequence comes from Lactuca sativa, assembly GCF_002870075.4. Classification (NCBI taxonomy): domain Eukaryota; kingdom Viridiplantae; phylum Streptophyta; class Magnoliopsida; order Asterales; family Asteraceae; genus Lactuca; species Lactuca sativa. Next base: position 63,161,846 of record NC_056627.2, on the reverse strand, counting down.
TCCACAAATAACATAATTAAGAATCAAATCCATTATTGCTAATAATAGAAACCTTCAAACATCAATTTTTTCATACACAGCATTGCAAGGATAAATAAAGAATATAAAATCAAAATTTATTTTATTGCGGAAAAATTTGTCCTTACAATGCAATTCAATTGAAAAACTATGTTAATACATATTTCTTAGCAATCTATTCTAACTCCAAGTAGTAGTTCAAGAATCCAATCTTCAATCAATGCGATCGAAATCCATTTCTTCATGATTAGATTTAGCTCACTTCTTCGTTTAAGCTTCCTCTCTTTTCTTCGATCCTACAAAACATCAAAATATAATCTTATCACATCATGTGTTAAGAATCTAGAATAGGAACTTAAAAGAGTTAGTTAATGGATTTTACCTGAAGTAGAGCCATACGACTTGACTCTCTCATCTCTTAGATCTCTTAGGTAGTTAGGGCAGCTTTGTCTCTAATGCCCCTTCTGTTGGCAATAAATGCAAATGGGCTCTTTTGGAATGGCACAAGGAACTATCTCAGGATTTACCTTTTCTGGATCTCCAATGTCACCATTTTCAATGTCCATTGAAGTTTGGGAGTTTGATTCACCAAACAAATTTGGTCGACCAGCTTGCCAAATCATTGCTGATTCAGCAGCTGTAAGCAAATAGGTCAAATCAGTGAGGGTCACGTCATGATCCATCATATAGTACTCTCTAACAAACTCATTATATGATTCAGGAAGTGACTGAAGAACCCAATCAACAACCAACTTACCTAAAATCTCGACACCCAACATCCTTAACCTATCAATGTGTGACTTCATCTCTACGACGTGTACACACACAGGTTTCCCAAGTTTACTTGCCAAAAGGGCTTGAGTGAGCTTGAAGTTTTCAAGCCTTCGAACTTGTGGGTTTGGGAAATAATTGGAGGAGGTAGAGGTAGTGAAGCATGATCTCTTGTTCCTCAATCATATCGTGGAAAGCTTGTTCCACGGGATTTGGGAAGACCATGATTGTCAGAACTAGACATCTACAAAACGGGAGAAAATTCAAGATAAGTTAATTAGAATCCTTAATGTGACACCCAAATGAAACATCGAGGCTAGGATCCAACACACTACTCTACAACCTAGAAGAGGGATGTCGTAATCTAGTTGCAGAATATTTGAAGGTAGGTAAATGACGATTTACCAATTTCCACTATGAAAAACGAAAAGGAAATTTAAGTTTCAAATGTATTGAAAGCTCCTAGATCTTTTGAGATTCATTGAACTTTTCGATGGCATGTTTAAATCTCGATATGCCCCTCGATTTGTGACTGGGATGCCGAGGATCACAAAACAGGGTGTGAATAACCATGCAAACTTACATGGTGCCCCCAATGTTACAGTCACCTATTCGATGTGGCGGTTAACCACACACGCTCCACCGAACTATGAAAAACATTGAGTCACCCTTTGCTATCTTTGCTTAGAACCATTTAGTGTGCTGATTAACCACACACGTTCCATTAACGTCTTCGCAAGGGCACAAAGTGTAATTTCATGGAATTGCATCAATTCACTTTTTCCTAAAGTAACTAAGATTGGGAATTTTGTAAAACATTTAGTTACTTTATACTTCATTATAATTTTAATGGAAAGGGTTTGCCCTATCCTACCCGTTCGGCTAACGACCCTCCACCAATCAAGGAAGCGGTGGGTGAGAGTGGACACCCATTAAAAGGCCATTTTATAGGCCATAACCTTATACCCCCCTTATAGATCGGCTTCGTGAATGAGGCCTACTAACAGTAAGACTAGCAGTTTAAGTTATACATATATGATATTAGACTTTTAATGTTATATATAGTATAAGGTGTATTTTACACTTTTAAAATACTAAGTTGTTTAATTTAATAAATTACACTTTTAATTTGATTAAATATAAACCATATGATTATGGATTTATTAACTCTCTTTTAATTATACTTTTAATTAACTTAACAAAATCATAAGGGCGTAATTTGAACTTTTCAAAACTACAGGTTTTAGAATTTAGACTCTCAAAATTAAACCTTTTAATCAAACAATTTAAATTCCAAAACTAGAGGGCAAGTTTTGAAACTTTTCAAAACATAAGAAAGAACATTCTAGATCAAATTACAAATAATAATAATCAACCAATTAATTAGTAACTATCTAAATATGACCTAATTCAATTTCTTGCAAGATAATCTATCAAATAATTCAAATAAATCGAGTTTATCACATAAGGAAATGATTATCTAATTAATTTGACAATTATCTTTAATTTTGGTAAGGATATCTTTTAAACTAAACAATTAAATTAACCTAATCCCTTAAATCCCCTAGAATTCGAAATTATGGGATGGGATAAATCAAAATCTTTAATTACCAAATTTAAACATTTAAAGGATAATTACAAGATATGACATTATCCAAATCCCTAAAATTTAGGATCTAACATTGGGGAAGGAGGCAACTTTGAAATCCAAGGGTTGGATAACCCTATATTTCAAAATATTGGAGGCTAAGGAAAGGTTTTGGGAAACCCTAGTCAAATTTCGAAAATCAAGGTTCAAGAACCCTAATTTTTGAAAATTCATGCCTCCTAGGGTTTATTGGCCATAAACCCTAATATGTAAAGTTCATACATTTGAATAAAGCTAATTGAAAACAAAAACCAATGGCTGTGATACCACTGATGGGTTTTATAGAAACGATCTTATGTGTGCATGCAACCCTAGAGATGGATCTATGTTATCATTATTAGTTATACAACTTTATGAACACAAAAAGAAACCTGGCATGCTAGTACTATTTTCGAAATCCACATAGAAGAATAGAATACATACCTTTTGTTGCTATATAGTAATAACAACTAGTTCCTTGAATTTCCTTAGCTCTTGAAAGTAAGTACCACAAGTGTAGTACCTTTAATGGCTCACAAACACACTAGGTGAAAGGATGAATATCGGAGAGAGGAGAGAAGGGTATCTTGCCCTAGAATTCTTCCCTTTTAGGGTTTCCCAAAGCTTGGACGAAATCTTAGTGCCTTAGGGTGCTATTTATACTTAAGGCTAACTAGGGTTTCAAGGTGTAAACCCTAATCCCTTAGCTTAGGGCCTAAGCAATTCCATGGACTCATTTCCTTAAGCCCTTAGACGAAAACTCCTAGATCCTTCTAGGATTTTTGTTCAAGCCTTAATAAAGGTGATCCAATGGCCCAAAGCCTCAACTATTGAATAATTACAAAATAGCCCCTGCACTTTCAGTCAGTTCCTTTAATCCCAAAATTAATTCTAAATTAATTTCTTATTAAATACTAATTAATAATATGATTCCAAATTAATATATTAATCATATAATATATTAAAAATCATATTTATACCCTAATTTATTATTCGTAACAATAAACCAGCCTCTCTCCTCAACAATCATCATGTCTAGTCACCAGTGTGAAGGTAACCCAAAACGACCATGCTTACAATCGGGTCAAGTACATACCAAAATAGTTATGGAGTTAGACACTAATCCAACAAAACTCACCTCACAAGTAGCTCGAAGTGATAAAGTCAAACTCCACCAAATGCAGCCCTAAGCCCAACACCTACATCCACCAATGATTCACTTCCATAAATTCCCAAATTACCAAAATACCCCCATAAGTCAAACTGACCAATCCTTGGTCAAAGTCAAAGTCAACAGTCAAAGTCAATAGTCCATGTTGACCCGACTCGTCGAGTGCAGGTAGCAACTCGCCAAGTTCCTTAAGAACTCAGAAATCACCAAAACCATAATTGACTCTCTGAGTTTCCAACCAACTCATCAAGTCCATGCGTGTCCAGAAGTCGGGGGAAGCCCTAACTGACTCATCGAGTCCTCTTACTGACTCGCCGAGTTCATGCGGAGTCAAATACAGGAAACATTCATCCGACTAGCTGAGTCGGCTAACCGACTCATCGAGTTCATGTAGTCCATTACTTATACAGATGTTTTTAAGCCACCCTAAAGCTCCATATTGTAGATCCAACCTCCTAGGGCATGATTTCCATGTAAAGTTGCAAACTTTACGTATATGCATGGTCCTAAATGCCAAAGATAGATTAAGGGAAAGGTTAACTCAAAGGGAAAGGCCCAAGCTTGCCAAATCTCATAACTCTATAGCTATAGGGACCAAGGGGATCCAGATCTGAAGTTATAACTTTAGATCTTGTCGCAATACTCGAAATGACTCCCAAATGTGCTAACGATAGCCCTAAACCCAAACATGGAGAGATTTAGCTAAAGATAAGCCAAGGTAACGACTTGTTCCCTTCAAAATGATGCCAAGATGAAGTAGACTTAGATCCACAAGCTCCTTTTTGCTCCAAGCTTTGTATACTTCACACCTTCTTCACACAAAGCACCAAAATTGCTCTTTAAGCCTCACATTCACTCATGAACAATGTTAATAGCCATTAAGGTTTCTGTTAGCCATCCAGGGGGTGATAAAGGACTGGAGGAAGGGCTTAGGTCCTTTAAATAGGGTGCAAACCCAAAAAATTAGGGTTTCATCTCCTAGATCCTACTCATCGAGTCCGGGTCCTCTAAGTCTTCGAATAGATCCAATAATCCACTCGGGCTAACCCACCTCTACACGACGAGTTGGGGGCAACGAACTCGTCAAGTAGGTCCATAAGTATGTATATATTGCTTTAAAACTTGTACCTGGGAGTCGGGGTGTTATAGTACTTTACATCCTTACTCGACAGTAAAGTTGATATACTATTGGATTAGGTGTCTAAGCCCATAACTATAATTGGTATGTACTTGACTCGAGAGTTGCATGGTCCATTTGGGTTCCCTTCACCAGAGCAATTTGATAGGATGGAATTTTGAGAATAGGTTATTTATTAATTGTTAATATATAATAAGTTCTAATATATTAATATGAAATCATGTTATTTAATTAGTATTGATCAAGAATTAATTAGAAATTAATTTAGTGATCAAAAGAGACTAATTAGATTAATGGGGACTAATTGCATGTGTAAATTAGTTATATACATTGTTTGGGCTTATGATGCATGATGGACTAAGTTTATGAAAGAATCCATAAAGAGTTAGTCCATATGGATCATGGATCATGGATAATAAGCCCAAGGGTATGGATTAGGGTTTAACCATGACTCTTAGAATCCTAATATATATATATATATATATATATATATATATATATATATATATGTCACCCTATAGCTAAAATCGGTTACTACATATGTTCTAAGAGTTCATTTGAGTCAATTTTATGCAAGGATACTCTCTTTTAAAAGTCCTCCTATGTTCATGGTGTTTGTGAACCATTTGAGGCATCACACTTGAGGTGCGAAGTTCTTAAAGGCCAAAACTACAAGCTACAACAAAGAGGTAATTCTATAACTCAAATCTATGTTGTTTATGTCATTTGTATGCTAGTTGTAGGCTTCATGCTTTAGAAACAATATTGCATGTATAATTAGAGAAAACATAAATGTGACATCCCCATTTTCACGGGCATAAGAGACCGATTTTGTTTATGCTTTGCTTAAAAATCAGAGTAACATTTTAAATAAAAGTGTTGTGGAATTTGTCCCAAAAAAAAATATGATAAAGATTTATCAAAAGCATTTCCAAAGAAATGTCTTTCATTAGAAGACTTGGGATGTCATGTTCGTTACAGATCAAAAGCATAAAAAGTACAATATAAGCCTTACTACATTATTTCATATCTACAGGCCTATATCCATAATCCCTCATCCAAAACATCACATTTATGCTCATGCGCCACTACCCGTAATACAAGAAACTGAGTGGGTCAGGCTTGGGAGCCTGGTGAGCACATAGGGTTTTCAACCCACAATAAATAAGTTATTTATTTTCATCAATCAACAATAACCTGATTACCCGTTCCCGTTATCCTCACTTTACGTCCCTAAACACCTATCATAAGGAACCTAGCCTAAGGATCATCATCGGGGATGGACACTACTGCTAAGGGGATTCCTCAACAATAAATGTCGTAAAGGCAATCATGTAGGGGATAGAGTACACAGGTGAACATATCATTCACAAGCACCTACAGGTTGCGAGCCTGCTAGTCTTCCACTGGACTATCTAAAAGAATCCGTGGTCGTCATCGACACTCCGCTAAATGACAGAATCAACAACATCAACAACGAGGCCTCTCATCATTTTATCACACATCACCTATTACATCTACCCATGTTTTACCCCAACATTTTTGTAGATATAAAATACATATACCGTTTAAATCATTGAAAACATGTATAAAAACGTTCATCCAGCATAGATAGCTAGTATTCAGATAATATGCACACATAGCACGTAATTTATATAAAATATTTCATATCTATGTGTAAGCTCAAAGTAACTATGCACTCACTTGAAAGGTGGTGACTCAGCACTCGGACAGTGCTTCGTTACTCTCAAAACAATTTTCCTTCGATAAAACCTACTATCAATACCATAAGGGTTTAGTCTAACGTCAACCGCGACTAATTAATAGTCTAGCTATTATTGTTATTATATAACCATTAAATAACACTCAATATAACTCATAATAATAGCCCAAATAATTATTTTAAGGACCTAATAACATTACTATAATTAATTGAAAGCTATATTAAAAATTGCATAAGTGTAGCTCACTTACAGTGGATTTTAAAGAAAACCGGGCTTGGCTCGGAGCAGCGTTTCCGAAACCGAAAGACCCTTTTTCTCGGGACTCCGGGAGCCTCGGGGCTTCCTTAGGGTGCTAGGGCATCACCTAGGCTTAGGGGAGGGTTAAAACCCTTAGAGAGAGAAAGTTTATAAAGTAGAAATGAAGAATGGTGTGAAATTTCCGGAGACTCTCGCATCTATTTATAGGTCCAACAGCCTCGGTTACGCTGGGCGTAGGGGAGGCTACGTGGGGCGTAGTCTTTAGATAAGATCACCAGCTCGGATCCAGCTGGCTCACACGCGCCTACTATTGGAAATGGATAAGAAGTGAAGGTACGCGGGGCGTAATGCGAAAGGAGGTGTGTCCGAATCTGAAGCGTTCACTGATCAGCGATGGACGGCCCACAACGCGCCACGTCATCAAGTCCTTATCAGCCTTCGCAAATTTGATCATAAACTTTAAAAATTCGTAACTTTCGCATACGAGCTCCATTTTTGATGTTCTTTATATCCACGCGAAGGTGGGAACGTACTCTATAACTTTCGTTTAGACGTTGTCGGTTAATTTTGACTTTGTTTTAAAAGTTATATTAGTAACAGGCCGGGATAGGATTGGTCCGTTAAAAATTCATAACTTCTTCATTCGACGTCCATTTTCTTCTTTCTTTTTATCGTTATGCTACTATTAACGAGATCTTCGAATCTCGTTTAGGTTGTGTTGGCTAAAAACCGCACAATCTAAACTTCGAATTTCGGGCTATACACTGCTAAGCCGAAACTTCGAAAAATCATAACTTCTTCATACGAAGTCAGATTTGGGCGTTCTTTTTATGGACGCTCTCGGTTTAACGTATTCTACGACTTTCGTTTAGATCGCTATGGCTAAATCTCACTCTATCGTAAATTCACTATTTACGCTTCCCGGTATCGTGCCGGTTTTGTCGCGAAACTTCGACGGGTCATAACTTCTTCATTATAACTCGGATTTCGGCGTTCTTTATATCTCCGGAATCCTTGTTTCGACCACTATAACTTTATGGGCAGATATCACGCTTATCTCACACTTCAATTTTGATGCTTATTTTTTATTCTTTATTAATTATACATTTATAATTAAGTAATAAGCACATAAATACACATAATTCACATAATACTCAAATATTTCCTCTTTATTACTTCAAAAGAGTTACAATAGTTGACCTAGACTATTACATTGTCTCGAAATGCTTAGCCCCGAAACCCGGGCGTTACAATAGATCCAAAGCATTTAGGGTCGCATGTGCACCATAGGATGTTGTAGTATACAAAACCCAACAGTGGTATCAGAGCCATGGGTTGTTTTCTATTATATTTGATGCATTGCTTATTTTTCAAAGATGAAGAGTACATAATTGGACTCGACGAGTAGGTTTCTTTTTTGCCTTGAACTCGACGAGTCCATAGTTGGGCTCGACGAGTTGGATAATCAGACAACAGTTTTTCAGGATTTTTTGCCTGTTTTGGATTATGATCATTACCACAAAATGTTTTATTTCATAAAATTTGATTTTTTTGGTATGGTAACGATTATCCTTGTCCAACTAAAAGATAATTGTCAAAATTTCAAGATTTGTATTAGTTTAAATGATAGGCTAATTTCTTGGCAATTGGTGATATAGATTGTCTTGACTTATGAGTTTAACTAGATCACAGATAAATTATATGATAATTTTTATTTGTTAAAATATTGATCTAAAAGTTCTTTAAAGTCCTCCATAACTTGTCCTCAAGATATGGAACATGAAAAGTTTTTCCAAAAAAGCCACATTAAACTCATAAGTTATGGAAATCAAAGGTTTTTCAGAGTTACAAAACTTTCTCTCGAGTTTTGGTATTTGAAAAGTCTCAAATTAAGAAACTTTTGTAATTAAAAAGGTGTGACTCTTGGGTTCATAAATTAAAAAATTAATGAAGTAATTTTAAATTTTGAAATTTTATATTTAGAACCTTAAAGTATTTGAGTAGTTCAAATTGAACCTTACGGACTTTATTAAATTAATTAAAATGTTTAATTAAAAGTGAATAAATAATTCCATAATGACATGATTTAAGTTTAATTAAATTAAGAGTATAATTTATTAATAGATTAAACCATCTAGTATTTTAAAAGTTTAAAATACACCCTTATACTATTATAATATAAAATTTATAATAATTATATATATATGTATAAGAAAAGTGTCGCACCCCAAACCAGAACGGCGGAATCGTTCGAGGGCGGATGACTTCATGTAGTATCATAACAGTTGAGTAAATAGTAAAGAAAGCAAACACAATCATCATAAATATAATTTAAAATGTTACATTGTTGATTGTAATACATGTTTCAAAAGAAATTACATTATGATGATATAATAAGTTTGAAATTTGATGCCTTAGCGTTCCTTCCCCAAAAGCATTGGTTTACCTGTATTACTGAATCCTTGAGAAATACAAGTAGTTTTGAAAAAGTCTCAACAATTAAGTTGGTGAGTTCATAAGCGTTTTTGTATAAGAATTATATGCCTTTTTGTATAAAGTTACCGAGTTTGTTTCTAGAAAATCCAATATTTTCTATAAATGAATGGTAGTTTTTAAAAGTTCCAAAAACCGGAATGCATAAGTATTTTCCATACCAAAAATAGTGTAAGTAGATTTATATATCTATATATAATCACTAAGTCGTTTGATAGCCCTGTAAATCAAATGTTTTAATACTTCATGTGAGTTTTATAACTGTACTATTGACACAGACTTCCTGTCACAACGTTCTTCAGGCGTGGGAATGATATGACGTTTGTCACCCCAGACCTGCCGGTCCAACTGTAGCTATCAGTTTAGGTGCGAGATTGTCAATCCCGTATAGATCTATACACAAGAATCACGCTCTCCTTACAAGAGATTATGGTTTATAACACAGGACTTGAAATGCATACATGAAAGTACGGGAAGTTAAATGTCTCACAAAAGTTGGTATCAAATAGATATATGTATGGAAAGTCTATTTTTCTTGTAAATGTAAGTATTTACTTTCTATAGTGTTCAAAGAGTGTAAAATATCATGAATATCTTGTAAACTATACCTATTATAGTTTTTCAAAAGTGTGTTTCATTTGGATGATAACCCTTAGTGTGCTACCAACTTTGCATGTAAGTATTAAACATTTGTAATAACATTATTTTACTTATTTAACATTTATATACAAAATGTAGATAACGCATTTGAAATTGTATGTAACGATTTGAGTTCTAACATAAGTTTTTCTTGCGTTTCACTTGTATTTCTCCCCCTAAAATATAGTAAAACGTGAAAATATAGGGGTATGAACTCACTTGGTAAGTGCGATGAATTTAAGAAAACGAGACTTTTCTCGGGCAGCACTTCGACTGGAAAGTGGAAAATTTCTTGGGATTTTTGGGCCTTCGGACCTTCGTCGTAGCTTGGATGTGTAACCGGGGCGTCGGGAAAGTTATGGGAGGCTCAAGAGTGAGAAAATATGGGAGAAATGTGGTGAATTAGCAAAAGAAGTTGGAAGCCTCGCACCCTTTATATAGGGGTGGAACTGGCCCTCGTACGCTGGGCGTACGTCTTCGGACTCCGGACTTCGAATGGGACAGGCTAGAGGGTAGCGGGGACGTGTTTGATCCGAGGCCGAGCAATGAGTACGCTGGGCGTACCCTCGTACGCTATAGCGTACTACCCTCAGTTTGTGTGCCCCAATCTTCTAAAATGCATAACTTTCGCATACGAGCTCCGTTTTTGACGTTCTTTATATCCACGCGTAGGTGAGAATATAATCTACAACTTTCATTTAGACTTCGTTGGAAAATTTTGATTTTATTTTTGAATTATATATTTTGAATAGGTGGGATAGGAAAAGACCGTTAAAAATTCATAACTTCTTCATCTAATGTCCGTTTTCGTCTATCTTTTAACCGTTGTACTACTATTGTCGAGACCTTTAATTGTCGTTTAGGTCGTGTCGGCTAAATATCGCTCGATCTCTATTTCAAGTTTTTAGCTGTCTACCGCTACTCCGAAACTTAGAAAAATCATAACTTCCTCACACGAAGTCAGATTTGGACGTTCTTTTTATGTACGTTCACGGTTTAATGATATCTACAACATTAGTTTAGATACCTATGGCTAAAAATTATTTTATTGAAATTTCGTGTTTTACGCTTAATAGTGTTTTATCGGTTTTGCTGCGGATTTTCGATTGGTCATAACTTCTTCGTTAAAACTCGGATTTTTGTGTTTTTTACATTTCTGAAAACCTTGTTACGATATCTATTACTTTATGTATCCCAATTGAGACTTTCGAGCATTTCATTTCTGATGCTATTTTTATTTATTTATTAATTCAAAATAGATTACAATACTTGACTGAGGTCATTACATTGACTTGAAATATCGGGTTGTCACATCATCCCCCGTTAGAGTGAATTTCGTCCCGAAATTTATTTTAAGATAAGTATTTATAGACTAGGGAAAAGATGTAGATATTGTTGTTTCATCTGATCTTCTCACTCCCAGGTGTATTCAGGTCCTCGCTTTGCATTCTAGCGGACCTTCACAATGGGTATGCGACTTTGTTTTGTTCTTTTAATTTCCCTACCCATGATTTCTATTGGTTCTTCTACAAAGTGGAGACTCTCGTTGATTTCGATTTCGTCCAGAGGGACGACGAGGGTCTCATCGGACAAGCACTTCTTTAAGTTTGACACATGAAAGGTAGGATGTATGTTATTGAGTTCCTGCGGTAATCGAAGCTGGTATGCTACTGGGCTGATCCGGGCAAGGATCTCGAATGGTCTAATATACTTTGGATTTAGTTTCCCACGTTTTCCAAAATGTTTTAATCCATTCCAGAGAGAGACCTTCTATAGCACTCGGTCCCCAACCTGAAATTCCAAGGGCTTCCGTCTTTTGTCCGCATAACTCTTTTGTCTGTCTATTGAAGATTTTAGTCGTTCCTGGATTTGGACAATCCTCTCGGTCGTTTCTCTTGTGATTTCTAGGCCTGAGAGTGTGTTGTCAGGTACTTGTCCTCTATCTAGTTGCGTGTCACCCACTTCAGCCCAACACAGAGGTGATATGCACTTGCGACCGTAGAGGGCTTCGAATGGAGCAACCATGATGCTAGTGTGATAGCTATTTTTGTATGAGAACTCGACTGGTGGTAAATGGGTATCCCATGCCCTACCAAAATCGATCACACAAGCTCTTAGCATATCTTCCAAGGTTTGAATGTTCCTTCCACTCTGACCGTTGGTTTGTGGATGGTAAGCGGTAATCATGTCTAGTCTCGTCCCTAGAGCTTTTTGTAGTGACTGCCAGAACCGTGAGGTGAATCTACTATCTTTTTCGGAGATAATGGATATTGGTACACCATGTAGTCGCACAATCTCTCTGATGTATGTTCGAGCTAGTTTCTCCATCTTGTTAGTTTCCTTTATGGGTAGGAAGTGTCCGGATTTGGTTAATCTATCGACGATCACCTAGATTGTGTCAAGTCTACCCACTGTTTTGGGTAACTTGGTTATGAAATCCATGTTTATCCACTCTCACTTCCACTCGGGTATTTCAGTTTGTTGTAACAATCCGGAGGGCTTTTGGTACTCTACTTTGACTTTGGCACAAGTCAGACATTTGCCTACAGAGGCAGCAATTTCGGCTTTCATGTTCGGCCACCAATACTATTTCTTGATGTCCAGATACATCTTTTCTGAACCGGGATGCATGTAGTATCGAGTCTTATGAGCCTCATTCATGACAACGTCGCTGAACCCACCAAACTTTGGTGTCCAAATTCGATTCATGAAGTAACGAACTCCGTCACTCTTGACTTCAAGATTCTTATTCGATTCATGAAGTAACGAACTCCATAACTTTCTCTTTTCAAGGATTCCATTTGAGCTTCCTTGATTTGCGTGGACAGGTGTGAACGGATCGTCATGGTTATAGACTTCACTCGGCGGCCCAAGTATTCCTTTCGACTGAGAGCATCAGCTACTACATTAGCTTTTCCCGGATGATAACGAATCTCGCATTCGTAATCGCTTAGTAGTTCCACCCATCCTCTCTGTCTCATGTTGAGTTCTTTTTGGTTGAGAATGTGCTGAAGGCTCTTATGACCGGTGAAGATTGTGCATTTCATGTCGTAGAGATAGTGCCTCCAGATCTTTAGGGCGAAAATGACTGCTCCGAGTTCTAGGTCGTGGGTAGTGTAGTTGACTTCGTGCGTCTTGAGTTGTCTCGAGGCGTATGCGATGACCTTTCCTCATTGCATTAGAACACATCCCAAACCTTGGTTTGATGCATCGCAGTAGACCACGAAGTCTTCTGTTCCTTCTGACAAGGATAATATAGGTGCGCTGCATAGGGCTTGTTTCAGTGTTTGGAATGCAGCGTCTTGCTTTTCTCCCCAATTGTAGGTTACACCCTTCTAAGTCAGCGCGGTAAGTGGTTTGGCAATCTTTGAGAAGTTTTTTATGAATCTTCGGTAATAGCTAGCAAGGCCCAAGAATTGTTGGATTTCCGTTGGAGTTCTTGGAGCTGACTAGTTCTTGATTGCCTTGATTTTGGAAGGGTCCACATGTATCCCTTCTTTTCTGACCACATGACCAAGGAAATCTACTTTTCGAATCCAAAATTCGCACTTTGAGAATTTTGCGTATAACTTCTCTGCCCTTAATGTTTCCAAGACTTGCCGGAGGTGTTGACAATGTTCTTCTTCACTCTTTGTGACAACCCGAAATTTCCATTTGATCAAACCCTAAAAGTCAACCCCTTCTTATCATAAGTTAATGTCATTATTTATTATTTTTAGGAAATATAAAGTTCGTTTGATTATTTTAATATTATTTTTAAACGAACGGATGAATGAAAGTGCCGTCTCGGGTATTGAATTTCATAAACCGCAAACACCTCGCGTCTTAGAAGTTCATGACCAAACTATTTGGTTTGGATCGAAAAATCACCCAAAAATCCGTAAACTCATGCATATGCATGAGTTTAATCCCTAAGAATAAGCCATTTGTGTTTACTCCCCAATTTCACAAAAGAGTAAACTCCAATAAGGCTTTTAAGTATCATCCCAAATTTCATTCCAAATCTTCAAACTTGTAAGTGTTCTAACCATTTCAAGTTAGTAAAACACTTAATCTAGTGTTTTTACATCTAATCATCTACTCATATGTGTATTTTGTCTAGATTTCCAAAACACCAAGAACACCAAGAACACACACTAAGTGTTCTTGGCATATTAGTTCAAATCAAGCCTCCTAATAGTAAGTACGTCCATCCTTGAGTGTTATTAAGCTAGTATTACATTTAAACATCAAGAAATTATGTCAAGAACACAAGGTTAGAGGTGTTCACGGTCCAAGAATGTTCTTGGGCCGTAAATACCATAAATGGCACCAAAGTGTGCCTAAGTCCCTAATCTAAGTCCTAGTTTGATGTATATACCATCCTTGACATGTTTAAACCTTCCCTTCTTGTGTTTAAGCCTTGAAAAACATCAAAGACCAACATTTATAGGTGTTTACGGTTTGGGGATCTCCCAAAAGCGTAAACACCCTAAAGTGTGTTTAAGTTGGTCATTTTCCTTCCTTAGGCCTAGAAACTAGCTTATACACTTACCTAATTGTGTTAAGGACTTGAAGACATGGCAATACCCTCTTCCATGAGGGTTTGCGGTAGTAAACCCAAAGGGAGATGTCCATGAGGCCGTAAACTCCTCCAAGAAGTGTTTTTGATGCCCTAGTCCCTTCCAAAGGCCAAATCACTTAGTATAAATGCTTCCATAGGTTTGTTAAACCACAAAAACAACACTTGGTCAATAGGAGTAGAGTTTACGACCGTAAACTCTAGAGTTTACTGCCGTAAACTCCCTAGGTTATGACCATCAAAACCGTAAACTCCAAGGGAGTTTACCCTTGAACTCCAAACACATTACCTTTGCCCTACCAACACTCGGATGCAATCCTTGTGATCTTTAACACTTGAGACAAAGTTTTTTCATGTTCTAGGGTGTCCCAACTTAATTTATTAGTTATAAATTGGCTAATTAGTTATATATATGTTCATTATATGATAACTAGGCTCGTGCGTGTGTACAAGTCTTCATTTGTCACCTAGCACCGACACATCAATCCAATCCACTCACCACAAGTGACTTCATACCACTTTAACTAACCTTTGAAATACATTTATATGTTTTAAATGATTTAATGGGAGGGGGGGGATACAAGTTTAATACTTATAGTTATTAAATCAATCACATGTGATTAATAACTACAAAACCAATGATTTTATTATCGTTCAAACTGTTATTCAAACTGTTTTACTTCAAACTGCTTTAAAAACTCTTTTACTTATCAATTACTTTTACGTAAACTCTTTTATACTTATTATAAATTGCATGCCCGTGTATGTATAGTTATATAAGCAATGTTTAAAAGGCTTAGGAAGGTCGCCCGCCCTATTTCCTTTTCACGCTTGAGATGTGGTCTGGTGGGATATCGGGTAGCCGTCCGAAGGTCGTTTCAGTATTAATTATATATCATGTGTACATATATAGTCATAAAAGTTCTTCCATATTCATGTGTACTAGTTACATCATTAGTAAGTTACCATCGGGGTAGCACAGGTTAATACTTATACTATTGCTAGATCAATGAGTCAGTTCATTCATGAGTCAGTACTTATTACTACGAGAACATATACATTACATTACTATGATAACATATAAAACTATACTAGAAGAAGAACATATATGATTATACTAGGAAGAGAACATGTACAAACAATACTAGAACAAGTAACAATACATTACATATACATGAATACGTTAACAATTGTGATCCAATGTATCGGGGCATGCCTTCAATGTCATGGCCCGAGTTGTAGCCAGAGTCTCTTGGAGGGAGAACGTGAGTTTGCGTATAGATCTATACTAGATTGACTATCATACACCTTGCTGCTAGCTACAGCCGGACCTGTATGTCTGCAGGTGCCAAATGTTATATCTTTTTACGACCTACATTTGTCGTTGTTACCTAGTCGATAGTATGGTACAATTAATAACATGATACCTTAATATAAATCCGGTTTAAGGTAGTTAGTACAGTAGTAGTTCCTATAATACAACACTATAGTACTACAATAATTTACCCTTTACATACATTTAGTGATCATTTCACTTAAACAATTAATGTACAAACTATATTTTGTTAATGATAGTTACACTTGGGAAAATTACACACTTTTACGATAAACGAACATACAAAACAGTTACGCCTTGGTAGAAGGCTACTTTTAATAGAAAATATAGGTTTTTCTGAGAGATTCGAACGTTTTGATACAAACACCGACACTAAAATACTTATGAACTCACCAGCTTAATGCTGATAAACTCTTTGAAAATAACTTGTATTCTCAGGTCGTCAGTAGACAGGTACCGAGGCCAGCTTTTGAGAAGATGGAGCGCATCCAAGACTCACCTTATTATTTTGATTTACTTTTTGGTGTCTATAACTGTATGGAACACACTTGTATTAAAATTATATATTTAATGCAATGGATGATGTTGTTTGCTTATTTACTGTTATAGTGTGTTGTGATACTTTACATGACGTCCTTCGCCTCAGAACGTTTCCGCCGTTCTTGGTTTTGGGGTGTGGCAGATTGGTATCAGAGCATTGTTTATAGTGAATTGAGTATATCAACCCATAAAATATATACTAACTATAAACCTATTTGGGATTAAAACACTCTGACCAAGAGTCTATACTTTAAATTTTAAAATATTTAATTAAGTATACTAGTCTGCATTCATACTAAAATCAGTGTCACAATGACAAGAAAAAAAGTATTACGATTGTTAAATATCACAAGTGAGCTCGGGGATGTATGGTCGGTCCTGGGAATGGCATAGCCTGATCAACTATGCTGGTTCGAGGAGTGATTAGCATATGCCCTAGAATGGTTGTGATATGTTAACAAGTCTAAAAGCTTACCAACAATACCATAAGGAGAACAATAGAACTTAAATATAAAATACTAGAGGGGTATTTTGTGCTACTACAAGCTATTTATACACTAGATTCTTATACCTCTCTTCTCGCGTAGATTTAAATGGCTGGATTCCATCATGGCGACCCGTACTTCTCAAATGAAGGCAATGCTGGGTGGATCGAAGAAGAGCCCGAAGATGAGCATCCAATCCCTTTGGATGACCACCTCGCAGAAGGCTTTTCTGATGGATCCGACTCTGAGCCTGAAGTCAACAACCTACCGCCAGCAGGTCAAGCCCCAAACAACAACACCCGACCAACTTTTCCAAGTCCTACAACTTTGTGGGCAACCAACTTGAATCGCTGGAGCGATGAACAGGGTCAACCCTTACCTTACTTTGGGGACCGAAGCTTTTACAACCTCAGCGAAGGTGGCTCTGCGGATCGAGCTCTACCCGTCATTATCCGCATGATAGCTCGTGATGGTGAAAAAGGTCGAGCAGCCATCGACCAAGTCATGGAGATTGATGCCAACTCTGGTGTCAACACAGTCCGCATCCGCCGTCTAGAAAAAGAAATGGAACGGACCAGGAGAACCAATGAAACACTGCAGCAACAGCTGGCTGCCTCCCAAGCCGAAGTCATGGAACTTCGAGCCCGTCAGAGGGCTCATGAGCGACACCTTCAAGATGCGGTTCGTCAAGTGGCAGACCTCAGGGTTCGCCCAAGGAATTCCCATCGCCGTTAGAAGATGTCTAGTACATCTTTGTCTTTTGGTTAAGGAATAGCCTTTAGTATCTGTGCTCTAAGTAGCACTTGTCTGTAAAATATTCCTAACTTTCAGTACTCTAACTAGGAATCTAGGAACTATCAAACTTTCCGTATGGTATGATGTAAGACCTACTGTTAGGTTGATTTTCCCTGAACTTATTATATCAGTAATACCAGTATTATTGACAACTACCTAATCCGTGGGAAAAATCTGTACACTTGTGTTTTCCTACTATTCTTCTATGTTGTGATCTCAAAACACTCATTCAACTGTTGGGCTATGGTTAGTTAGTCTATGTGTCACTCTCACCCCACTTACAATTCATTCTTACCATTGTGTTTATCTTTATAAACTTATAGCTGAAAGATGCCTCCTCGCAAATCTCCCAGGAATAACCCTGCACCACCTCCTCCTCCTCCGATCATCGATAGTGCAGCCTTGAATGCTGTCGTAGCTGCAGCAGTGGCAACTACCATGGCTCAGTATCACTCTACTAATGCCAGCAGAGGTGGAACCCCTATTGACTCAATTCCTGCTGAAATCCCTGTGCGCTCGAGAGAGTGCTCCTACAAGTATTTCACCAACTGCAAGCCGAAGTCCATTCAGGGAACCGGCGGAGTCATTGCCCTCTCGCAATGGTTCGAGAAGACTGAATCAATCTTCGAAATTTGTTCGTGCCCTGCTGCGAGAAAAGTTAAATATGTCGCATGCACCTTTGAAGGAAAATCCCTGACCTGGTGGAACGGCCACGTTAAAGCGCTAACTCTCGTAGTGGCGAATGACATGGGTTGGGAAACCATGAAGGACCTCATGATTGAGGAATACTGCCCGAGGGGCGAAATCCATAAATTAGAGCAGGAGCTATGGAGCCTAACCATGAAGAGCTCCGACGTAGTCTCGTACACCGCCATATTTAGCGAACTGGTGGCCCTCTGCCCCAATATGGTTCCCACTGAAGGGAAAAAGATCTAGAGGTACATATGGGGGCTAGTGCCTCCATATCAGGGGAATGTCCTATCATCAAACCCTACTACCTTCGACAGTGCCAAGCGACTGGCACAGCGACTCATAGACCATGAAGTCAAAACCCCTGCAGCAACAACAACCCTAGCCATCTCAGAACCCTCCAAACCCGCTGACACTAAGCGGAAGTTATGGGAGGAGAAGAAGAAACAACAAACTACCAAAAAGCAGCAAGTTGTGGCAGTGCATGCCACAATAACCCCAGCTGATGCTACTGCTCCGGTGGGGCAGTATGCTGGAAATTTGCCTAAGTGCAACAAATGCAATTACCACCACAACGGCTCCTTCCGTGAAATGCATTGCTCTAACTGCAACAGGAAAGGACACACAGTCCGTTTCTGTAAATCTCCGGCGAGGCCGATCACCCAAGTCCCCAGCGCTGGCGTGAGCCAGACCTGTTATGGATGTGGCGAGGCGGGCCACTATAAGAGGGACTGCCCCAAAGCAAAGAATGCTGGCGGAGCTGGGAGGGTACTAGCAATAGGCCATGGGGAAGCAGTTGCTGACCCGACAGTGGTGACGGGTACGTTCCTCCTCAATAACTCCTATGCATGCATTCTGTTCATTAGTGGATCGGAGCGAAGCTTCATGAACCATAAATTTGCTTGCATGCTTAAACAACAACCACACACACTTAAAGAACAATTCACAGTAGAAATGGCTAATGGAAAAACTGAAAGCACGAATAGCATATACGTAGGTTGTACACTAACTCTAGATAACCATTCATTCCCAATCGACCTTATGCTGGTCTCGATTAAAAGCTTCGACGTTATCATCGGCATGGATTGGTTAAGCCTTCATCGCGCCGACATCTTGTGCTATGAGAAAGCAGTCCGTCTAAACCTCCCGTCTAACGAAATTCTTATCGTCTACGACGACAAAACCAATGTGAGTCTTCGTATAATATCAAGTATTCAAGCACATAAGTATCTACGTAAAGAATACCATGCATTCCTTGGTCACTTTGTCGATACGAGCCTCGAAACAAAAGAAATAAAGAACATTCCGGTAGTGAGTGACTTTCCCGACATCTTCCCAGAAGAGCTACCAGGATTACCTCCGCAATGATAGGTCGAGTTCAGAATCGACTTAGTCCCAGGAGCTACCCCAGTAGCCAAGTCGCCCTACCGATTAGCACCAGTGGAGATGTAGGAACTATCTGGTCAACTTAACGAACTGCTCAGCAAGGGCTTTATAAGACCAAGTTTCTCGCCTTGGGGAGCACCAGTCTTGTTCGTTAAGAAGAAAGACGGATCATTCCGTATGTATATCGACTACAGAGAACTCAACAAACTAACGGTCAAGAATCGTTACCCTCTGCCTCGCATAGGCAATCTATTTGACCAACTGCAAGGGGCGAACTACTTTTCCAAAATTGATCTAAGATCCGGATATCACCAATTACGAGTGCTAGAGGAGGATGTTCCAAACACAGCCTTCCGAACTCGTTACGGACACTACGAGTTCGTGGTGATGCCATTCGGATTGACCAATGTGCCCGCAGTTTTCATGGATCTGATGAATAGAGTATGCCGACCTTACTTGGATCAGTTCGTCATTGTCTTCATTGATAACATCCTGATCTACTCCAGAAGTAAGGAAGAGCATGGCGATCACCTGCGACAAGTTATAAGAACCTTACAAACGGAGAAGCTCTATGCGAAGTTCTCTAAATGTGAATTTTGGATCCGAAGAGTCGAATTCTTAGGACACGTGGTAAGCGAAGAGGGAATCCACGTGGACCCATCCAAAATTAAGGCCATTGAGAACTGGTCAACACTGAAGACGCCTACAGAAATTCATAAATTTCTAGGTCGCGCTAGCTACTACCGCAGGTTCATACAGAACTTATCCCGAATAGCGAAACCTCTTACAACACTGACCCAGAAAGGCGTGGCCTTTGACTGGGAAGAGAAACAGGAAAGAGCGTTCCAAACGCTCAAGCGAGCCTTGTGCACCGCACCAATACTATCCCTCCCCGAAGGAATAGAAGACTTCGTAGTCTATTGCGATGCATCGAATCAAGGGCTCGGGTGTGTTCTGATGCAGTGAGGTAAGGTCATTGCCTACGCCTCGAGACAGTTGTAGACACACGAAGTTAACTACACGACCCACGATCTTGATCTAGGAGCAGTTGTGTTTGCTCTGAAGATCTGGAGACATTACTTGTACGGAACGAAAAGCACTATATTTACCGACCACAATAGTTTACAACACATATTCGATCAGAAGGAGCTCAACATGAGACAACGACGGTGGGTCGAGCTACTTAGTGACTACGAATGCGAAATTCGTTATCATCTGGGTAAAGCCAACGTAGTAGCAGGCGCCCTAAGTCAAAAGGAATATTCTGGTCGAAGAGTCAAGTCATTGACAATGACTATCCATTCACACTTGTCTAAGCAAATTCAGGCGGCCCAGCTTGAAGCCATGAAACCTGAAAACGTGACGAATGAATCCCTTAGAGGAATGGATAAAAATTTAGAAGCCAAGGGTGGCGGAGCCTTATAATTCATGAACCGGATCTGGACACCGAAGTACGGTGGTTTCTGAGACTTGGTCATGACCGAGGTGCACAACACTCGGTATTCCGTCCACCCAGGTTCAGATAAGATGTATCTGGATCTTAAAAAGTTATACTGGTGGCCTAATATGAAAGCAGAGATTACTACCTTCGTAAGTAAATGCCTTACTTGCGCAAAGGTTAAGGTCGAGTACCAGAAGCTCTCCGGTTTAC
This sequence comes from Lactuca sativa, assembly GCF_002870075.4. NCBI lineage: Eukaryota > Viridiplantae > Streptophyta > Magnoliopsida > Asterales > Asteraceae > Lactuca > Lactuca sativa. The sequence continues at coordinate 63,140,563 of NC_056627.2, read as the reverse complement.
TACAACAACCAGAGATTCCAGAATGGAAGTGGGAGCGGATCACTATGGATTTCATAACCAAGTTGCCCAAGACAACGGGTGGACTTGATACCATATGGGTCATCGTCGATAGATTGACCAAGTCCGCACACTTCCTGCCTATCAAAGAAACTGACAAGATGGAGAAGCTTACGAGAACATACATTAGGGAAATCGTATGGCTACATGGTGTACCTGTATCCATTATCTCCGATAGAGATAGTAGGTTCACCTCAAGATTCTAGCAATCGCTACAACATTCCCTGGGAACAAGGCTGGACATGAGCACAGCCTACCATCCACAGACCGACATACAAAGTGAGAGGACCATCCAAACATTGGAGATATGTTGAGAGCCTGTGTGATTGACTTTGGAAAGGCATGGGATACTCATTTACCCCTTGTCTAATTTTCCTACAATAACAGTTATCACACGAGCATCAAGGCTGCTCCATTTAAAGCCCTCTATGGCCGAAAGTGCAGATCCCCTCTGTGCTGGGCTGAAGTGGGTGATACCCAATTAGCTAGGGGGCAAGTTTCTGACAGTACTCTCACAGGCCCGAAAATCATTCGGGAAACGACAGAGAAGATCGTTCAGATCCGTGAACGATTGAAAGCTTCTAGAGACCGACAGAAGAGCTACGCTGATAAGGAAAGGAAACCTTTGGAATTCTAGGTGGGAGACCGAGTCCTTCTTAAAGTCTCACCCTGGAAGGGCTTGATACGCTTCGGTAAGCGTGGGAAGCTTAATCCGAGATATATAGGGCCCTTCGAGATTCTCGCAAGAATCGGCCCTGTAGCTTACAAACTCAATCTACCCGACGAACTTCATAACGCACATTCTACATTCGACGTATCTAACTTGAAAAGTGTATGTCCGACGAGACTCTTGTAATCCCACTCGACGAGATCGAGATCAACGAGAGCCTCAACTTCATGGAAGAACCAGTAGAGATCATGGACCGAGAAGTCAAGAAGATGAAGCAAAGTCGTATCCCGATTGTGAAGGTTCGCTGGAACGCCAAGCGAGGACCAGAATTCACTTGGGAATGTGAGGATCAGATGAAACTGAAATATCCTCATCTTTTTTCTTAGTTATTTGTAACTACTTTAATTGTTTAGACTTAAATTTCGGGACGAAATTCCCTTTAACAGGGGGATGATGTGACAACCCGAAATTTCCATTCGGTCAAACCCTAAAATTCAACTCCTTCGTATCATAAGTTAATGTCATTATTTCTTATTTTTAGGAAATATAAAGTTCGTTTGATTATTTTAATATTATTCTTAAACGAACGGATGAATGAAAGTGCCGTCTCGGGTATTGAATTTCAAAAACCGCAAACACCTCACGTCTTAGAAGTTCACGACCAAACTATTTGGTTTGGATCAAAAAATCACCCAAAAATCCGTAAACTCATGCATATGCATGAGTTTACTCCCTAAGAATAAGCCTTTGTGTTTACTCCCCAATTTCACAAAAGAGTAAACTCCAAAAAGGCTTTCAAGTATCATACTAAATTTCATTACAAATCTTCAAACTTGTAAGTGTTCTAACCATTTCAAGTTAGTAAAACACTTAATCTAGTGTTTGTACATCTAATCATCCACTCAATGTGTATTTTCTCTAGATTTCCAAAACACCAAGAACACACACTAAGTGTTCTTGGCCTATTAGTTCAAATCCATCCTCCTAATAGTAAGTACTTCCATCCTTGAGTGTTATTAAGCTAGTATTACATTTAAACATCAAGAAATTATGTCAAGAACATAAGGTTAGAGGTGTTCACGGTCCAATAATGTTCTTGGGTCGTAAACACCATAAATGGCACCAAAGTGTGCCTAAGTCCCTAATCTAAGTCCTAGTTTGAAGTATATACCTTCCTTGACATGTTTAAACCTTCCCTTATTGTGTTTAAGCCTTGGAAAACATCAAAGACCAACATTTATAGGTGTTTACGTTTTGGGGATCTCCCAAAAGCGTAAACACCCTAAAGTGTGTTTAAGTTGGTCATTTTCCTTCCTTAGGCCTAGAAACTAGCTTATACACTTAGCTAATTATGTTAAGGAATTGAAGACATGGCAATACCCTCTTCCATTAAGGTTTACGGTAGTAAACCCAAAGGGAAATGTCTATGAGGCCGTAAACTCCTCCAAGGAGTGTTTTTGATGCCCTAGTCCCTTCCAAAGGCCAAATCACTTAGTAGAAATGCTTCAATAGGCTTGTTAAACCACAAAAACAACACTTGGTCAATAGGAGTAGAGTTTACGATCGTAAACTACAGAGTGTACTGGTGTAAACTCCCTAGGTTATGACCATTAAAACCGTAAACTCCAAGGGAGTTTACACTTGAACTCCAAACACACTAGCTTTTCCCTACCAACACTCGGATGCAATCCTTGTGATCTTTAACACTTGAAACAAAGTGTTTTCATGTTCTAGGGTGTCCCAACTTAATTTATTAGTTATAAATTGGCTAATTAGTTATATATATGTTCATTATACGATAACTAGGCTCGTGCGTGTGTACAAGTCTTCATTTGTCACCTAGCACCGTACCCGACACATCAATCCAATCCACTCACCACAAGTGAGTTCATACCCCTTTAACTAACCTTTGAAATACTTTTAAATGTTTTAAATGCTTTAATGGGAGGGGGGGGGGGAGGAATACAAGTTTAATTCTTATAGTTATTACATCAATCACATGTGATTAATAACTACAAAAACAATGATTTTATTACCGTTCAAACTGTTATTCAAACTGTTTTACTTCAAACTGCTTTACAAACTCTTTTACTTATCAATTACTTTTACTTAAACTCTTTTATACTTATTATAAATTGCATGCCCGTGTATGTATAGTTATATAAGCAATGTTTAAAAGGCTTAGGAAGGTCGCCCACCCTATTTCCTTTTCACGCTTGAGATGTGGTCTGGTGGGATATCGGGTAGCCGTCCGAAGGTCGTTTCAGTATTAATTATATATCATGTGTACATATATAGTCATAAAAGTTCTTCCATATTCATGCGTACTAGTTACATCATTAGTAAGTTACCATCGGGGTAGCACAGGTTAATACTTATACTATTGCTAGATCAATGAGTCAGTTCATTCATGAGTCAGTACTTATTACTACGAGAACATATACATTACATTACTATGAGAACATATACAACTATAATAGAAGAAGAACATATACGATTATACTAGGAAGAGAACATATACAAACAATACTAGAACGGGTAACAATACATTATATATACATGAATACGTTAACAATTGTGATCCACTGTATCGGAGCATGCCTTCAATTTCATGGCCTGAATTGTAGCCAGAGTCTCTTGGAGGGATAGCATGAGTTTGCGTATAGATCTATACTAGATTGACTATCTTACACCTTGCTGCTAGCTACAGCCAGACCTGCAGGTCTGCGTGTGCCAAACGTCATATCTTTTTATGACCTACATTAGTCGTTGTTACCTAGTCGATAGTATGGTACAATTAATAACATGATACGTTAATATAAATCTGGTTTAAGGTAGTTAGTACAACAGTAGTTCCTATAATACAACACTACAGTACTACAATAATTTACCCTTTACATACATTTAGTGATCATTTCACTTAAACAATTAATATACAAACTATATTTTGTTAATGATAGTTACACTTGGGAAAATTACACACTTTTACGAAAAATGAACATACAAAACAGTTACACCTTGGTAGAAGGCTACTTTTAATAGAAAATATAGTTTTTTCTGAGAGATTCAAACGTTTTGATACAAACACCGACACTAAAATACTTATGAACTCACCAGCTTAATGCTGATAAACTCTTTGAAAATAACTTGTATTCTCAGGTCGTCAGTAGATAGGTACCGAGGCCAGCTTTTGAGAAGATGGAGCGCATCCAAGACTCACCTTATTATTTTGATTTACTTTTTGGTGTCTATAACTGTACGAAACACACTTGTATTAAAATTATATATTTAATGCAATGGATGATGTTGTTTGCTTATTTACTGTTATACTGTGTTGTGATAATTTGCATTTGTTAATCCAAAGGGCATCACTACAAACTCGTAGTGACCAGAACGAGTTCGGAAGGCCGTCTTGGGAACATTTCCTTCCAGGACTCGCAGCGGATGGTACCAGGATTGTAAATCAACCTTTGAGACGTAGCTTGCTCCTTGGACTTGGTCGAACAGATCGTCTATGCGCGGTAGGGGATATCGGTTCTTTATTGTGAGCCTTTTTAGTTCTCGGTAGTCGATGCACATGCGAAAGGATCCATCCTTCCTTTTTACGAATAGAACTGGTGCTCCTCAAGGTGAGAAGCTCGGTCTAGTGAATCCTTTATTGAGTAGCACATTTAGTTGGCTGGATAATTCCTGCATCTCTGCCAGGGCTAGACGGTACGACGATTTTGCTACATGGGTAGCTTCGGGAATCAAGTCGATTCTGAACTCGACTTGACGTTCTGGTGGAACTCCTGGAAGATCTCCAGGGAAAACGTCGGGGAAATCGCAGACTTTTGGAATGTCTTTGATATCTTTAGTTTCTTTTTCCTTATCTACCACGTGGGCTAAGAAAGCATGGTATTCTTTGCGCATGTATTTTTGGGCTTTGACGGAAGAGATGATTTGTAAATTGGTATCGGGTTTATCACCATAAATGATAAGACTTTCGCCATTTGGCAGAATAAGGCGAACAGCCCTTTCATGACAAAGTATATCGGCATGATGAAGGCTTAACTAATCCATACCGCTGATGACATCAAAGCTTCTTATAGTGATCGGCATTAGATCGATTTGGAACGAGTGTTCATTTAAATCTAGCGTTCAGCCTATGTACATATCGCTTGTGCTTTCTGTTTTACCGTTTGCCATTTCTACTGTAAATATCTTATTAAGTGATTGGGTTTTTTTTAAGTAATTGTTTGAATTCATGGCTCACGAAACTCCTCTCCGAACCACAATCAAAAAGTATGCATGCATAAGCGCTACTGAGGAGAAACGTACCCGTAACAACCGTGGGATCAACTATTGCTTCGTTTTGCCCTATTGCCAGCACTCTTCCTACGCCGCCATCATTCCTTGACTTAGGGCAATCTCTCTTGTAGTGCCCAGCTTCACCACACCCATAACACGCCTGGCCCATACCGACTCCAGGAAATTGGGTGATTGGTTGTGCCGGTGCCTTACATAAATGGGCAGTTGTTACACCCCAAAACTGGAACGGCGGAAACGTTCTGGGGCGGAGGACGTCATGTACAGGATCTCAACACAAAATAATAGTAAACAAGCAAACAAAATCATCCATTGCATTAATAATGTATTTTAATACAAGTTTTCTATATAGTTTATAAGTCACCAAAAATAAGAATCAAAATAAAACATGAGTCTTGAATATTCCATCTTCTCAAAACTTGGCCTCGGTACCTACCTACTAATGACCTGAGAATACAAGTTATTTTGAAAGAGTTTATCAGCTTTAAAGCTGGTGAGTTCATAAGCATTTTAGTGTCATTGTTTGTATGAAAATATTTGTAAGTGTTTGAATGTATAAGTTTGTAAATGTTTGTAGTAAATGTTTGTATCTCCTAGAAAATCCTACATTTTCTACTAAAAGTAGCCTTCTACCAAGGCATCAAATGTGTTGTATGTTTGTTCATTGTAAACGTGAGTATTCCTCCCAAATGTGACTATCATTAATAAAATATAGTTTTTACATTATTGTTTATGTGAGAAGATCACAAAGTAGATGTAATGGGAAAATAACGAAGTATTGTAGTATTATGTTATAGTAACTACTGTTGTACTAACTACCTTAAACTAATTGTTAATTAAGGTATAATGTGATATAATTGTAACCATAATTGATCAACCTAGTAAAACACGATGCTCGCAGACGTCGAGATGGTATGATATTCATCACCCGAAGACTTGAAGGTCACACTATAGCTAGCAGCAAGGTGTAGGACGGTCAGTCCAATACAGATCTATACACGAATTCACGCTATCCCTTCAGAAGACACTGGTTACAAAACGAGCCATGGCAGGGATGCCATGCCCCGAAGTAGTGCCTCACATTTATGTTATAGTATGTATGTATTGTATGTACTAGTGTAGTGTATGTTCTCTCTGTCTAGTATGTAGTATGTTCTCTTTGATTCTCATCATAGTAAGTTCTTTTGTATAGTATATAGTGTGTATGAATTGTATGTACAAGTGTAGTGTATGTTCTCTCTGTCTAGTATGTAGTACATTCTCTCTGATTCTCATCATAGTATATATTGACTCATGTATGAACTAACTCTTTGTATGTTTCAATGTACTAGGGAATAGTAAGTAGTATAACTCTAAACTATACCTATTATAGTTTACTAGAAATGTTGTTTGAGTGACTTAGTAAGTTTATACACCTTTGCTACCCAAAGGTGATGGAACTGATGTAAACGCTTTATATCTATACATATATACATAATATATAAATAAGGATCAAATGACAATCAGACAAACAACATGGTACTCTAAGTCTACAACCAAACAAGGAACAAGAATTAAAGTGAGTTATCAGTCTTAAGTCCTTCAAACCTTACTTATATAACTATATATGTATTGGACATGATTTTGACAATATATAAGTTTAAAGAATTGAAAGTAACGATTTGGTAACTAAGACCATGTTTTATAAAGAGTTTAACATGTAAAAGAGTTTGATAATCATTTTGAAGTAGTTTTGTTGACAAAACAGTTAAAAGTATAGTAAATCCATTTGTTTGATAGTTATAAATCACATGTGATTGATATTATAACTACAATGATTCAACTTGTACCCCTCCCCCATAAAAGCATTTAAAAACATTTAAAAGGTTTATTAAGGGGTATGAACTCACCTGTAGTGTGTGATGCCACTGTGAGATCGGTTTAGGAAGTTGAGTGTTAATTGCGGGCTTAAGCACAAACGGATCCTATTAACCATATAATGACATATATATGTATACAATTAGTGCTTGTAACAACTAATTATTGAATTGGGGCCACCTTAGGGACTAGTAAACACTTATATTGAGTGTTACAACCATATATGATTGCATATAAGGGGTATATGGCTATACAAGTGAGTGTATGGTCAAAATACATCATTTGTGTGTGTGTGCAGCCAAGGTGTGCGGCCATGGTGTGTGTGCGGCCGCACACTCCCCATGAAGTGTGTCAAAACATATTTTAAGGCCTTAGGACTCATCTAGGAAGGTTTCTTACTTCATGCTCTAGCCTTATATGGAGTTCGTTGCCATTTTAGGACCTAAAAAGGGAGTGTATGGCTGGAATGGGTGTGCGGCCGCACACACCTGTGTGTGGCCGTACATTCAAGTGTGCGGCTGCACACTCCATGTGTTAGAGTGTTTGGTCCGAGTGTGCTTGATATGCATTGTGTTATCCCATTTATAGGCTCCTACCTTGATTGTACATGGTTTAGAACACTTAAATAGATCCAAAACAATGTTAAAAGATAGTAAAACAAGTTTAACTTTGATTGAATTCATCTATTGTTCGAGATAGAAATTTTGGGTTGTCACAGAAGTGTGCCCTTTCCTGTTGTAGTTATTACAATTCATTACCCTATAACTTCCGTTGTGATGGAAATTGCATTAGTTGCACTTTGGTAAGTTTCTAGCGTATTGCTTTGCTGGTGTAGGAGTAACAGGAACAGTGGTGGGAGTAGTAGCAGCATGGGCTGCCACTATCTGTTGTTTCTTGGAAGGTTCTTCTGAAGATTGACCCTTCCTTTTGTTCCAAAACTTCTTCTTCTTCTTCTTCTTGTTGGTATTGTTGTTGTTGTTGTTGTTGTTGCTCTCCATGGGTTGCTTCAGAAAAGCAGTCATGAATCCTTGGTAGACGCCAAGGTCAACGACGGACTGTGCCAGCTGTTTTGCACTGTCGAAAGTAACTGGATTGGAAGCTAGTACACATCCTTGAATCTGGGGTGACAGTCCCTAGATATATCTTTCGATCTTCTTGCTCTCTAGAGCAACCATTCCCGGGAAAAGTATTGCTAAGTCACTGAACCTATTGGTATAGGTCGTGATGTCTAAGCCTACCATTGTAAGGCCCCAAATCTCTTGTTGGAGCTTCTGTACTTTGCCTCTCGGGCAGTACTCTTGCATGAGCATTTGTTTCATGTTTTCCCATCCCATGGAGTTAGCCACTACTAGATTTAGTGACTTGACGTGGCCATTCCACCACGTTAGGGCTTGTTCGAAGAAAGTACATGCAACAAATTTTACTTTGCTTCCTTCTTGGCATGAGTAGATCTCGAATATTGCTTCCGTTTTCTATATCCATTAGGATAGAGCCATAACTCCTCCAGTCCCATTAAAGGATATGGGTTTGCTGTTGGTGAAGTCCTTGTAAGTGTATTCCCTGGAACGACCTTGGTGTTGGCCATTAGTAGAGAGCTATTTATTCCTCCTCCCGACCCGTTGTTACTCATTTGGGCCATTGTTGCTGTAACTGCAGCTGTTACAGCAGCCTGGAAAACAACATTGTCCATTGATGAGGGTGGTGGTGGAGGTGGTGGTGTTGGTGTTCCTGTAGTATTGAAACGTCAGGGATTCCTTCTTGGCAGCATGATTCTGCCATAAGTTCAAAGACGAATTCGTGATAAGTCTTGAGAAATGATTATGGAAAGTCTTAGTATTATATGCTCTACGTTCTGAACATTACCGAATTTGTAAGTTAATTGCGAAATTGAAACTTATAATAATAAGTGCATGATTTCCTTAGTATTTTAAGAATTTAATGAAATACCCAATGAAATAATAAATGCGTGTCAATCTCATTGATATTAATATTCGATACATCGATCAGGAAAATTTGACCTTAACACAGGTCTAGAGTACATCAATGAAAATGGGAAAATTTGACCGCCTTCAGGCCCTCGAATTGTGTGCTCACAATCCGTCGGGTTTACATACATAAAGGAAAGTGTAGCACCAACGCTCACTCGATAAGTATATACATAGCGCAAGAAGTAAGCGCTCTACTACGAGCGGGTGGCACGCTGCGGACCATGGTATGTTGTCATGGAAGTCCAAGCTCGAGTTACTTGATGTTCAGCCTCGATGACACGCCTCTCCAATACAACCTGTTTTTTCCGGAACTCCCTAACCTCGGCTCTAGCAGCAGTAATGTCTTTCTGAAGGGAAAAGGTGTGCTCTATTGTTCGATCGTGTTCTTCATCCAGGCGACGAAGACGTACCGTCGTGATTTGGGCAGTGGCAGCAACGTCCATGTTTCCATTGGTGTTTACCCTTGCTTAGTCGCCTTGGTTGGCGATGTGACAAACCATGACAGAGAGTGCTCTGTTAGCCGAACCTCCACTACTGAGGTTATAAAAGCCTTGTCCCATGTCGTAGGGTGGATGTTGTCCTTGTTCCCTCCTCCGTCGTTTTAGATCTACAGCCTAGGGGGCGTCGGGCCTTGGAAGTCCCGTCAGAGATTTGGTACTACATGGGGAGGGTTGTAGACCTCGGGTTCTGAGTCAGTGCCCTCATCATCTGCTTCCTCTTCCTCTTCCTCTTCTTCGGGATCCTCTACTGGATCTTCCTCGGAAACCTCTTCGGGATCCTCTTCTGGATCCTCCTCGACCCAACCTACATTTCCCTGGTTTGGGTAGTAGGGATCCCCGGGGATATTAAATCCTGCCATTTTGTCTGATCGAGAATAGAGACAAGAGAATTATATATTGAATTTTATTGTAAGGAATTTTTTTTTGATAAAACCCACACCGAGTCCTCCTATAATTACCTAGTGTACACGAATTACATATAATCGAGATTGAATGGACCGTTGGATAAGTAGCTTCACTCCAAGCCCACATCTAAACAAGGAAAAGACCCTAAAGTGAAATCATAAATCCTAAGCCCATGCAACCTGTAACACCCGTCAAAAGTAGGTCAATAACAATCACATGTGATTATGCCAATCATGTAATGTGATTATGTTAACCTAGTAATGTGGTAAGAATGTTATGTATTTCATGATAAATTCTAATACAAATATGAACTTTCTTTATGATACAACTCAAAGTATACATCCATACGATTCCAAAAATATAGAGAACATCTGAATCTGACTTCGCATGAAGAAGTTATGAAAAACCAAACACTATAAATCTCTATAATAAGAGGAATTTAAAATAGACTAAGAATTAGCTATTTAAGTCTAAAAGAGAGTTTTAGTACTCGTAAATACCTATGCGTGCATATAAATAACATCAAAAACGGAGTTCGTATGCAAAAGTTATGGCATTCCGAAGATTTAGCTTTTAAAAACCCTAAACTAGCTTATTCACGACGTGAGTTTTATGACGCTCACGACATTCTGTCATAATTCGGAATCTAGTAGCTGCGAGAGGATAGGATTGAAAATTCACGACATGAATTTTATGACACTAACGACGTGAGGAGTCATTCTGTCATAATTCGGAATCTAGAAGCTGCGAGAGGATAGGATCCAAAATTCACGACCTGAGGAGTCACAAGGCCACCTTCCGAAGCTAGGGACACAAATGGCAAGTCTACGGAGTGAATCATGAGACTCACGACATGAGTTTTATGACACTCACGACGTGAGTGTCATAAAATCTTACATTAAATAGATGCTTCAACCCATTCACTTCCTTACACCATCTCCTTTCTCCTCTCTCACTTGTTGAAGCTCTCTTGCATCCCGAGCCCCGACAAACTCGCACGCTGACTGTTTCGCTTAGATATCATAAAAATCACGCTACTAAGGTGAGTTTCACGGCCCCACTTTCTAATATTTCGGGGGAAAACGCATGCTAGTCATTGTATATATGTTATTATTATGTCTATATGATTGTATATAGTTATGATAATCGAGATATGATTGTTCTAAATATAACATTTTGAATACATACAACTATTATTAATGTAGATGTTGAGTTATACTTAGGATTCTATATATATTTTGTGTGCAATATAGTTCTGAAGTTATATTCAAGAGTTTTATATGTTAAGTTATATAGTATGTTGCAATTAATAGTTTTATGTCAAGATAAAACTAGATATATTATATGTTGTTATTGTTAGTTTTATGTCAAGATAAAACTAGAAACGTTATATGTTGTTATTATTGGTTTTAGGTCAAGATAAAACCTGGTTTTTACTTCAAGATATAGCTGTTATACTGCCTATATATTATGAAGTTAGGTGTAATGTTTAAAAGCAAAGTCTAGTAACTTAAGGTTTTAGACATGAAAATGCTTTTGTTGTTAGAACTGTAGAACGTCGTCAAATTCTACCTGAGCTACTATATTCATCATATAAGATTGGGGATCTTAGTGAAACTCCTCTAACCTGTATTTGTTAATCCCATGTGAGCGAGGAAGTCGTGTATAATTAGTATACGGGTTGACCACCCCGCTTGTGGTTGTTAGCTACAATCAACCAAAACCGAGTGATGAACAATCCTTTTATTTGTTATTGTTCCGGAGTCGATGAAACGTGCAGAAACTACCGCAAGGTGTGATCCTTGTACTACCGCAAGGTGTAATCCTTGTACTACCGCAAGGTGTGATCCTTGTACTATTGCAAGGTGTGATCCTTGTACTACCGCAAGGTGTAATCCTTGTACTACCGCAATGTGTGATCCTTGTGATAATAATAGGATGTATATGACTATGTCATATAGTCGCAACTACAGACTCATGGTAGCAACTTGTTAAAAACATTATACTTCGTCGCTATACAAGTATTAATGTTAAGTATAAGTTTCCCCTACTTATACCCTAGGTACTACTTGTATATTAAGTAGATAATTATACCTATCACACATACTCGTATAGAATTGAAATAGATTTATATGTAGTGGTTTTACTCGTATAGAATTAAAATAAGATTTATATGTAGCAACTCTCGTTTGTATGGAATTACAAACACTTATATCCATAGTATATGAGACTTATAGGTAAACTACTTATTCAGTAAGTAAACCATTATACCTAGGATATATATACTAAATGTTTGAGAGTCAAAATTATACTTTCAAAACTATACTTTTGAACTTGAGAAAAAGTGTTATTTTTATATGGAGTCAAAACCTATGGACTCACCAACTTTATGTTGATGTATTTTAAATTGCATGTGTTTTCAGGAAGTTGATAACTATGATACGAGAGATGACGTTACACTGCCCGGTGTTTCCGCCGATGGCCGAGGTGTGACACAACCTCACTCATATGTAATCTTAAAGTATGCACTTTGCAATTATAGCCCTGTCAGTGAAGGTTTTTAGTTTTTATAAGCTATTTATTTTAATTGACGATCCTAGTCCTAACGAAATGTTGGGGTTTACTCACTTGTTATAGTTCTTATTGTGTCTTAAATACTCCTATAGTATTTAAATTTTTAGGTTTGATTCAAGTGTTACTTTGGTAAGTTTTTGACTTGTTGCTCACTACGACTATTCCCCGACTCACGTTGGTCATATCTCGGATAAATATAGTTGATCGGGCTATATTCTTCCTAGATCTGATTACATATTCTGAGGTTTAGTCGTAGTGTCTAACTTGTCTTAATACTTTTGTATAGTTCTAACTATGACATTAAACTATTGCATGCATGTATTTGTACATTTATGAAGCTAACATTTTAATTTAATGAAGTATGGTTGGTGTGAAAACGTTTTATCAGTGAGTTTTAGTCCCTTTGCATTTATAGTTTGTATATCTTATGTGGCTCGATATACTTAGTTCACTATAAACAATTATCTGATACCAATCTGTCACAACCACAAACCAGAACGGCGGAATCGTTCGAGGGCGGATGACTTCATGTAGTATCATAACAGTTGAGTAAATAGTAAAGAAAGCAAACACAATCATCATAAATATAATTTAAAAAGTTACATTGTTGATTGTAATACATGTTTCAAAATAAATTACATTATGATGATATAATAAGTTTGAAATTTGATGCCTTAGCGTTCCTTCCCCAAAAGCAGTGGTTTACCTGTATTACTAAATCCCTGAGAAATACAAGTAGTTTTGAAAAAGTGTCAACAATTAAGTTGGTGAGTTCATAAGCGTTTTTGTATAATAATTATATGCCTTTTTGTATAAAGTAACCGAGTTTGTTTCTAAAAAATCCAATATTTTCTATAAAAGAATGGTAGTTTTTAAAAGTTCCAAAAACCGGAATGCATAATTATTTTCCTTACCTAAAATAGTGTAAGTAGATTTATATATGTATATATAATCACTAAGGCATTTGATAGCCCCGTAAATCAAATGTTTTAATACTTCATGTGAATTTTATAACCGTACTATTGACCCAGACTGGCTGTCAAAACGTTCTTCAGGCGTTGGAATGATATGACGTTTGTCACCCAGACCTACCGGTCCAACTGTAGCTAATAGTTTAGGTGCGGGATTGTCAATCCTGTATAGATCTATACACAAGAATCACGCTCTCCATATAGGACTTGAAATGCATACTTGAAAGTACGTGAAGTTAAATGTCTCACAAAAGTTTGTATCAAATAGATATACGTATGGAAAGTCCATTTTTCTTGTAAATGTAAGTATTTCCTTTCTATAGTGTTCATAGAGTGTAAAATATCATGAATATCTCGTAAACTATACCTATTATAGTTTTTCAAAAGTGTGTTTCATTTGAATGATAACCCTTAGTGTGCTACCAACTTTGCATGTAAAGTATAACATTTATAATAACGTTATTTTACGTATTTAACATTTATATACAAAGTGTAGATAAAGCATTTGAAACTGTATGTAACGATTTGCGTTCTAACATAAGTTTTTCTTGCATTTCACTTGTATTTCTCCCCTAAAATATAGTAAAAACATGAAAATATAGGGGTATGTACTCACTTTGAAAGTGGGATGAATTTAAGAAAACGAGACTTTTCTCGGGTAGCACTTCGACCAGAAAGTGGAAAATTTCTCGGGAGTTTTGGACCTTAAGACCTTCGTCGTAGCTTGGATACGTAACTGGGGCGTCGGGATAGTTTCGGGAGGCTCAAGAGTGAGAAAATATGGGAGAAATGTGGTGAATTAGCAAAAAAAGTCAAAAACCTCGCACCCTTTATATAGGGGTGGAACTCACCATCGTAAGTTGGGCGTACGTCATGCATGACGCAGTCGTCGGACTCCGGACTTCGGATGGGACATACTAGAGGGTAGTGGGGGACGTGGTCGATCCGAGTCCGAGCACTGAGTACGCTGGGTGTACCCTTGTACGCTATAGCGTACTCCCCTCAGTTTGTGTGCCTCAATCTTCTAAAATGCGTAACTTTCGCATGCGAGCTTCGTTTTTGACATTCTTTATATGCACGCGTAGGTGAGAATGTATAATCTACAACTTTCATTTAGACTTAGCTGGCAAATTTTGAATTTATTTTTAATTATATATTTTCAATAGGCCATGACAGGAAAAGACCATTAAAAATTCATAACATCTTCATCCAATGTCCGTTTTCGTTTGTCTTTTTACTGTTGTACTACTATTGTTGATATCTTGAATTCTCGTTTAGGTCGTGTCGGCTAAATATCGCTCAATCTCTATTTCTAGTTTTTAGCTTTCTACCGCTACTCTGAAACTTAGAAAAATCATAACTTCCTCACACAAAGTCAGATTTGGACGTTCTTTTTATGTACGTTCATGGTTTAATGATATCTACAACATTCGTTTAGATACCTAAGGCTAAAAAGTATTTTATTGAAATTTCGCATTTTACGCTTAATAGTGTTTTTCCGATTTTGCCGCGGATTTTCGATTGGTGATAACTTCTTCGTTAAAACTCGGATTTTTGTGTTCCTTACATTTTCTGAAAACCTTGTTACGATATCTATTACTTTATGTATCCCAATTGAGATTTTTGAGCATTTCATTTCTAATGCTATTTTTGTTTATTTATTAATTCAAAACAGATTACAATACTTGACTTAGGTTATTACATTGACTCTAAATATCGGGTTGTCACAAAAAGTCAGCCTTATACTTAGTAGGCCTCATTCACGAAGCCAATATATAAGGGGGTATAAGGTTACTGCCTATAAAATGGTGGTTTAATGGCTGTCCACTCTCACCCACCGATTCCTTGATTGGTGGAGGGTCGTTAGCCGAACGGGTAGGATTGGAAATTCTCAATAAAAGTATAATGAATATTTTTAGTAACTAAATGTCTGACGAATTCCCACTCTTAGTTACTTTGGAAAAATGTGAATTTGATGCTAATCCATGAAATTGCACTTTGCACCTCCCCAAGTCGTCAGTGGCGCATATGTGGTTAACCAGCACACTAAATTGGACTAACAAGGGTGGCAAAGGGTAGCTCGATGTTTTGTCATAGATCAATGGAGCGTGTGTGGTTAATCGACACATTGATTAGGTGATAAATGACATCGAGTGTACCAAGCTAATTTGCATGGTTATTCACACCTTGTTTGCGATCCTCGGTATCCCAGTCACAAACTTAAAGGGCATAATCGAGATTAAACATGCAAATATTTTGCAATTGGATTACAGAATCCCTCTTCCGAATTGTAAAAAATTGTGTTGGGTCCTACCCTTAATATTTCATTTGGGTGTTATGTTAAGGACTTAAATCAACGAACTTGAATTTCTCCCTTGTAGATGTCTAGTTTAGACAGCTATGGTCTTCCCGAATCTTTTGAATATAAATTTCCTTATAAAGATGATATTCCACAAGATGATCGAGGTGAAAGATTAATCCCTTCTTCGTGATGTAGTGGAACTTCTCTTCCTCCACCTCCTCCGATAATTCTCCCTGGCCCACAAGCTAAAGGTCAATCAAGCCCTATTGGCTAGCAAACACTAAGATGGAAGGTTTGTGTGTGCACATGTCTTGGAGATGAAGTCACACATTGATAGGTTGGGAATGTTGGATGTCGTTTTTTCAAGGAAGTTGGTTGTTGACTTGGTTCTTCAATGACTTCCTAAGTCATATAACGGGTTCTTTAAGGACTACTATATGGGAGATCACGACATGAGCCTTATTGATCTAACATATTTGCCTGTTTCCGCAGAATTAGCACTGATTTGGCGCACTGGTAAAGCAATTTGATTGGAAGATCTACTTCGCAAACTTCCATGGACATTGACAATGGAAACATTAGAAGTCCAGAAAAGTCTTCTCCTCCCATTGGAAAGGGATCGACCATGGTCAAGTCAATTGACCAAATGGTAAAGACAAAGGCTAAGTCTGAGATAGTATCGTGTACCATTCCCAAATAGTCCATATGTTTATATTTCCAAGAGAAGGGGCATTGGTTGCGAAGTTTCCATATTTACCTGAATGATCGCAAGGATGGTAAAGTCAAAATGTTTGACTCTACTTCAGGTAAAGTCCACTGTCTAACTCTATTAAGTTCGTATTTGGAGATTCTTAATACACGATGTAATGTAATTACATTTTGATGTTTTGTAGAATTGAAGAAATAAAAGGAAGCGTAAAGGAAGAGTAAGATGATTCTGATCGTGAAGAGATAGATTTCAATCACATGGTTCGATGATTAGAATTTTGAGTTGCTGCTTAGGATTTATGATAGATTGCTTAGAAATATGTAGTAACATAGTTTTCATTTGTAATTGCATTGTAAGGAAAAAAATTTCCGCATTTTTGTAAATAAGTAAAAATTTGATTTTTATCTTATCTTATATCTCCTTGCAATGGCATTTGTGAAAATTGATGTTTGTATGTTTCTATTGTTAGCAATGTGGATTTGATTCTTTCATTTGTGATAGTGTCATAATTTACCAAATAAGGAAAGATTCTCATCACCCAAGTTTCAGTTGGATAGAAACTTGGAATCATGCAAGTTGTATTGTGTGATGAATGAGAACCTTCATCTTTAGGAAATTAAGACTAATTCCTTGTTCACATGTACATTTGAGTCAAGTGAAGGACTAGGGGATCGAGTATACTCGGCTGTGAGTTGATCAGGTCCACCACAAAGAACGGTAAGACTATTCGTTATGCTTTACTAAAGTTTAGCAAATATGGTTATACTTAAACGATTAAGTATAATTCTAAATCATTGGAAAAGTTTCAATGTATGGCAGAAGGAATAAGAAGAATCAAAATAGGTAGAAAGGTAATGTTTATCCATTCTGAAAAGAAGGGAGAGTACTTGAGTATCATGTTTTATGATTATATTAGTGATTATGAAACCATAACACAATTGATTCTCTAAGGACATGTTAGTGCATTTGTATGGCTAAGAAGAGGAATCGTGAATTGTTGAAATGGTTAAGTCAAAAGGTGAATCATACTTCGTTCGAAAATCAAGTCTTAGAGTAACACTCCAAGATTGAGCCTTGAGTGACATAATCTTAAGAAAGCTTTATAACACTTTTCAAATTTAGAGTAAAATGTTTTCTACTCTTGTACATTTGAAATTGGTAAGTTGTGATGTTTTGGATAAAACAAAGACCAACTAAGACCAATTGTTAGAAGTGTTTGTCTTGATAAGAAACCGCACTAACTCTTGAATATTTGTTTGTCAAGTAATTATTCTTGACAAAGAAAATCCTATATGTCAAGAGGTTAGTGGGAGTCTTAAATATCTTGAAGAGTTTCAAAAACTAATCGAGAGTAAACCAATTGTTTATCACTAGCACACGACTTGAGGTTTATAACCTATCGTGTTGACATATTCTTGTTTATGTGCCCATTCCAGTTAAAGTTGATTATGCATGTGAGTTCTATGAGTTCTCAGTTGTTTTCATAACAACTTGGAAGCAATGGTAGGCCATTGTGCTGCCAGGTGGCAAGTAATTAAGATTGAACAAGTTCAGTCCATATGAGTTTGGATTTGTCCCGAACCTTGTCTTGTGATTATGGTTTTGACAAATTCACACGGATAGGAACACATACACCATAAAAATGTAAGTTTCATAAGGTTTATCTCCAATTCATGAAAATGATTGTGAGGAAACTCTTTCACTAAGTACATTTTAAAGAGTAAGCAATTGTGATATTTGCATTCTTAAATTTGATTAAGATTACGGCATCCCTCTTCATAGTTCGAATTGTGAGAAATGGCAAAAGGTCTAAACATTTGAGACTTATTTTTGAAATTTCTATAACTTTTTAGACACACATGTGAGCTATCTAAGGAAAGGTGTATGAGTGTCACAAGCATAGATAAAAGTCTTATCGAAGCATCTTGTATCGGAAATCTGAACTTTTGTAAGAAGGTCAATAAGTATTGATTTCTAGAAGTCCAACTGATTTTTCGGTACATGTCAAAGCTAGTGGGAGCATAAGTGTTATGCTAATAATAATGTAATCATTATGATAGTGGGAGCATAATTATTACGTTAAGTGTTGCAAGTTAGCAATGTTAACTATAGAAAACAAGTTTCAATTTGCAAAGTTACAGGGTTTGAAAAGTTGTTTTGCTATAATTAAGGTAGAGGAATTCATACTTCATTTTAAAACCAGAAGCTTGGATTGAGATTTTAATCAAATTTAGTCAAGAACATATATGAATGTTCTGTTGAAATAATTCAACATAAGGAAATTATATATGTGCAAATATTATAGTAAGAGACTGGTAAAGTATCATGTCTTTATGTGAAACGTTATGTATTGGATCCCATATGCTTCGGGTATAGGATTAATTATATATGCTATAACATTAATATTTTCTAATTTTCTAAATGCCTAGGGCATTAAGAGGGAAAAGGGACTAGAACGAGATACGACTAAAATTGTTAAGCAATTGTCGAGGACAATCTAAGGTTTACCAAAGATTTGGTTGCTTATGGATAGTTGGAAGTATATTATGAATTTTAGAAGGACCATATTGACATACTCTGAGAAGAGATAACTCTTGTTCAAAAGTAATAGTCAAAATAGGAATATCGAAATGTTTCCATAAGTGGAAGTTATTCTTTAAATCTGTGTAAGATTAGAAAACTTAATGCAAGAAGGGTGTTCAAAGGAATGTACTTTGAATGTGAGACTTCGTTTCCATAGATTGAAATACTTTGTAATGTATGTTGCTAAGTCTCTATAACTTTTGTGTATGGTCATTACAAGAGGATGATTGCATATATGTTTAAAATCTAACAGATTATAGCGAATGGAAATAATTTGGTATTCTTACATTTACGATAAGGATTTGGAATTGTGAAATGAGTGTCATTGAAATGCTTTCAGTTGATCTATTTCACAAAGAAAGGACCATTGGCAAACAAAGTGTGCATGCTTGGAGCATGGCATAATTGTTGTTTTAATTCAAGTATTAAGTTGATTAATTGAAACATACAATGAATATTGCATAATCAATATGGTGATTAAATAAAAGGTGTTTTATTTATATTCAGAAGTTTTGAGACCATATTGGATTCGATTATTCTTGTGTTTCACTTTGCATGTTTTGACTTCCCGAATAACTAGTTTATTCAAACTATCTACAGTCAATCATACTTTGGAAGTAGGTATTGAGGCAAGACTGTCATGAATCTGACTGTAGATTGTCTAGGTGTTTTACACATAGCAAAGTTTGTTGCAGTGTTCATGAGTACTCCAGGAATACAACTCGAGTATTGGATTAAACCCACGCTCATCTGAATCACTTCATGGATTTTATCACGAGTGATGGTGAGACGATAATATCTTATATTCTTGAAACCAAGACATGTGAGTTGTAATTTACAAGTCGGTTGCACATTAACATTTGTAAACGCACCAGTAACTTGGTGTTATAAAACATATTGTTGTGTGTGATTTGATGATTAAGTACAAGCAATCATTTGAGTCGAAGTTTATGTTGGATTAATGTCTAAGTCCATAACTATAATTGGTAAGACTTGAACCGACCCGACATGGTCCATTTGGGTTGCATGGAATCATGCATTTGGATAGACTATAATGAGAGAAATAAGTCACTTATGGTTATTAATATATTATAAGTTCTAGTATATTAATAATAAGAATAATAATATTTAATTAGTATTGATCAAGAATTAATTTAGAATTAGTTAAGTGATCAAAAGGAGACTAATTAAATATATGGGTTGATTGTGTAAATCATTCATTCTTATATATGTGGGCTTGTGATCCAAGATTCCTTATGTTGGACTAAGTCCATGGGGTAACCCATGGATACTCCATGGAGGTTAAAATCCATGGAGCATAATGAATGGGTAAAGTCATGAGTTACATGGTGTAACCCTAATAGCCACCATATAAAAGAATCCCATGGCTCAAGAAATCGTGCACTATGTGTGTGTGTGTGAGGGCTAAACGATTTCATGGAGTGTTCAAGTTTCTCTCAAGTTATTCCAAGTGTATTTGGTGTTGTGTGAACCATTTGAGGTGTCACACTTGGGGCACTAGGCACCCAAGCTTCATGAAGACATTATACATCAATGAGGTATGTATTCTATCTTTTTATATTCATTATTTTGTATGATAGATTAGGATAATACCTTGGATGTTCATAATTGCATGTATAATAGAGAAAACATAGATCCAAGGTATTTAGGGTTGCATGTACACTTAGGAGTGTTAGAATGCTCAAAAACCAACAGTGGTATCAGAGCCTAGGCTTGTTTTCTTGTTATACTTGCAAAAGTAGCTGAAAAATCGAGTTTTGATGCTGTCTGCCCAGCAGACTCGCCGAGTCCATGAATGGACTCGCCGAGTCCAAGGCAAAATGCATCCAACTCGTCGAGTTGGTTCGTACACTCGACGAGTTGGACCCCCAGACAGCATAAATTCGACTTTTTTGGCTGGAATTGGACTAGGAACATTACCCTAAGATGTTTTTGGACTTATAAACTTGTTTTTGATGTGGTAATTTTCATGCTAATCCAATTTCAAAGATAATTGTCAATAGATTCATGTTTTGTATTAGTTTAAGGTTTAGACTAATTACATGAAAAAGTTTGATTTGAATTATCTTGTTCTTATGAGTTGCTTAGATTAATAGAAAAGTTGAGTGAAATAGTTGTTTTCAATACAAATTAATCTAAGAGTTGATTCTAAAATGTATTTTTGTAACTTGTCCTCAACTTATATGAAAAGTCACATTTAAGTTTCATAAAATTCATAAAAGTTGGCAAAGGTTACAAAATGAAGAGTCTAGTTCTAATTAAATGGTTTTATGACTCCATAACTTGTCCTCAAGTTATGGAGGACCAAGAGTCTCTTCATTAAATAATAAATAAAAAAAAGTGTAACCTTAATTAATTCCATAAGTTATAAAATAAAGAAAAGTTAATTCTTTTATTAGTTTAAAGTGTTCCATAACTTGTCCTCAAGTTATGGAACTTGAAGACTTTTTGGATTAAAACTACTTTAAACACATAAGTTATGGAATTAATTAGTTTTGAATAGTTTCAAAACTTGCCCTCAAGTTTTGGAATTTGAAAAGTTTTCTCTTATGAATACTTTAATTCCAAGTTAGCCCTTGGAATTTTAAAAGTTAAAATTCAACCCTTATACTTTATAATATTATAAGTTAATAATATTTATATATATATGTATAAGAGTAAACTCAGTCTCACCGTTAGTAGGCTCATTCACGAAGCCGGTCTATAAGGGGGTATAAGGTTACTGCCTATAAAATGGCAGTTTAATGGGTGTCCACTCTCACCCACCGCTTCCTTGACTGGTGGAGGATCGTTAGCCGAACGGGTTTGACATGACTATAATTCTCCCTTCATTAAAAGTATTAATGATAAATACAAACTAACTAAACTCTTAATAATACCCAATCCTAGTTACTTAGGAAAATGTGAATAAGGTGCCAATCCATGAAATTACACTTTGCACTTTGTTTAAGTCGGTTACTGGAGCGTGTGTGGTTAACCGGCACACTAACTCGTATTTAACAAGGTAGGCAAATGGTAACTTAATGTTTATCATAGTATCGATGGAGCGTGTGTGGTTAACCAGCACATCGATTGAGGGGTAAACACTGAAGGATACCAAGTAATTTGCATGGTTACTTCACATCTTGTTTTGTGATCCTCGGCATCCCAGTCACAAAACCTAAAGGGCACAATCGAGATTGAAACATGCCATTGAACAGTTCAATGAATCTCAAAGATCTAGGAGTTTCAACACAAATTAAAACCTAATAATACATTTGGTTTATCTTGGTGGAAATTGGTGAATCGTCATTCACCTACCTTCAAATATTTTATAGCTTGGATTACGACATCCCTTTTGTAAGTTATAAAATAGTTTGTTGGGTCCTAGCCTTAATATTTCATATTGGGTGTCATATTAAGGACTTTAGATCAACTATCTTGAATATCTCCCAAAAGATGTCTGGTTTAGACATTTATGATCTTCCCAAATCTCTTGAAATGAGCTTTCCTAAATGAAGATGATGTCCCATGGAAATCATACTTCTTTCACCTCCTCCAGTTATTTTCCCTAACCCACAAGTTCTTGAAAAGTTTAAGGTCACTCAAGCCCTATTGGTAAGTAAAGGTCTATGTGTGGTCATATCTTGGAGATGTAGTCACATATTGACAAGCCGATAGAGTTGGGTGTCAAAGTCCTGAGAAAGTTGGTGGTTCAATCACTTTCTAAGTCACATAGTGAGCTCCTTTGGGACTCCTATGAACCAGACTATGACAAGACCCTTAATGATCTTATCTATTTGCTAAGATCAACTTGTTGGGTTTTGGCTATAAGAACATCCTATGTGCTCATACAAACCCTAATGCTTGGATCTAGGTTTCTCTACTGTACATGCAATTCATCCAAGACTATAAACCCTAGATCTAGCATATGATAATCAATAAAACATATAATTAGGGTTTAAATCATACCTTGATTGTCATGTAGCAATAACAATCTCAAATCCTTCTTGTATTGACTTTAGAAAGCTTCGAGTCACAAATGTCACTCCTCTAATGGTTCACAAACACCAAGAGCAAGAGGATGAAATGGAGAAGAGAAGGAGGCTCTCAAAATCGTGTGGAAACCCTAGAGAACTAGTTCACCACGTTTTTGGAGCATAAGGTATCTATATATAGTGAGGCTATTAGGGTTATATAACAAGGAAACCCTAATTTGGATGCTTAAGCCCTAAGCAACCCATGGACTCCTTTCCTTAAAGGCCTTGGACGATTTCTAATGGGTTTCCCCATAGAATTCGTCCAACCTTATAATATAAGGCAATCCATAGCTCAATTGCAATTATCTTATAATTACAATTCCAGCCCCTTAAGTTTAATTAATCTCTTTTAGTCACAAACTTAATTCTTATTAATTCTTGACTAATATTAATTAAATAATATGATTACTCCTTTAATATATTATTCTCATAATATATTAATAAATCATATTTAATCCTTTCTCTCCATAATTCATCCTATCAAGTTGCTTTGGTGAAGGCAACCCAAAAGGACCATGCACCATCGGGTCAAGTACATACCAAAATAGTTATGGACTTAGACACTAATCCAACAGTCTCGCACTTTGATAAGTCTAATAACTATTCTGCGTATGACTTTAGATCTTGATCTACAATCGTAGCTTTCCAAAGCCGCTGTCAACTCTGATCCTATCAGATACGCGTGTCCTTTAGATAAGGGATCATATATTCCTCCATTCTAGATATCGTAAGACATGATTTCTAATCATTCTCTTTGTACTATTTCTCGACTTCCGATTTATGACAACTGACTAATTGAACAAATCAAATTAGCCCTAGCCCGGCCGAGCATTTACGTTTGTCATCACTAAATCATCGAGTGTCCCAAAGATATCACTTTTATCCTTCTTTGGATAAAAGGAATCGATGAACTTTGATTCAATTCTCGCTTGTACTTACTCACCGAATCACACACAACAATATGTTTTATGACACCAAGTTATTGGTCGTTTACATATTATCAATGTGCAACCGATTTGGAAGATACAACTCACACATCTCGGTTTCAAGAATATAAGATGTTATCGTCTCACAAATCACTCGTGATACAATTCATGGAGTGATCCAAGTGAGCGTAGGTTTAATCCAATGCTCAAAT
This sequence comes from Lactuca sativa, assembly GCF_002870075.4. Taxonomy (NCBI): domain Eukaryota; kingdom Viridiplantae; phylum Streptophyta; class Magnoliopsida; order Asterales; family Asteraceae; genus Lactuca; species Lactuca sativa. Next base: position 63,116,461 of record NC_056627.2, on the reverse strand, counting down.
CACATTCATAAGCACTTATGAACGTTGCAGTAGACATTTGCTTATGTCTAATGCTATTTAGGCAATCCACACACCAATTCACGACAGTCTTTATTTATACCTACTTCCAACATATGAACGACTGTGACCCGTTCGAATAATTTGACTGTTCTAAACCAATTAAATTATTCAGGAAGTCAAAACATGCAAAGTGAAGCACAAGCATAATACTAATCCCATATGGCCTCAAACCTTTGAGTATAAATAAAACACCTTTTATTTATCACCATATTGATTACTCATTATTTGTTGTTTCGGGTAATCAACTTCTTACTTGAATTATTACACTTGTCCCATGCTCTTATCATGTGCACAATGTTTACCTATGGTTCTTACTTTGTGAAATAGATCAAATGAACACATTTCCAATCATACTCATTTCACAACTCCAAATCCTTTTTCATAAGTAAAAGAATATCAAATTCTTGCCACTTATAGAATATGCTAGATTCTAACATTTTATGCAATGATCCTTTCGTAATGTCATAGCACAAAAGTCACAATGAGTATTGCCAATGATATTACAAAGTCCTCTATCGGAGATTGTTACAATACAATTCCTTAGATTTGATGTCTCTCACTCAAAGTACATTCCTTTGAACATCCTTTTGCATAAAAGTTTCTAATCTAGACATAGATTTTCAATATTCAATTCCCAATATGAACACATTTCCATATTTTCCATATGACAACTCATTCTTAATAGAATCTTATCTATTTATAATAATGTCGATATGTTCCATCCAATACTATACTTCCAACTACTCACAAGCGACCAATCCTCGGCGAACTTTGGATTGTCTTTTGATAGTTGTTTAATTATCTTAGTCAAAACCGATTCTTGTCCTTTTCCCTCTAAATGTCAAATATTATAGCATTTGCAATCGATCCTAAACCTGAAGCGTATGGGACACGATGCATAATGTCTTACATAAAGATTTGATACTTTATCAATCTTCTACCATAATATTTTATGTGATATGTTCTCAAAATTCGAACTATGAAGAGGAATGCCGTAATCATAATCGAAATTTGTGAGCACACTATATTTCCTTGACTAAATTTATTAATATTCCATAACCTAAGCCTTTAAATTTTAAAATGAAGCATAATATTCTCTCCCTTAATTATAGGAAAACAACTTTTCAACTCTTGCAACTTTGCGAAGTATAACTATTGTTTTCTATAATTAATATTGCTAACTTGCAATACTTTCCATAATAATCATACAATCATAACGTATATGCTCCCACTATCGTGATTATTATTATAAAACATAACACTTATGCTCCCACTAGCTTTGACATGTATTCAGAAACAACTTAACTTTCAGAAAAACAATACCTATTGAATTTCTTAAGTTCATGTTTCTAATACCTAATGCTTTGATAATCCTTTATCTAAGCTTATACACCTTTCCTTTAGATAGCTCATATGTGTGTCTAAACAATTTAGACTAATTGCTAAATCTCACAATTCGAATCATGGAAAGGGATACCGTAACCATAATCGAATTCGAGAATTCAATTTCACAATCACTAACTTCCTAAAATCTCTCTTAGTGAAAGTATTTCGTCACAGTCATTCTCATGAAGGAGGGAATCTTATGACACTTAGATTTTAATGGTGTATGTGTTCCTATCCATGTGAATTTGTCAAAACCAAGGTTTACGACAAATTCAAACTCATATGGACCGAACTTTCTGAATCTTGATTTCTTGCCTTATGGTAGCACAGCTACCCACCATGTCTTCCAAGTAGTTAAGCAGCTCACCCTTTCCTATCAATGTACCTTTCATTGATCAAGGTCGTTGCCTTTTATGCATTCAAATGATAACTCATAGGGCTCACATGCATAATTAACTCAATTGGAACGACACAAAAGCAATATAGTGTCAACACGATAGGTTGTAAACCTCAACTCGTGTGTTAGTGATGATCGATGAGTTTTATTTTGATTCTTTTTCCAATAAACATTTCTTGACAAACAAATATTCAAGAGTTAGTGTAGTTTTTATCAAAACACTTCATAAATTGGTCCTAGTTGGTCTTTGTCTTATCCAAGACATCACAACTTTCCACATTTGATGAATAGTTTTCACTCAATGTCACAATCTTAACTCTAAGACTTGTTTTGGAACGAAGTATGATTGACTTCTTGATTTAACCATTTCTTCAATTCTTGATTCCTCTTCTTAGACATACAATTGTACTAAGACTCACTTAGAGGATCAATTGAGATATGGTTCTTAATCATTAAGACGTATCATAAAGCATAAAAGGTACTCTCCCTTCTTCTTTGAATGGAGAAACTTTTATCTGTCTGCCTATTTGATTCTTCTTATTCGTTCTGCTATTGATTTAAACTTTTTCAATCAATTCAGAATTACAATTAATCTTATAAGTATAATCATATTTACTAAACCTTTAGTAAATCATGACGAATATCTTTGTTACTCTTATGGTGGACTTGATCAACATGCAACTTTGTGTACTCGATCTCCTAGTCCTTCACTTGACACTTTGTCAATGAATTAGTCTAATTTCCAAATATGAAATTTCTCATTCATCGTGCAACCAAGTTGCATGATTCCAAGTTTCTGTCCAATTGAAACTTGGGCGATGAGAAACTTTCCTTATTTGGTAAATTTTCGACATTTCCATAATTAAGAATAAAACTCATTATTGCTAATAATAGAAACATTCAAACATCAATTTTTCATACACGCCATTGCAAGGATAAATAAATAATATAAAAATAAAAATTTATTTTACTGCGGAAAAAATTTGTCCTTACAATGCAATTCTTTAAAACTATGCTTATACATATTTCTTAGCAATCTTATTCTAACTCTAAGTAGTAGCTCAAGAAACTAAATTTCAAGTAATGTGATCGAAATCCATTCCTTCACGGTTAGATTCTGCTCACTTCTTCCCTTAAGCTTCCTTTCTTTTCTTTGATCCTATAAAACATCAATTGTAATCTTATCACATTATGTATTAAGAATCTAGAATAGAAGCTTAAAAGAGTTAGTCAATGGATTTTACCTAAATCAGAGCCATACGTTTTGACTCTCCCATCTCTTAGATCTCTTAGGTAAATAGGTGTGACAACCCAAAGTTTATTCCGTCACATTACCCCGTTACCGTTAACATGATATTCCATTTTATAAAAGTTCCGTTAATTAGAGGTCGCCAAATAAATAAATGTTTTATTTATTTATATTTATGTCGTTATAGTCGTAATAAGATAAGTAAAAAACAATTACTTTACATTTCCATATCAATTTGGGAAAAAGTAAAATTGTATTACGACCACTAAATCGGGTGCGACCAAAAGCCCCGTTTAACGACAATATCGGGTAGATTCCCACTGAGCTCCAAATCCAACCCATATATAAGGGGGAATGGACTTCATTCCACCCCTTGTCACTCTCTCTCATAAAAGCCTGATTTCGTCTCAAATCCACAACCAAACGCTTCCAAATCGTAAGTCCCCTTACCCTAGCTTGTTCTACACATCGTGGATTGTTGTTGTACCCCAAAAATCGGACTTAGAAGCTGTTGAAAAGGAGTTTACGTCCTAAGAGCCTCCTTAGGCCGTAATTGAGGATTTAGCCTAGGCGTGTTTTCTCCTCAAAACCATCATTTTTGGGACATAAAAGAGGGTTTATGGCCCAAGCACATGCTTAGGCCGTAAACACCCTCTAAACATGTAAAATCATGTCCAAAACACTCCCAAACCACCCTTAGGCTTAATACATAAATTAGGGGCCCTACTATTTCGGGTTTAGAACATTTATAATCAAAGTTTAAAGGGGGTGCATGAGAGTTCACGGCCAAGCCAAGAGCTTACGGCCGTAAACTCTCAAGGAGTGGTCATTTGGACCATAAACTCCAAGGGAGTGCACTCTTGGAACCCCAAACACCCTTATAGCCTTGAATAATTACTAGGATTGAAATAAGGGCCTTAAATTTCCATAAAATCCAGAGGGTAGGAGTTCACGGCTGTGAACTCCCATATGGTCCCTTTAAAAGCCCTAAACCCACTCATACAATTTAGATTTGGACCTAGCAAAATTCCTCGATGAAGATAAAGCCTTTAAGCATCCTAGAACACCCTCGGCATGAGTTTACGGCCGTAAACTCATGGGGAGTTGTCCCAGGGTCGTGAACTCTATGTATAGGGTTTACTCTTGAAGAGTAAACTCGATTCCTAAGTCATTCAAGCCCTTAAATGTTACCCGGGACACCCCAAACACTTAACCAAAGTGTTTTCCGCGCTTTATGGTGCGTACACTTGTTTAATTAGTATTATATATATATACTAATTGTATGTGAACATATGTTATCATATGTTAAATAGGTCATTAAGTGTGTCCAAGTCTTTACTTGACACTGAGCACCCAACCGGCACCTCCGTCGGATCCACTTACATCAGGTGAGTTCATACCCCTGAATGAACATTTTAAATGTTTTTACATGTTTTATAGGGGGGGGGGGAATACAAGTTAAACATGCCAGTTATCATATCTATCACATGTGTTTGATAACTCGCATGCACAAGAATTTACCACACTGTAAACTGTTTTACCAAGTAGGATACTATAAATGGTTTTCCAAAAGGTTTTCACTGGTTCAAAACTCTTACTTATACTGTTTTATCAAAGTTCATTTCAAACTGGTTTATGAAAAGCTTCTAAGGAATTTCTAAAGGTTTTCAAACTTATTTTACCAAAGTTGTGATTTTCTCAAGTTTAAAGGTTTTCTTCCTTGTTTTGATACTCCCTCTTAGTTTAAACTCCTACTTGATAACGCTTTCACTTCGTGATGCGTTTATACCTGTTATTGCCCCTATTTCGCTTATACTTGTAGTCGCTTATGCCTATTAGACGCTCTTACTTCACTTGTTGTCGTTTCCACTTCGTGATACACTTATATTTGGTAACGCTTATACTTCACGATTCGGTTATTCCACACGATTCGGTTATTCACACGGTTCGGTTATACATCACGATTCGGTTATTCATGCTGTTTGGTTATACATCACCATTCGGTTATTTACACTGTTCGGTTATACATCACGATTTGGTTATTCACACTATTCTCTTATACATCACGATTCGGTTATTCACACTGTTCGCTTATACTTCACGATTTGGTTATTCCACACGATTTGGTTATATATCACAATTCGGTTATACTTCATGTTATGGTTCCACTTGTTACACACTCGAACATAGTTAGATGTATGCCTGTGCTTGTATAGATGCATATAAATAATGATTGAAGGACTTAGGAAGGCTTGTCCGCCCTATTTCCTTTTCTTCGTTAAGATGTGGTCTGGTGGTATCGGATGTCCGTACGAAGGTCATTTGATCATTAGTTATATATTATATACACAAGCATAGACATATAGGTTTACTCTAGTCAGTTCGGTTATGAGTCTCTACCTCTAGTCCAACACTTACATTGGAAACACACTACTCACTATTTGGGATGCATGCATCTTCGGGACACGGCCTTCTCCGTCGTCTAGTTGGTAACCAGAGTCTCCTGTAGGGAGAGCAGACATTATGTGTATAGATCTATACGGGATTGACACCCCCGCACCCTGACTTCTAGCTACAGTCCACGGCCTACCAAGCCAAGAGGTGACAAATGTCACAATTTATAGACGCTTGTAGGGCGTCAGGTACTCTAGTGTCGGTTAGTATGGTTACGAGTATCCCAGGTTACCTTATAATTCATGGCCTTAAGGTAACGGTATTTCACCAGCAATTTACACTGTATGCTGGGAACCCACTCTCAGAGTCAAATTGTTCTTAGACCTTGCTAGCTGTATCTTTCATTTGATACTGTCTACGGTCTGTATTCACTGTTTTTAGACCTTGCTAGCTGTATCTTTCATTTGATACTGTCCGGGGTCTGTATTCACTGTTTTTAGACCTTACTAGTCGTACCTTTCATTTGGTACCATCTGGGTCTGTGTCTCCCTTTGTTAGACTGAGCCAGGCGTGTCGTTTGTTCGATACTCTCCTGGAGTCTACGATTCCTTCTGCCTTAGTCAGCAGTCCTCACTGCTGAAGCATATGTTATTTTCCCTGATTCCTCTTGCTTTCTTTAATAATCAAATTCTGTATTTTGATAATGATAGCGATTAAGGGAAAAACTACTTTTTACCACATAACTCCATCCAGTCTTGGTAGAAGACTGCTTTTATTAAAAAAAAATATAGGATTTTCAAGAAAAGACACTAATGTAATGGACATACTGAAACTACCACTTTTATTAAGTTATTTGGATAAAATGCCACTAAATACTTACGAACTCACTAGCATTTGTAAAAATGCTGATACTCGCTTTTCAAATAACTTGTATTCTCAGGTCAGCATTAGACAGGTACATCCCCAGAGCTGTTGATGAAGATAGCTTAGTACCATGTTGTACTTATTATATTTACTTGTATTACTTTGATGTATGGTAATGTAAACCATGTAAAAATATTAATATTAATTAAATGTTTTGTTGTACTTTGATTACTATAATGCATGTGTTGTGATACTTGACATGACGTCATCCACCCCAGAACGTTTCCGCCGTTCCGGTTTTGGGGTGTGGCAGATTGGTATCAGAGCATTGTTTATAGTGAGCTAAGTATATCAATTCATAAAAGATATACAACCTATAAATACATAGGGATAAAACACTCTGACCAAGAATTATACTTTAAAATATAACCATATTTTACCAAAGTATAAGAACATCCAGAATCTAAACACTCGGACACAAGTATCACAAGAAGAACAATAATAAAAGTCTTCGGATGTTGAACATTACCATCAAACCTGGGCAGTTATGTAATCCTAAGCTGGAATAAATGTAACCTAATCAACTACATTTATTCGAGATGCGATGAACATGTGCTTGGGAGTGATAGTGGTGTGCAACAGGTCTGAAACTTACCAACTAGGAATGCTAGAGCCAAACATACAGTTAAAATACTATAGGAGTATTTTGGAGCACTAAAAGATTCACACTAATCCCAGAACCTTATTCAGAAGAGAAGAACCAAACAAGAAATTAAAATACCATAGGGGTATTTAAGGATCCATAACTAACCTTGTGTGAAGAACTAAAAAGATCCTTATTGATATACCTACAATTACAGAGAGTGTACTCCCAAGGTTATATATAATAAGGATCACATAGGCTAAGAATGTGTGGTTTCGCTCTACTTCCTTTTCCTCGTTGGGATGTGGATATAGAGTAGTATCACATATTCGAAGGCCTGTCGGATCTAAGCTATATATGATTTGTATACGCTGTGTAATCATAGCAGGACTCGATATGGATCATCCAGTGAAATGTTAATAATCTCTTAGGATTCTTTAGACATTTCCATTCTTGCACGAACCCTGTAGAAAAGCCTATCCATTTTAGTGCTTGACCGAATAGTTGATTCTGACCCTGAAGAAGTTCATTGAGAAGATTTCCAGTTCGTAAATAAATGAACTGGGTCTGGACTATTGAAATCCCCAAGTGCCTATATCTCTTTAGGGGCATCGGTGAGAAACTCGCCTAAACTTCCGAGATCCCCAGTCATCCATCATGAAGTGATGACACTCAGAGTCGGATTAGGAAGTAAGGCAGAGTAGAGATTCAATATGTCTTCACGAGAAAAGAACCCTAGGTGACTACCCGAAGGAAACCCACGCCGATTTCAGTCAAAGATACGAGGCCGACAGAGGGAGCCAGTACATGGAACCCGATAATTGTCTTCTCCTCGTGTTCGTCACGCTAATACACCCATAAAATAATACAATTTAGTGAGTTAGTGGTTACACTACTCACACTATGTGTTAGGTAAATCGTCGTTTCCCATTGCCAGTAACACGATTAGAGCGGATCCCCGTACCTCTATTGAGAGTATTTAGCCATAAGTCTTCATAAGCCTCTCTTTCCGCGGTTTCGTTCCGAACTGTTCTCAAATCTCTCCAGGCCAGAGAGTGAAACATTTCCCAGTATAAAGGTAACTTAGTAGGAATGACTCGCATCTTATGGCCTTTTCCGATACTCATACTCCTACCTTGATTACTAGGACTACATCATAGGGATGTAGGTCGACACTCAGACAACCAGTACCCGATGTCACAACTGGAAATTTTGAGCCATGTAATCTATACATTCAAGTTAATGTGAATCAAAAACTTCAATTAAATACATCATACAAGTACTACAAGTAGTCATCAAACAATTGGAAAACCCTAGAAGTTCTTGTTAAGTCTATTTTGGACTAGAACTTCCTTATTGGATCCAAGTGGACCAATAAGCTTCCAATTGGACTATCATGGGCTTAGAACCCTAATTGGGCTCTAATTGGACCCACATTTATTTATTTCAACATTTTGGGCCATGTTGGGCCTAGAATGAAATGAATTAAAAGCCTTGATACATGAATAACCTAAACTAGTCCAATAAAAATATAAAAATCATACTACATTCTTTTAAGCATAAAACACACTCTAACTAACTCTAATTTTGGGCTGAAGGGAAAAAGCACAAATTTTTCTTTTCCCTTTCAAAAATCTCGGCCCAAGGCCCAAATCCAAGGAGATAAGAGATGAAGTTGACTTTGGTTGCCACCTCATCTTTACCCATAGGATATCCATGCAATATAGTTCATGTTTCCATGCAACATCACTTCAAAATCACTTCTTTCTTCTCTCCTCTCTCATTCTCGGCCACAAGCACACACACACACCACAAATCTCTCACAAATCCTCTCTAGATCACTCAAGAACATCTCTCCCTCTCCACTCAAAAATCTCGAGTTCTAGGTAGCATTCAAGAGGAAATCTCCACAAAATTCTTCATCTAAGGTAAGAGTTGCTTGAATCTATGAACTAAATTCTTTGTTTTATCAAAATCCTTTCCTAATCTATGCAAAAATCGTGATCTTGCATCCTAGAACCATCTCAAAACTCGAGATCTTCATCAAAGGGAGCTAAGGCCAAAAACACTTCATTTTCCTTCCATTTTCTTTGCAAAACCGAGCCCCCACACCCAAGGTGAGCTTCATACCCCCTATTTTCTGTTTTTATGAGTTTTGTGGGGGGGGGGGGGGAATACAAGTGAAAGTGTAGATCTATATGTGTTTATATGCCTTGTATGATTTCCATGCTTATATGTATGCTTTTATGTGTTTTAATGTTGGATCTAGCCATAAAACTCCTCAAAACCGAGATATAACTTATGTTATATGATTTTAGCATGAAATGTATTTCTACATACAAAGTGTTTCAAGAAAGATAGCTAAATGGTTTAGTAACAATTTTCTTTAAGCTAAAAACACAAATTTTGGGCCAAAAATGTGAAAAATACAAAATTAAGGGCCCAAATTGACATTTCACAGATTCTGATGGATGAAGTGTGCCAAAACATTTTCCATAAAACTATTTCTGGAATTATACTCAATTAGAGGATTAAAAACATAAATTTCAAGCTTAATGGGCTAAAAATGAAAATTTCGGCCCAATGAGGCCCATTATGCGAATTTTTCTGTTTTGGAGGGCCAAAACTGTGATTTTCTGTAAAACAGTGGACCATAAGTGATCCAAGTCCTTTTCAAAGGTTTAAAATGATTTTTAAATTTAAAAAGGACCAAAGTTGCAAAAATTTTACAATTTGGGCCAAAATTGTCAAAATTGCGAAAAGAAGGGTATTAACCGAGAAAACTGAAATTTCAGGGACTTAAGCTGTTTTCTATGAAAAATATGCTGGAAAATGTTTATTTCAATAATTTTTGGTGTTAAAATGTCAAGAAAATTGATTTAAGGACCAAACCGGAAAATATTTTAAATAAAGAGTTGAAAAAGTAAATTTTACAAACAAGGAGGGGCTGAAAACAGAAAATTTTCATGACTAATTCAATACATACAATTTGAGCAAGTAATGGTACTACAACTATCGACAAAATACAGTACACTACAACACCAAAAGTCGTTGTTAAACGAATTGATTCGGTCTCGAACCAATAAAAATCCGAAACCACTAACACAACGATACTATGATACTACAATACTATGATTCATACAAATAACGACTCGGAATTCATTATACATGTGCACAGACGTCTACGCACTATCTTTGGGCCCCACAAGTGTAAAATCTTGTTCGTTGAGCCTAGCTAGCCCGACGACCTGATCTTAAGGCCCAAAGACTTCATCTTACGAAGTGTTGGGTTTTACCAATCCGACACGACGTAACCGGACTTTCAATGGCTGTAGACTACTGGTCCCCAAGGGTCCTTTAGTGTCGCTAGTAGAGTCTGCCTTTTTGCGAGGCGGGTCTGGGACCCCTCGTACCTTTTTATCCCCAACCGGCTAATGGAGTCGTCGAGGCCTTCGTGTCCTCCTTCTCTTCGGATGTGGGACTACAGGACGGTTGGATAACGTGATTAGTACGGACGACGCCTTCGGGATCGTTAGTATTGCTATAGACTAGTCGTTTGTGTAACGCGTGTTTGTAGCGGATAATCATGCTAAAAAATAATCCAATGTCGTCTGGAATGATAACTTCATGCGTTGCAATGGTTTCAAGTAATTTCATGGAATTCAAAGAATTAGGAAAACATCGGGTTTTCCTAGGGTTTTCAATACATACAATTTCAGAATACATACGATTTCAACAAACAATATTTTACAAGTATAGAAAACAAACAAGCATACTTATGGATCTTCACACCTTTTTGACTATACTATTTTCAGAAAATATCGGATTTTCTGGCGGTTTTCAAAAGACACGAAACGTTTTTTTTAAATACAACTTATGAACGCACCAACATTTCATATGTTGACGTTTTTCAAAATACTTGTATTCTCAGGGAACCAGTGAATCAAAGGAAATCGTATTTCAGTGATGGCTTGCAGTTTATTTATGTACGAATCGAACAATTTATTGTGGAATGTAATGTTTAAACAATGTATTTCATGTAAACTCTACTGGTTGTACAATACTAATGCATGGTGACGAATGTTGTTATGTTTCATATATATTCAATGTTATGGTATTCAATTGAGTCACGACAGCCCCCGGACGTTTCCGCCGTCTGGTTCGGGGGTGTGACAGGTTGGTATCAGAGCTTTGTTTATAGTGAACTAGCATGTCGAGCCATACATTGATATGCAACTATAAACCAAAAAGAGGGACTAACATAACTCTGAACAAAACAAGTAAATAAAACACACTTGCTTGCATTAGGAATAAGGACCTAACGCTGAATAAAACACAATAATGCTGGTATCTCGGTTAATTCGGGACTGTTCTTAGTGATACCAAGGAGTGAATGTAGCCTGATCAACTACATTCTCTCCAAGGTAAAACTAACACACGTCTTGATGAGATCGGGATAGCCAGGGAACCTAAAACTATACCCTTTATCACCCAAAAAGAGAATGTTTGCTTAGTCTGTATAATAGTCATAGTACCCTAGGAATAATGTTAGCATATTCACGTACTCGCGCAGACAGCATGGCTGGTTTTCATCACCCTGGAGACCCCTACTTCCCTAATCAGGGAAACAACGGGTGGCTAGAGGAGGAGGAGCCTGAGGAAGAGCCTGAAGAAGAACCTGAGGAGGACCCCGAAGAGGAATCTGACGGGGAACCGGAGGCAGAAGTCGAGGGCGAGCCTGCCGAACCCGAAGAAGATGAAGAACCTTTCGGAGAGGAGCTCGATGACAGCGAAGGGGGTGATTCGGACGCGGAGTCCGAGGTCATCGACCCCCCTTACCCGATCAGGGTGCCTGCTTACCGTGTGGGCCCCACTGGACCTACCCCTCCTTGGGGCATTGATCTTTGGAGATGGAGCAGACATCAGGGACAGCGACCCCCGTTTGGCAGGTCGCGGGAGTTCTTTGATCTGAGGGACGGAGGACCGGCCGACTGAGCCCTACCGGTCATGGTGAGACGATTGCGGGACACCGGCGACCTTGCTCAGGGCACCGCTGATCAAATACGCCAGTTGTGGACTAGGGTCGAGCGTGCGGAACAGGAGACGCGTGACGTCCTCCGGGAGTTTCACATGAGGCAGGTGAGGTGGGAGTCTCGACTTCAGGACGCAGAACGCCTAGTGGCTCGTCTTCAAGGAGCATCCACATCTTCGGCACCACCTCCTGACGCAGCTCATCGCGGTTAGGGATAGAATTATCATAGTAGGATATTAGGAACTATGTTATGTACTCCGGCTCTATGTTTAAGTGACTACACTACTCATGGAGCCGTTATGCTGTCGGATTAGTGTTACTTATGTATGCTCTTACGAGCATATTTTCTTGTACTAAACACGGATAATATTAATAAACTTTTGGGTGTTTTGCTATGATATTCTCAGTTGTTATGTGTTGAGACGTTATGATTGTATGCCCGATAGTAGTAAAGTTTAGGTTCGTACCATACATCTAGTTAGTAGGATCACGACCTCACAGAAACCACGTACACTCAACATCTTTCCGTTTCATGACAGAAAGATGCCTCGCCCAGCTACTCGCGGAAATCCCGAACCAACCCCGCCTGAAGTTGACTTCACTGCTTTCCAGGCAGCCGTGTCTGCTGCGGTCACAGCAGCTATGGCACAACTTCACCAAGGGAACAACGGAGGAGGTAACGGGCAAGGATCCGGAAGTTCGAACAACGGGACGAACCAAGGACTCACTAAAACGTGTACCTACAAGGACTTTGCAAACGCTAAACCCCGAACTTTCAACGGCACTGGAGGAGTGATCGCTCTAAAGCGATGGATCAAGAAGGTAGAGTCGGTATTCGAGATATGCGAGTGCCCCGAGCAGATGAAGGTGAAGTTCGCGGCCTGCACTTTCGTGGACCAAGCCCTTACTTGGTGGAATGGACATGTGGAAGCTATGACACTTCCTGTCGCCAACTCTATCCCATGGGCAGAAATGAAAGAAATGTTAATGGCTGAGTACTGCCCCCGAGGCGAAATTCAAAGGATGGAGCAGGAACTATGGAACCTCACGGTGCAGAATGCTAACATCGACGCCTACATCTCAAGATTCAGCGAATTATCCCTATTGTGCCCGGGTATGATCACGTCAGAAGGGAAGAAGGTTGAACGATTCATTTGGGGACTGACATCCCCCATTCAAGGAAATGTGATAGCGGCGAACCCTGAAACTTTTGACAGTGCGAAGAGATTGGCAAAGAGGCTGTACGATCATAACAACAAAAGAGGCGAGAAACCATTAGAGACTGAGAAGAAAAAGGAGGGTGATGGCAGGAGAGGGAAGAACCCCAAGAGGAAGGGACGTCAGGGCCCCGAGACCTCTAAAAGGCAGCAAACAGTGGCAGTTAACGCTGTCACCACACCGGTTCCAGTCACCCCACATGCTCCAGCCTCAGCTGCTTCAAATGCTTCAAGACCCTACTCCGGTAATCTTCCTAGTTGCAATAAGTGCGGCCTCCACCATCACGGCGAATGCAGGGAACTCCATTGCACCAGTTGCAACCGAAGGGGACACACTGCAAGGTTCTGCAGAACGTACCCTCCTAGGAACCAGAGTCAGGGGAACAACCAGAACAACAACAACAACAACAACAACAACTACCGCAATAACAACAACACCAATGCCGGCAGCAATAATGCAGGGCCTAGCCACACCTGCTACGGGTGTGGAAGGACGGGACATTTTCGCCGAGATTGCCCTAACAACAACTCAGGAAACAGAGGAGCAGGAAGAATGCTGACTATGGGTCAGAGTGATGCAGTCCAGGATCCCGCAGTTGTGACCGGTACGTTCCTCCTAAACCACACCTATGCATGCATCTTATTTGATACCGGAGCGGAACGAAGTTTTGTAAGCGAGAAGTTTAAACATTTATTAAAACAACAACCCCAGAGGCTAGATGAAACATATACGGTAGAAATGGCCAATGGGAAAACCGAATCCACTGAGGAGATTTACACTGGATGTACCCTAACCCTTAACCAGCACGTCTTTCGAATAGACCTAATGCCAGTATCAATTAGGAGTTTCGATGTAATTATCGGCATGGATTGGTTAAGCCCCCACCATGCTGAGATTTTGTGCCGCGAGAAGGCCGTTTGCCTTCGTCTTCCGAATCACGAAACCCTAGTGATCTACGGAGACAAACCCAGTACGAATCTCCGCCTCATCTCGTGCATCAAAGCACAAAAACACCTGCGAAAGAACAATTTGGCGTTCCTGGCTCACATAGTGGACAGGACCAAAGAAGAAACTAACATCCAAGACATTCCGGTAGCGTGTGAATTCCCGGACGTGTTTCCTGAAGATCTTCCTGGAGTACCCCCAGAGAGACAGGTTGAGTTCCGAATCGACCTCGTTCTAGGAGCGACTCCTCTCGCTAAATCACCATATCGGTTGGCTCCTGCCGAAATGCAGGAACTGTCCAGCCAACTCAGTGAGCTTTTGGACAAGGGATTTATCCGACCTAGCTACTCGCCGTGGGGAGCCCCAGTGCTCTTTGTCAAAAAGAAGGACGGATCTTTCAGAATGTGCATCGATTACAGAGAGTTGAATAAACTCACTGTTAAAAACCGCTACCCACTCCCCCGAATCGATGATCTATTCGACCAGCTCCAAGGAGCTAGTTATTTCTCCAAAATAGATCTACGGTCCGGATACCACCAGCTCAAGGTCCGAGAAGAGGATATTCCCAAAACTGCTTTCCGAACCCGCTATGGACATTATGAATTCGTCGTAATGCCCTTCGGTCTAACAAATGCACCTGCCGCATTTATGGACCTAATGAATCGAATCTGTCGACCGTTCCTGGACAACTTCGTCATTGTGTTTATCGATGACATTCTCGTCTATTCACGCAGCAAGGAGGAGCACGGCCAGCATCTACGCCAAATTCTAGACACTCTGCGATCGGAAAAGCTTTACGCCAAACTCTCCAAGTGTGAGTTCTGGCTTCGGAGTGTGAATTTCCTAGGCCACGTGGTTAGCCAAGACGGAATTCATGTGGACCCCTCTAAGGTCAAAGCTGTGGAAGGATGGACAACTCCGACTACGCCCACAGAAATTCGTCAGTTCTTAGGCCTAGCAGGCTACTATAGGAGATTCATCCAAAACTTCTCTAAAATCGCCAAGCCGCTTACCTTGCTTACGCAAAAGAGCGTGCCATTCAAGTGGACAGACCGACAAGAGATTGCGTTTCGAACCTTGAAGCAAGCTCTTTGTAGCGCTCCTGTGCTATCTCTACCCGAAGGAACGGAAGATTTTGTAGTCTACTGTGACGCGTCGAATCAGGGCCTAGGCTGCGTTCTCATGCAACGTGGAAGAGTGATAGCATATGCGTCCCGCCAACTAAAGACGCATGAGGTAAATTATACGACCCATGACCTAGAACTGGGAGCTGTGGTTTTTGCTCTAAAAATTTGGAGGCACTACTTGTACGGTACAAAGTGCACCATCTTCACAGACCACAAGAGCCTCCAGCACATCTTGAATCAAAAGGAGCTGAACATGAGACAGCGACGATGGGTGGAATTACTAAATGACTATGAATGTGAGATCAAGTACCATCCAGGCAAGGCCAACGTGGTAGCTGACGCATTAAGTCGGAAGGAGTACACAAATCGCCGTACGAAAACGCACTCGATAACCATTCAGTCTCATCTGGCCACTCAAATTGCATCAGTCCAGGCAAAGGCTATGGAAGCGGAAAATAGGAATACTGAGGCATTGCGCGGAATGGAGAAGAACCTAGAAGTCAAAGAGAATGGGGTATACTACTTCATGAACCGTATTTGGGTCCCAAAAATCGGAGGATTTAGGGAGGCCGTTATGAAGGAAGCCCACAAGACACGATACTCCATTCATCCCGGTTCGGACAAGATGTATTTGGACATCAAGCAACACTATTGGTGGCCTAACATGAAGGCGGAAATCGCGACTTATGTTGGTAAGTGCCTTACGTGCGCCAAAGTGAAAGTGGAGTACCAGAATCCTTCCGGATTGTTACAGCAACCGGCAATCCCTGAGTGGAAATGGGAGGGGATTTCTATGGACTTCGTGACCAAACTGCCCAAGACGTCGGACGGACTGGACACCATATGGGTAATAATCGACCGACTGACGAAATCTGCCCATTTCCTACCGATCAAAGAGTCCTACAAGATGGAAAGACTGACGCGGTTGTACCTACGAGAGGTCGTAAGACTCCATGGAGTGCCAAAATCTATCATCTCGGATAGGGACAGTAGGTTCACGTCGCGCTTTTGGCAGTCGCTCCACAAGGCCATGGGAACTCATCTTGATATGAGCACTGCGTATCACCCACAAACGGACGGTCAGAGCGAACGAACCATCCAGACGCTCGAGGACATGCTTCGTGCATGTGTGATAGACTTTGGAAAGTCTTGGGATACCCACCTACCGTTGATCGAGTTTTCATATAACAATAGTTATCATTCGAGCATCAAGGTGGCTCCTTTCGAAGCACTGTACAGGCGTAAATGTAGATCACCGTTATGTTGGGCTGAAGTAGGTGACACCCAACTAGCAAGAACACATACGTCAAACAGGGCATTAACGGGACCGGAAATCATTCGCGAGACCACAGAAAAGATTGTCCAGATCAAAGCTCGATTACAAGCATCGTGTGACCGACAAAAGAGCTACGCTGATAAACGGCGAAAGCCCTTAGAATTCCAGGTCGGTGATCGAGTATTGTTGAAGGTCTCACCCTGGAAAGGGGTTATACGTTTCGGAAAACGGGGAAAGCTGAACCCGCGATACATTGGACCTTTCGAAATCGTCGCACGAATAGGCCCAGTAGCCTACAGACTACAACTACCCGCGGAGCTCAATAGTGTACACCCCGTGTTCCATGTCTCTAATCTGAAAAAGTGCCTATCAGATGAAACCCTTGTCATTCCCCTTGACGAAATCGAAATCAATGAGAATCTCCTGTTCGTCGAAGAACCAATCGAAATCATGGACAGGGAGGTGAAGCGTACTAAGCAGAGCCGCATCCCGATCATGAAGGTACGGTGGAACGCAAAGCGTGGGCCATAATTCACATGGGAACGCGAAGATCAAATGAAGCAGAAGTACCCTCACCTAATCTAGCATTCTCAAATCTAGCTTTCAAACAGAATTTCGGGACGAAATTCCCTCTAACGGGGGGATGATGTCACAACTGGAAATTTTGAGCCATGTAATCTATACATTCAAGTTAATGTGAATCAAAAAATTCAATCAAATACATCATACAAGTACTACAAGTAGTCATCAAACAATTGGAAAACCCTAGAAGTTCTTGTTAAGTCTATTTTGGACTAGAACTTCCTTATTGGATCCAAGTGGACCAATAAGCTTCCAATTGGACTATCATGGGCTTAGAACCCTAATTGGGCTCTAATTGGACCCACATTTATTTATTTCAACATTTTGGGCCATGTTGGGCCTAGAATGAAATGAATTAAAAGCCTTGATACATGAATAACCTAAACTAGTCCAATAAAAATATAAAAATCATACTACATTCTTTTAAGCATAAAACACACTCTAACTAACTCTAATTTTGGGCTTAAGGGAAAAAGCCCAAATTTTTCTTTTCCCTTTCAAAAATCTCGGCCCAAGGCCCAAATCCAAGGAGATAAGAGATGAAGTTGACTTTGGTTGCCACCTCATCTTTACCCATAGGATATCCATGCAACATAGTTCATGTTTCCATGCAACATCACTTCAAAATCACTTCTTTCTTCTCTCCTCTCTCATTCTCGGCCACAAGCACACACACACACCACAAATCTCTCACAAATCCTCTCTAGATCACTCAAGAACATCTCTCCCTCTCCACTCAAAAATCTCGAGTTCTAGGAAGCATTCAAGAGGAAATCTCCACAAAATTCTTCATCTAAGGTAAGAGTTGCTTGAATCTATGAACTAAATTCTTTGTTTTATCAAAATCCTTTCCTAATCTATGCAAAAATCGTGATCTTGCATCCTAGAACCATCTCAAAACTCGAGATCTTCATCAAAGGGAGCTAAGGCCAAAAACACTTCATTTTCCTTTCCATTTTCTTTGCAAAACCGAGCCCCCACACCCAAGGTGAGCTTCATACCCCCTATTTTCTGTTTTTATGAGTTTTGTGGGGGGGGGGGGGGGGGGAGGAATACAAGTGAAAGTGTAGATCTATATGTGTTTATATGCCTTGTATGATTTCCATGCTTATATGTATGCTTTTATGTGTTTTAATGTTGGATCTAGCCATAAAACTCCTCAAAACCGAGATATAACTTATGTTATATGATTTTAGCATGAAATGTATTTCTACATACAAAGTGTTTCAAGAAAGATAGCTAAATGGTTTAGTAACAATTTTCTTTAAGCTAAAAACACAAATTTTGGGCCAAAAATGTGAAAAATACAAAATTAAGGGCCCAAATTGACATTTCACAGATTCTGATGGATGAAGTGTGCCAAAACAGTTTCCATAAAACCATTTCTGGAATTATACTCAATTAGAGGATTAAAAACATAAATTTCAAGCTTAATGGGCTAAAAATGAAAATTTCGGCCCAATGAGGCCCATTATGCGAATTTTTCTGTTTTGGAGGGCCAAAACTGTGATTTTCTGTAAAACAGTGGACCATAAGTGATCCAAGTCCTTTTCAAAGGTTTAAAATGATTTTTAAATTTAAAAAGGACCAAAGTTGCAAAAATTTTACAATTTGGGCCAAAATTGTCAAAATTGCGAAAAGAAGGGTATTAACCGAGAAAACTGAAATTTCAGGGACTTAAGCTGTTTTCTATGAAAAATATGCTGGAAAATGTTTATTTCAATAATTTTTGGTGTTAAAATGTCAAGAAAATTGATTTAAGGACCAAACCGGAAAATATTTTAAATAAAGAGTTGAAAAAGTAAATTTTACAAACAAGGAGGGGCTGAAAACAGAAAATTTTCATGACTAATTCAATACATACAATTTGAGCAAGTAATGGTACTACAACTATCGACAAAATACAATACACTACAACACCAAAAGTCGTTGTTAAACGAATTGGTTCGGTCTCGAACCAATAAAAATCCGAAACCACTAACACAACGATACTATGATACTACAATACTATGATTCATACAAATAACGACTCGGAATTCATTATACATGTGCACAGACGTCTACGCACTATCTTTGGGCCCCACAAGTGTAAAATCTTGTTCGTTGAGCCTAGCTAGCCCGACGACCTGATCTTAAGGCCCAAAGACTTCATCTTACGAAGTGTTGGGTTTTACCAATCCGACACGACGTAACCGGACTTTCAATGGCTGTAGACTACTGGTCCCAAGGGTCCTTTAGTGTCGCTAGTAGAGTCTGCCTTTTTGCGAGGCGGGTCTGGGACCCCTCGTACCTTTTTATCCCCAACCGGCTAATGGAGTCGTCGAGGCCTTCGTGTCCTCCTTCTCTTCGGATGTGGGACTACAGGACGGTTGGATAACGTGATTAGTACGGACGACGCCTTCGGGATCGTTAGTATTGCTATAGACTAGTCGTTTGTGTAACGCGTGTTTGTAGCGGATAATCATGCTCAAAAATAATCCAATGTCGTCTGGAATGATAACTTCATGCGTTGCAATGGTTTCAAGTAATTTCATGGAATTCAAAGAATTAGGAAAACATCGGGTTTTCCTAGGGTTTTCAATACATACAATTTCAGAATACATACGATTTCAACAAACAATATTTTACAAGTATAGAAAACAAACAAGCATACTTATGGATCTTCACACCTTTTTGACTATACAATTTTCAGAAAATATCGGATTTTCTGGCGGTTTTCAAAAGACACGAAACGTTTTTTTTTTAAATACAACTTATGAACTCACCAACATTTCATATGTTGACGTTTTTCAAAATACTTGTATTCTCAGGGAACCAGTGAATCAAAGGAAATCGTATTTCAGTGATGGCTTGCAGTTTATTTATGTACGAATCGAACAATTTATTGTGGAATGTAATGTTTAAACAATGTATTTCATGTAAACTCTACTGGTTGTACAATACTAATGCATGGTGACGAATGTTGTTATGTTTCATATATATTCAATGTTATGGTATTCAATTGAGTCACGACAGCCCCCGGACGTTTCCGCCGTGTGGTTCGGGGGTGTGACACCCGAGGCACGGGAAAAATTTATGCCTAATGCAGACAGGACAGATATGTCCAGGGTTAGCCATCGTCTCTCATTATCATGTACTCCTTTCCATGTAGGAAAAACCATGCCTCCGAAAAAGCGTAACCAGTCCACAAGCAAGAAACCTCCTGTCTTATTCTTTGAAGCTACGTTCCAAGCTGCGGTCTCGACAGCCGTAGCAGCTGTCATGGCTCACCTGAATGCTAACAACGCCAATGTTAGCAAGGGCCCTATCGGGAATTTCGATCCTAGAAATGGACAGCAGCAACCAACCCCTGCATACCTAGCCACCCAAGAACCTCAACCGATTCCACTAAAGAGAAAACTCAAGATCGAGGAGGGAGGTACCTCGGCTCAAGGACCTTCCGTAGGGCAACGAGCTGAGGCAGTCAATACCCCTGTCCATCCTTCCCTCATGACTTCTAAAAGACCATACCTAGGAAACCTTCCCCACTGCAGCAAGTGTAGCTACCATCATCATGGTATATGTCGGGAACTCCTATGTGCTAGGTGCAACATGAAGGGGCATACTGCTTGCGTATGCAGAACTCCGGTGGAGCGTATTGCATCAATCACCAACGTGACGACCAATCCAGTTTGCCATTTATGTGGTGAGATTGGACACTTCAAGAAGGATTGCCCAACAGAAGGAAACAACAAAGAAACAGGAGGAGCCTAACTCTACTGCTTAGGAGAAGCATGAAGGAACCCGGTAGATTTTGGTACGTCTCTCGATCTCAGATAACTAAACTGAAAACATTAAAAGACTAATTCAAATGTAAATACTTCCCCATTAAGGCGAAAGTCGCAGCACTGTTATAAAATTTAAAATTCATCAGGTAAAACTATAATGACTAAACATATACGTTATGGCCATGTATAGTTAAGATGGATAGACCTAGAGTGAGTGAATGCCACCTCATTTCCTGTTCCTCGTTTGGTTGTGGATTTAGGGCGGAGTTGCTAAGTCAATAGTCCTCCCCACCTTAATTATACATGACTAGTATATGTTAGGCGATTATAGAAATGCCTCGTGAGAATCCATTCATGAAAAGGTACTCCACTCGGAAACACTTAGGACTCTCTATAGTTCCGCGTCGATTCTATCGGTCCAAGTATCCGCGGCAGTGATACACAGGACAAAACCATAGACACCTAGAAATTGTGTGCCTGATCGGCGCATGACTCTATTGACCCTCATTTTATGTCATGTCGAAGTATGCAAATTTCGACGACTCTATCGATCATTGTTTGACGTAGTGCAACCATGTGTACATCCCTAGTGCTGTGTAAAAAGAACTTTCTCCGTAGCCATGTCGGCAAATAAAGGTTCTTCCGAACCTAAAACATAATACAAATAATCAAATCGAATACGATCCGTCAGTCGTCCCTCTTTTCTCAAACCTTCCGAAGTACCCGAGAGAAGGGTACCACGCGCTGTTGACCAAGCCCTCTTAGTTAGATGGAAACCGAAGCGAAAGACACTGCAAGATACTCCAGAAGACAATGACCATCCGAAGCATACTTCGTAGATTCCCCAGAAAGATCTTTCGCACCCCGCACATCAGGTTCGTGAAACCAGAGGATAGAACTCATGGGACTGACCACTATAACTAGGTATATGCATAAAGGTGGTATATATTTGAGATCAAAAAGATTTAAGATGTGTGCTTCCTCCCTACTCCCTGTTCCTCGTTGGGTTGTGGGTCTGGGGTGGAGTCGCACAACTGAACATCGTACCGACCTCAATTATATACTGCTTGCATACACCAAGTATTAGTGGTTAAGCAAAGTATGAGCTCTACCACGAACCTCATAGTAAAGCCCTTTATCCTATTCCATAAAATAGGAGCTGGAGTCAAGAGAACCACTGCGGGTTGAGCTACTATAATGACCACAAATTCGAAATTTGTTGTCATCCCGGTTAAGCCCACATAGTAGCTAACACCCTCAGTTGGTAAAGGGATTAAAGTACCGAGTAATGGAACCCTATAATCACTAGATTTGACCTAGACCGAGAAAACTCAGAACCTTCGGAAGAATAGTGGTCGAAGATGTTCGCACTACTCAGTCACTCCGTCCACCCCGCATGGAGGAAGTCACCGTCACTCTGTAGACGATAGACTGCATTCTCCGAAGTGAACACTAGAATACCGAGAACCACAGGATAACCTCCGTAGCCAAGAATACTTGATCAATGTGCGAAAGTAGTGTGTAAAGTCTTATAACCCAGATCCCGAAGAGATTATGGACTTGACACCACTCTAGGTGTTAGTCGATGGGTTATACAAGAACACGTGCTTTCCGCACTAGAATAAACCAACGCCTTGGAAATTAGGGCACGTCTCGCGAGATTCATCGGACTGTCAGGTGTTCCACGAATACTATCTCACACAGAAATAATAGAACCACCTCCCAAGGTAGTCCAACACTCGTCTAGTGAAACCCTGTCTCCTCGACCCTAAGGGTTTCCGTTAGAAATATCTCAAGCATCAGAAGTGCAGGTTCATTTCGCACGAGCTCGAGATAGACACCCTATAACAAAAAGATACCGTAGACACGCAACCCATCCGATGACATAGAAAGTCTCTAAAAGCCAATTGACAGGGAACACGAAACCAAAGATAACCCGAGCTTCCTAAGAACCAACCTGAAGGACTACACTACCAGTATGAGAGAGAACGTTAGGAACTTCGGAATGGCGATCACGCCAGTGATGATCTTTCCATAGAAGTACACTATGTTCTAAGTACTGAAAAGCTCTACCTTTCCGAGAGCTTAGGACCATCTGAGAATCCTCATGGAGATTTGGTCCAACCCTCGTCAGACCACTACTACTTTCGGATATTCCACAAGTTTCACACCAGATCAATCCACTTCTTAGACTTGATATGTGTTTACCCGACGTCACTCTTCATATCACACTCATCTGGATAGAAACCATTGAGAACCCTAACCTCGTAGATACACCAGTCGGAACTCGCTAACTACATGAGACGAAATCCGCATCTCGTAGGTGAAGGTTTGTTGGAATGACAAACACAGACCAGATTTCACTTGGGAATGCAAGGACAAACCGAATAGGAAGTACCCTCCTACCTCTATCATTCATACCTACTTCCTTGCCTAGACCTGAATTTCGGGACGAAATTCCCTCTAACGGGGGGATGATGTGACAACCCAAAGTTTATTCCGTCACATTACCCCATTACCGTTAACGGCATATTCCATTTTATAAAAGTTCCGTTAATTAGAGGTTGCCAAATAAATAAATGTTTTATTTATTTATATTTATGTCGTTATAGTCGTAATAAGATAAGTAGAAAAAAATTACTTTACATTTCCATCTCAATTTGGGAAAAAGTAAAATTGTATTACGACCACTAAATTGGGTGCGACCCAAAGCCCCGTTTAACGACAGTATCGGGTAGATTCCCACTGAGCTCCAACTCCAACCCGTATATAAGGGGGAATGGACTTCATTCCACCCCTTTTCACTCTCTCTATACTCTCTCTCATAAAAGCCCGATTTCGTCTCAAATCTGCAACCAAACGCTTCCAAATCGTAAGTCCCCTTACCCTAGCTTGTTCGACACACCGTGGATTGTTGTTGTACCCCAAAAATCGAACTTAGAAGCTGTTGAAAAGGAGTTTACGGCCTAAGAGCCTCCTTAGGCCGTAAACCCCTAAAAAGAGGCCAAAATGACCCAAATTTGTCCCTAAAAGCTTGGAAACTAATTGAGGATTTAGCCTAGGAATGTTTGCACCTCAAAACCATCATTTTTGGGACATAAAAGAGGGTTTACGGCCCAAGCACATGCTTAGGCCGTAAACACCCTCTAAACTTGTAAAATCATGTCCAAAACACTCCCAAACCATCCTTAGGCTTAATACATAAATTACGGGCTTGTTATTTCGGGTTTAGAACATTTATAATCAAAGTTTAAAGGGGTGGATGAAAGTTCACGGCCAAGCCAAGAGCTTACGGCCGTAAACTCCCAAGGAGTGGTCATTTGGACCATAAACTCCAAGGGAGTGCACTCTTGGAACCCCGAACACCCTATAGCCTTGAATAATTACTAGGATTGAAATAAGGGCCTTAAATTTCCATAAAAACCAGAGGGTAGGATTTTACGGCCGTGAAATCCCACAGGGGTGGTTCATGGGCCGTAAACTCCCATATGGTCCCTTTAAAAGCCCTAAACCCACTCATACAATTTAGATTTGGACCTAGCAAAATTCCTCGATGAAGATAAAGCCTTTAAGCATCCTAGAACACCCTCACCATGAGTTTACGGCCGTAAACTCATGGGGAGTTGTCCCAGGGCCGAGAACTCTATGTATAGGTATTACTCTTGAAGAGTAAACTCCATTCCTAAGTCATTCAAGCCCTTAATTGTTACCCGGGACACCCCAAACAGTTAACCAAAGTGTTTTCCGCTCTTTAGGGTGCGTACACTTGTTTAATTAGTATTATATATATACTAATTGTATGTGAACATATGTTATCATATGTTAAATAGGTCACTAAGTGTGTCCAAGTCTTTACTTGACACCGAGCACCCAACCGGCACCTCCGTCGGATCCGCTTACATCAGGTGAGTTCATACCCCTGAATGAACCTTTTAAATGTTTTTACATGTTTTATAGGGGGGAATACAATTTAAACATGCCAGTTATCATATCAATCACATGTGTTTGATAACCCGCATGCACAAGAATTTACCACACTGTAAACTGTTTTACCAAGTAGGATACTATAAATGGTTTTCCAAAAGGTTTTCACTGGTTCAAAACTCTTACTTATACTGTTTTATCAAAGTTCATTTCAAACTGGTTTTTGAGAAGTTTCTAAGGAATTTCTAAAGGTTTTCAAACTTATTTTACCAAAGTTGTGATTTTCTCAAGTTTAAAGGTTTTCTTCCATGTTTTGATACTCCCTCTTAGTTTAAACTCCTACTTGATAACGCTTTCACTTTGTGATGCATTTATAACTGTTATTGCCCCTATTTCGCTTATACTTGTAGTCGCTTATGCCTATTAGACGCTCTTACTTCACTTGTTGCCGTTTCCACTTCGTGATAAACTTATATTTGGTAACGCTTATACTTCACGATTCGGTTATTCCACACGATTCGGTTATTCACACTGTTTGGTTATACATAACGATTCGGTTATTCACACTGTTCGGTTATACATCACGATTCGGTTATTCACACTGTTCGGTTATACATCACGATTCGGTTATTCACACTGTTCGCTTATACATCATGATTCGGTTAGTCACACTGTTCTCTTATACTTCACAATTTGGTTATTCCACACGATTTGGTTATATATCACAATTCGGTTATACTTCATGTTATGGTTCCACTTGTTACACACTCGAACATAGTTAGATGTATGCCTGTGCTTGTATAGATGCATATAAATAATGATTGAAGGACTTAGGAAGGCTTGTCCGCCCTATTTCCTTTTCTTCGTTGAGATGTGGTCTGGTGGTATCGGATGTCCATACGAAGGTCATTTGATCATTAGTTATATATTATATACACAAGCATAGACATATAGGTTTACTCTAGTCAGTTCGGTTATGAGTCTCTACCTCTAGTCCAACACTTACATTGGAAACACACTACTCACTATTTGGGATGCATGCGTCTTCGGGACACGGCCTTCTCCGTCGTCTAGTTGGTAACCAGAGTCTCCTGTAGGGAGAGCAGACATTGTGTGTATAGATCTATACGGGATTGACACCCCCGCACCCTGACTGCTAGCTACAGTCCACGGCCTACCAAGCCAAGGGGTGACAAATGTCACAATTTATAGACGCTTGTAAGGCGTCAGGTACTCTAGTGTCGGTTAGTATGGTTACGAGTATCCCAGGTTACCTTATAATTCATGGCCTTAAGGTAATGGTATTTCACCAGCAATTTACACTGTATGCTGGGAACCCACTCTCAGAGTCACACTGTTTTTAGACCTTGCTAGCTGTATCTTTCATTTGATACTGTCTGGGGTCTATATTCACTGTTTTTAGACCTTGCTAGTTGTATCTTTCATTTGATACTTTTTGTGGTCTGTATTCACTGTTTTTAGACCTTACTAGCCGTACCTTTCATTTGGTACCATCTGGGGTCTGTGTCTCCCTTTGTTAGTGTTGGATTAATGTCTAAGTCCATAACTATAATTGGTAAGACTTGACCCGACCCGACATGGTCCATTTGGGTTGCATACCATCATGCACTTGGATAGACTATAATGAGAGAAATAAGACACTTATGGTTATTAATATATTATAAGTTCTAGTATATTAATAATAAGAATAATAAGATTATTTAATTAGTATTGATCAAGAATTAATCTAGGATTAATTAAGTGATCAAAAGAAGACTAATTAAATATATGGGTTGATTGTGTAAATCATCCATACTTGTATAGTGGGCTAATGCTCCATGGATAATCAAGTTGGGCTAAAACCCATAGGATGGTCCATGGATGCTCCATGGTGTATTTGTACCCATGGATCATGGAAATGAAAGGCCATGTCAATTAGGGTTTACATGGTGTAACCCTAACTATATAAGCATCTTATTCTTGACCAAAATCGGCTACTAGTGTGTGAAGTGAAAGGGCTAGCCGATTTCATGAGTTGTAGAATTCTCTCAAGCTATTCTAAGTGTTTTGGTGATTGTGATTCCATTTGAGGCTTCCACACTATTGGGGCTAGGCACTCAAGCTTCATGAAGACTTTCTACATCAAAGAGGTATGTATTCTATCTTGTTACACTCATTGTTTTTGTATGCTAGATTAGGATAATACCTTGGATGTTCTTATTTGCATGTATAATAGAGAAAACATAGATCCAAGGTATTTAGGGTTGCATGTACACTTAGGAGTGTTAGAATGCTCTAAACCCAACAGTGGTATCAGAGCCTAGGCTTGCTTTCTCTTATACTTGATGCAAATTGCTGAAAAATGCTGAAAAACTCAATTTTCTGGCTTTCTGGGCACTGGACTCGCCGAGTCCACTGATGAACTCGCCGAGTCCATGAGTAAAATCATCCTACTCGCCGAGTAGGTTCATGCACTCGCCGAGTAGGAGCCCCAGACAGCATATATTCGACGTTTTTGGCTAGAAATGGACTAGGAACATTACCCTAAGTTGTTTTTGAACTTATAAACTTGTTTTTGATGTGGTAATGTTCATGCTAATCCATTTTCAAAGATAATTGTCAATAGATTCATGTTTTGTATTAGTTTAAGGTTTAGACTAATTACATGAAAAAGTTTGATTTGAATTATCTTGTTCTTATGAGTTGCTTAGATTAATAGAAAAGTTAATTGAAATAGTTGTTTTCAATCCATTTTAATCTAAGAGTTGAGTATAAAATGTGTTTGTGTAACTTGTCCTCAAGTTACATGAAGAGTCACATTAAAGACTCATAAAATTCATAAAAGTTGGCAATGGTTACAAAATGAAGAGTCTTGTGTCATTGAATATTTTTTTTTATGACTCCATAACTTGTCCTCAAGTTATGGAAGTTCAAGAGTCACTTCATTAAAGAAAAATATGTAACCATAATTAAATCCATAAGTTATAAAATAAAGAAAAAGTTAGTTCTTTTATTAGTTTAAAGTCTTCCATAACTTGTCCTCAAGTTATGGAACTTGAAGAGTTTTTGGATTAAAACTACTTTAAACACATAAGTTATGGAATTAATTAGTTTTGAATAGTTTCAAAACTTGCCCTCAAGTTTTGGAATTTGAAAAATTTTCCTTATGAATACTTTAATTCCAAGTTAGCCCTTAGAATTTTAAAAGTTAAAATTCAACCCTTATACTTTATAATATTATAAGTTAATAATATATATATGTATAAGAGTAAAGTCAGTCTTACCGCTAGTACGCCTCATTCACGAAGCCGGTCTATAAGGTGGGTATAAGGTTGTTGCCTATAAAATGGCAACTTAATGGGTGTCCACTCTCACCCACCGCTTGCTTGACCGGTGGAGGGTCGTTAGCCGAACGGGTTTGACAGGACTATAATTCTCCCTTCATTAAAAGTATTAATGATAAATACTAAGTAACTAAACTCTTAATAATACCCAATCTTAGTTACTTAGGAAAAATGTGAATAAGGTGCTAATCCATGAAATTACACTTTGCACTTTGTTTAAGTCGGTTAGTGGAGCGTGTGTGGTTAACCGGCACACTAACGCGTATTTAACAAGGTAGGCAAAGGGTAACTTAATGTTTATCATAGTATCGATGGAGCGTGTGCGCTTAACCGGCACATCGATTAAGGGGTAAACACTTAATGGTACCAAGTAATTTGCATGGTTACTTCACACCTTGTTTTGTGATCCTCGGCATCCCAGTCACAAAACCTGAAGGGCACACTCGAGATTGAAACATGCCTTTGAACAGTTCAATGAATCTCAAAGATCTAGGAGTTTCAAAACCAATTAAAACCTAATAATACATTTCGTTTATCTTGGTGGAAATTGGTGAATCGTCATTCACCTACCTTCAAATATTTTATAGCTTGGATTACGGCATACCTCTTCTAAGTTATAAAATATTTTGTTGGGTCCTAGCCTTAATATTTCATATTGGGTGTCATATTAAGGACTTTAAATCAACTATCTTGAATATCTCCCAAAAGATGTCTAGTTTAGACATCTATGATCTTCCCAAATCTCTTGAAACAAGGTTTCCTAATGAAGATGATGTCCCATGGATATCATACTTCTTTCACCTCCTCCAACTATTCACCCTAACCCACATGTTCTTGAAAAATTTAAGGTCACTCAAGCCCTATTGGCAAGGCAAGGTCTAGGTGTGATCACATCTTGGAGAGGTAGTCACATATTGACAAGCCGGGAGAGTTGGGTGTCAAAGTCTTGAGAAAGTTGGTGATTCAATCACTTTCTAAGTCACATAGTGAGTTCCTTTGGGACACCTATGAAACAGACTATGACAAGACCCTTAATGATCTTATCTATTTGCTAAGATCAACTTCCTAAAACTTCATGGACATTGACAATGATGACATTGGACATCTAGTAAAGCTCTCTCTTCCCAGTCGAAAGGGATCGGCCATAGTCAACTCGGTTGACCAAATGGTAAAGAGAAAAGCTAAGTCTGTGATAGTCTCCTGTACCATTATCAAAGGGTCCATATGTTTATATTGCCAAAGGAAGGAGCATTGGTTGCGAAGCTGCCAAATTTACCTAAGGATGTTAAAGTCAATAAGTTTGACTCTACTTCAGGTAAAGTCCACTATCTAACTCTGTTAAGTTTCTATTCTGAGATTCTTGATACATGATGTGACTGGGTCACATGGTGATGTTTTAAGAATCAAAGAAAAGTGAAGAAACTTAAAGAAAGAATATGCTGAATCTGATGGCGTAGATGGATTTCTATCGCATAGTTTGAAGATCGGATTCTTGAGCTACTTCTTAGGAGTTATGAGATATTGCTTAGGAATAGGTAACAACAAGTTTTCATATGGATTGTAAGGATAAGTTTTCCGCAAAGTTTAAAATAAAAGAAATTTTTTTATTTTATTTATTTTAAATATCCTTACAATGGCATTTGAGGAAAAATTTTTGCTTATGTGATTCCATTAAGAGCAAGAGTGGAAATATGAAATTCATTCTTTCATTTGTGGTAATGTCTAAATTTACCAAATAAGGAAAGATTCTCGTCACCCAAGTTTCAATTGGACCGGAACTTGGAATCATGCAAGTTGTATAGCATGATGAATGAGAACTTTCAAGTTTTGGAAAAATTAAGACTAATTTCTTGTTCACATGGATGTGTGAGTCAAGTAAAGGACTAAAGGATCGAGTACACATTCTTGTGCACTGATTAAGTCCACCATAAAAGTTTGATAAGACTATTCGTCATAGTTTACTAGAGCTCAGTAAATATGATTATACTTACATGCTTAAGTGTAACTCTGAGACATTGAAAAAAAAAAGGTTCCAATGTAAGGCAGAGCGAATAAGAAGAATCAAATTAGGCAGAAGGATAAAAGTTTCTCAAAATCTGAAAAGATGGGAGAGTACTTTAGTATCAGTTTTGTGATCATCTTAATGATTAAGAAACCATATCACAATTAGTTCTCTAAGGAAATCTTAGTGCATTCTTATGACTAAGAAGAGGGATCTTGAATTGTTGAAATGGTTAAATCAAGAAGATGAGTCATACTTCGTTCCAATACAAGTCTTAGAGTCATACTCCAAGATTGTAATTTGAGTGACATGTCTTAAAGAAGGTTTAAAACACTTGTCAAATGTAAGAGTAAAAGTTTTCTACTCTTGTACATTTGAAATTGGTAAGTTGTGATGTTTTGGATAAAACAAAGACCAACTTAAGCCAATTGTGTGAAGTGTTTGTCTTGATAAGAATCCACACTATCTCTTGGTTGTTTGACAAGGGTGTCTTATAGGTCAAGAGGACAGTGGGAGTCTTAAAAGTCTTGAAAGTCTCAAGAACTAATCAAGAATAAAACCTGAAGTTCTTCACTAGCACACGACTTGAGGTTTATAACCTATCGTGTTGACTTTTTCTATGCCCATTCCAGTTAAAGTTGGCTTTGCATATGAGTTCTTAGAGTTCTCAATTTGTTGCACAACAACTTGGAAGCAATGGTAGGCTCTTGAGCTGCCAGGTGGCAAGAAATTAAGATTGAGTACAATCCATATGAGTTTGGATTTGTCATTATCCTTGTCTTGTGATTATGGTTTTGACAATTCACATGGATAAGAACACATACACCATTAAATCTAAGTGTCATAAGGTTTCTCTCCGATTCATGAAAATGATGGTGAGGAAACACTTTCACTAAGTAGATTTTATCTAGATAGCAATTGTGATATTTGCATTCTCAAAGTCGTTAGTGGAGCGTGTGTGGTTTACCGGCACACTAACCTGGACTTGTGAGAAATGGCAAAAAGGTCTAACCATTATGATTACGGCATACCTCTTCATAATTGTTTAGACACACAAGTGTGCCATCTAAGGGAAGGTGTATGATTTTGATAAAGTTTTATCAAAACAATCTAGTATCAGAAATATGAACTTTGGTAAGGAAGTCAGTTGATTTCTGAGTACATGTCAAAGCTAGTGGGAGCATAAGTGTTATGCTAATAATCATCATGTTAGTGGGAGCATGATAATTATGATAAGTATTGCAAGTTAGCAATGTTAATTATAGAAAACAAAAGGTTTCAATTGGGAAAAGTTGTTTTGCTATAATTAAGGGAGAGGAAATTATACTTCGTCTCAAATCTATAAGCTTAGATCGTGAGGTTTTAATCATTTAGTCAAGGATATATATATGAATTTCATGTTGGAATGGCTCAACATAAGGAAATTCTGTATATGGGTCCATTATTTGCGTTCTAAAATTCGATTATGATTACGGCATCCCTTTTCATAATCTGAATTATGAGAACTTGGCAAATTGAAATGGACATATTATAGCAAAAGACTGGTTTAGTCTTTATGTGAGACATCATGAATCGTGTCCCATATGCTTCGGATATAGGATCGATTACATGTGCTATAATCATCCGTTCTAAAATTTTCCAAATGCCTGGGGCATTAAGAAGGGAAAATGCTTAGAACTGGATATGACTAAAAGGATAAAACAATTGTCGAGGACAATCTAAGGTTTACCAAAGATTGGTTGCTCAAGGACAGTTGGAAGTATAGTGATAATTCTGGAAGGACCATATCGACATAATCTGTAAGGAGGCAACTCTTGTTCAGAAGTGATAGTCAAAATGGAATCTGGAAATGTTTCAAAGTTAGAAATTTCAATATGTGTAAGATTAAGGAAACTTAATGCAAGAAGGATGTTTCCAAGGAGTTGATCTCCTTTGGAATTCTTTGTAATGATTGTTGCCAAGTCTTTGTGAGTTTGTGCATAATCGTTACAAGAGGATCAATGCATATAAGTTTAGAATCTAACAGATTACAGTAAATGGCATGAATTTGGAATTCTTGCATTTGCGGTAAGGATTTGGGATTGTGAAAAGAGAATCATTGAAGTTATGTTCAATTGATCTAGTTCACAAAGTAAAGATCATAGACAAACATAGTATGCATACTTGGTGTGTGGCATGACTAGTGTTTAAGAAAACATAGTGTACATGCTTGGAGCATGGGACAACTATTGTTTTAAATTCAAGAATAAAGTTGATAGCTGAAACAGTATACAATGAATAATGTGTAATCATATGGTGATAAATAAAAGGTGTTTTATTTATGTTCAAAGTGTTGATACCATATTGGATTCAATTATTATTGTGTTTCATTTTGCATGTTTTGACTTCCCGAATAAACTGGGTTATTCTTCCGGAGTGACTAAGTTATTCAAACCATCCACAGTCGGTCATATGTTGGAAGTAGATATGAATTAAGACTGTCATGATGGGTTGTAGAGGTCTAAGGTGTTGGACAAGGCTACAACAATCATGAGTGCTCATAAGTTCTGAGTATTGGATTCAACCCGCGCTCATTGGAATCACTTCATGGATTTTATCACGAGTGATCATGAGACGATAATATCTTATATTCTTCAAACCTAGAGATACGAGTTGTTACTATGAGTTGATAGTACATTGATTGCACGTAAACGCATACGGTAACTCGGTGTTATAAAACGTGCCTTTGTGTATGATTCAACAAGTAGTAGAACAAGCCATATGAGTCGAAGTTTATCCGTTCCTTTTACCTTCGAGATAAAAGCGATATCTGTGGGCCCCTCGATGATTTGATGATGACAAATGGAAGTGCTCGGCCGGGCCAGGACTGATTTGATTTGTTCAATTAGTCAGTCGTCATAAATCGCAAATCGGGAAACAACAAATGGACAGAGAGAATGATTATAATCCATGTCTCAGTCCATATGATATCTAGAATGGAGGAATATATGATCCCTTATCTAATGGACAAGTCACTGACAAAGGTCAGAGTTCATCTACAAGGTCAGAGTTCGACAGAAGCTTTTGAGAGCTACGATTGTCAGTTGGTTCCTGAAGTCATACGCAATAATAGTTTTAGACTTATCCAAGTGGGAGACTGTTGGATTAATGTCTAAGTCCATAACTATAATTGGTAAGACTTGACCCGACCCGACATGGTCCATTTGGGTTGCATACCATCATGCACTTGGATAGACTATAATGAGAGAAATAAGACACTTATGGTTATTAATATATTATAAGTTCTAGTATATTAATAATAAGAATAATAAGATTATTTAATTAGTATTGATCAAGAATTAATCTAGGATTAATTAAGTGATCAAAAGAAGACTAATTAAATATATGGGTTGATTGTGTAAATCATCCATACTTGTATAGTGGGCTAATGCTCCATGGATAATCAAGTTGGGCTAAAACCCATAGGATGGTCCATGGATGCTCCATGGTGTATTTGTACCCATGGATCATGGAAATGAAAGGCCATGTCAATTAGGGTTTACATGGTGTAACCTTAACTATATAAGCATCTTATTCTTGACCAAAATCGGCTACTAGTGTGTGAAGTGAAAGGGCTAGCCGATTTCATGAGTTGTAGAATTCTCTCAAGCTATTCTAAGTGTTTTGGTGATTGTGATTCCATTTGAGGCTTCCACACTATTGGGGCTAGGCACTCAAGCTTCATGAAGACTTTCTACATCAAAGAGGTATGTATTCTATCTTGTTACACTCATTGTTTTTGCTAGATTAGGATAATACCTTGGATGTTCTTATTTGCATGTATAATAGAGAAAACATAGATCCAAGGTATTTAGGGTTGCATGTACACTTAGGAGTGTTAGAATGCTCAAAACCCAACAGTTAGACTGGGCCAGGCATGTCGTTTGTTCGATACTCTCATGGAGTCTATGATTCCTTCTGCCTTAGTCAGCAGTCCTCACTGCTGAGGCATATGTTATTTTCCCTGACTCCTCTTGCTTTCTTTAATAATCAAATTCTGTATTTTGATAATGATAGCGATTAAGAGAAAAACTACTTTTTACCACATAACTCCGTCCAGTCTTGGTAGAAGACTGCTTTTATTAAAGAAAATATAGGATTTTCTGGAAAAGACACTAATGTAATGGATACACTGAAACTACCACTTTTATTAAGTTAATTGGATAAAATGCCACTAAATACTTATGAACTCACCAGCATTTGTAAAAATGTTGATACTTGCTTTCAAATAACTTGTATTCTCAGGTCAGCATTAGACAGGTACATCCCCGGAGCTGTTGATGAAGATAGCTTAGTACCATGCTGTACTTATTATATTTACTTGTATTACTTTGATGTATTGTAATGTAAACCATGTAAAACTATTACTATTAATGAAATGTTTTGTTGTACTTTGATTACTATAATGCATGTGTTGTGATACTTGAAATGACGTCATCCACCCCATAACGTTTCTGCCGTTCCGGTTTTGGGGTGTGACAATAGGGCAGCTTCGTCTCCAATGCCCCTTCTCTTGGCAATAAAAGCAAATTGACTCTTTTGGAACAGGACATGGAACTAGTTCATACATTGCCTTTCTCTTATGATCAAACTTTTCGATCATAGCATGTCTTTCGTTGCCATTGTCTATATCTATAGAGGTCTTGAAGGTAGATTCACCAATCAACTTTACTGTTCTTTTGCGCCAAACCATTGCTGATTTAGCAGCAATAAGCATATAGGTGAGATCTATAAGGGTCACGTCGCAGTTCATCATATAGTACTCTCTTACGAACTCACTATATGAGTTAGGAAGTGACTGAAGAACCCAGTCAACAACCATCTCCTCACAGACAATGGATCCCAACATTCTTAACCTTTCAATGTTTGACTTCATCCCTAGGACGTGTGCACACACAGACTTTCCTTCTTTATGTTTACTTGCCAAAAGGGCTTGAGTGAGCTTGAACTTTTCAAGCCTTCGAACTTGTGGGTTAGGGAGAATAATTGGAGGAGGTGGAGGAAGAGAAGCATGATCTCTTGTTCCTCGATCGAATCGTGGAATATCATCTTCATGCGGAATGCTTGTTCCACGGGATTTGGGAAGACCATAGTTGTCGCACTTTGACATCTACAAAACGGGAGAAAACGAATTCAAGTTAGTTGATTGATTGAGTCCTTAGTAAATCACCCAAATGAGATACTAAGGCTAGGACCCAACACAATACGCTACAACCTAGAAAAGGGATGCCATAATCTAGTTGCAGAATATTTGAAGGTAAGTGAATGACGATTCACTAATTTCCACCATGAAAAACGAAAAGGAAATTTAAGTTTTAAAAATATGAAAACTCCTAGATCCTTTGAGATTCATTGAACATTTCAATGGCATGTTTAAATCTCGATATGCCCCTCTAGTTTGTGACTGGGATGCCGAGGATCACAAAGCGGGTGTGAATAATCATGCAAACTTACATGGTGCCCTCACATGTTACAGTCACCTATTCGATGTGCCGGTAAACCACACACGCTCCACCGAACTATGACAAACATTGAGTCACCCTTTTCCACCTTTGCTCAGAACCATTTAGTGTGCCGGTAAACCACACACGCTCCACTAACGTCTTTGCTAGGGTACAAAGTGTAATTTCATGGAATTGCATCAATTCACTTCTGCCTAAGTAACTAAGATTGGGAATTTGTAAAACATTTAGTTACTTTTTGTACTTCATTATACTTATAATGGAAGGTTTTTTCTTGTCCTACCAGTTTGGCTAACGACCCTCCACTAGTCAAGAGTGCAGTGGGTAAGAGTGGATACCCATTCAATCACCATTTTGTAGGCAATTTCCTTAAACACCCCTTATAGACCAGCTTCGTGAATGAGGCCTACTAACGGTAAGACTGACTTTACTCATACATATATATAATGTTAGACTTTTAATGTTATATATAGTATAGGGTGTATTTTACACTTTTAAAATACTAGGTGGTCAAATTTAACAATTATACTTTTAATTCAATTAAATTGTGAACCAAAATTTTTTATGGATTTATTAAACCTCTTTTAATTATACACCTTAATTAATTAATAAAACCATAAGGGTGTGATTTGAACTTTTCAAAACAATACTAGGGTTTTAGAATTTAACATTCCTAAATTAAACCTTTAATCAACTTTTAAATTCCAAAACTTGAGGGAAAGTTTTGAAACATTTCAAAACATTTAGGGTTTCATCATTATCTATATTTGACCTAATTTCAATTTCTTGCAAAATAAGTTACCCAATTAATACAAATAATCCAATCTTTATCATATAAGGAAGTTATTATCCAATAAATTGGTAATTATCTTGTGTTTTGGCAAGGATATTCTTTAAGAAACAATAAAATTCGTATTTTATAGGTTTAAAACAAATATGGTAATTATCCTTAAGCAAAACAGCAACAAAATCCGAAATTTCCTTTGTCTGACGCTCCGACTCGCCGAGTCACACTCTGGAAATCGTCGAGTAGGGCTGACTCGCCGAGTCGAAGAAGTGACTCGCCGAGTCAGGTCAAATAGTAAGCCATAATTCGATTTTCAGCTACATAATACATCAACACAATAGAAACCAATCAAGGCTCTAATACCACTGTTGGGTTTTGGCTATAAGAACATCCTATGTGCTTATACAAACCCTAATGCTTGGATCTAGGTTTCTCTAGTGTACATGCAATTCATCCAAGACTATAAACCCTAGATCTAGCATATGATAATCAATAAAACATATAATTAGGGTTTAAATCATACCTTGATTGTTATGTAGCAATAACAAACTCAAATCCTTCTTGTATTGACTTTAGAAAGCTTAGAGTCACAAATGTCACTCCTCTAATGGTTCACAAACACCAAGAGCAAGAGGATGAAATGGAGAAGAGAAGGAGGCTCTCAAAATCGTGTGGAAACCCTAGAGAACTAGTTCACCACGTTTTTAGAGCATAAGGGTTCTATATATAGTGAGGCTATTAGGGTTATCTGACAAGGAAACCCTAATTTGGATGCTTAAGCCCTAAGCAACCCATGGACTCCTTTCCTTAACGGCCTTGGACGATTTCTAATGGGTTTCCCCATAGAATTCGTCCAACCTTATAATATAAGGCAATCCATAGCTCAATTGCAATTATCTTATAATTACAATTCCAGCCCCTTAAGTTTAATTAATCTCTTTTAGTCACAAACTTATTAATTCTTGACTAATACTAATTAAACAATATGATATCTCCTTTAATATATTATTCTCATAATATATTAATAAATCATATTTAATCCTTTCTCTCCATAATTCATCCTATCAAGTTGCTTTGGTGAAGGTAACCCAAAATGACCATGCACCATCGGGTCAAGTACATACCAAAATAGTTATGGACTTAGACACTAATCCAACACAACTTCCTAAAACTTTATGGACATTGACAATGATGACATTGGATATCCAGTAAAGCTCTCTCTTCCCAATGGAAAGGGATCGGCCATAGTAAACTAAGTTGACCAAATGGTAAAGAGAAAGGCTAAGTCTATGATAGTCCCATGTTTCATTACCAAAGCATCCATATGTTGAATTTCCAAAGAAAGGGACATTGGTTACGAAGCTGCAAATTTGCCTAAGGATGTTAAAGTCAATAAGTTTGACTCTACTTCACGTAAAAATTCCACTATCTAACTCTGCTAAGTTTCTACTCTGAGATTCTTGATACATGATGTGACTGGGTCACATGGTGATGTTTTAAGAATCAAAGAAAAGTGAAGAAACTTAAAGAAAGAATATGCGGAATCAGATCGCGTAGATGGATTTCTATCGCGTAGTTTGAAGATCGGATTCTTGAGCTACTTCTTAGGAGTTATGAGATATTGCTTAGGAATAGATAACAACAACTTTTCATATGGATTGTAAGGATAAGTTTTTCAGCAAAGTTTTAAAATAAATTTTTTTTCATTTTATTTATTTTAAAATATCCTTACAATGGCATTTAAGGAAAAATTGTTGCTTATATGGTTCCATTAATAGCAAGAGTGGAAATATGAAATTGAATCTTTCATTTGTGGTAATGTCTAAATTTACCAAATAAGGAAAGATTCTCATCACCCAAGTTTCAATTGGACCGGGACTTGGAATCATGCAAGGTGTATAGCATGATGAATGAGAACTTTCAAGTATTGGAAAATTAAAACTAATTACTTGTTCACATGGATGTGTGAGTCAAGTAAAGGACTAAGGGATCGAGTACACATTCTTGTGCACTGGTCAAGTCCACCACAAAAGATCGATAAGATTATTCGTCATAATTTACTAAAGCTCAGTAAAGATGGTTATACTTACAAGCTTAAGTGTAATTTTGAAACATTGGAAAAGGTTCCAATGTAAGGCAGAGTGAATAAGAAGAATCAAATTAGGCAGAAAGATAAAAGTTTCTCAAATCTGAAAATATGGGAGAGTACTTTAGTATCAGGTTTTTTTGATCATCTTAATGATTAAGAAACCATATCAAAATTAGTTCTCTAAGGAAATCTTAGTGCATTCTTATGACTAAGAAGAGGAACTTGAATTGTTGAAATGGTTAAATCAAGGAGATGAGTCATACTTCGTTCCAAAAACAATTCTTAGAGTTATACTCTAAGATTGAACTTGAGTGACAAGTCTTAAAGAAGGTTTAAAAACACTTGTCAAATGTAAGAGTAAAAGTGTCCTACTCTTGTACATTTGAAGTTGGTAGGTTGTGATGTTTTGGATAAAACAAAGACCAACTTAGGCCAATTGTGTGAAGTGTTTGTCTTGATTAGAATCCACACTATCTCTTGAATATCTGACAAGAAAATCTTATATGTCAAGAGGACAGTGGGAGTCTTAAAGGTCTTGAAAGTCTCAAGAACTAATCAAGAATAAAACCTGAAGTTCTTCACTAGCACACGACTTGAGGTTTATAACCTATCATGTTGACATATTTTGTGCCCATTCCAGTTAAAGTTGGCTTTGCATATGAGTTCTTAGAGTTCTCAATTGGTTGCACAACATCTTGGAAGCAATGGCAGACCCTTGAGCTGCCAGGTGGCAAGAAATTAAGATTGAGTTCAATCCATATAAGTTTGGATTTGTCATTATCCTTGTCTTGTGAATATGGTTTTGACAAATTCATATGGGTAGGAACTCATACACCATAAAAATATAAGTGTCATAAGGTTTCTCTCCGATTCATGAAAATGATGGTGAGGAAACACTTTCATTAAGTAGATTTTAGCTAGATAGCAATTGTGATATTTGCATTCTCAAAGTCGTTAGTGGAGCGTGTGTGGTTTACCGGCACACTAACCTGGACTTGTGAGAAGTGGCAAAAAGGTCTAACCATTATGATTACGGCATCCCTCTTCATAATTGTTTAGATACACGAGTGTGCTATCTAAGGGAAGGTGTATGATTTTGATAAAGTTTTATAGAAAACAATCTAGTATCAGAAATCTGAACTTTGGTAAGAAAGTCAATGAAGTATTGATTTCTAGAAGTCCAGCTGATTTCTGAGTACATGTCAAAGCTAATGGGAGCATAAGTGTTATGCTAATAATCATCATGTTAGTGGGAGCATGATAATTATGATTGATGAGTTATTAAATAAACTTGAAGATCGATTAGATCTTTGTAACAGGTAGTACGAAGAACATAAAACAATAAACAAGACAAGATTGAATCACAATGTGTCGAATGATTAATTCAAACAATCCTCAGCAGAGCTCGACTAAGAACTTCCGCTGTAGAGGATTTAGGGTTACAAGAACGATAATTAAAACTTCTCTGATCAATCTATTCTATCGTTACTATCGTTTTTCTAAGATGCATGCAAGCACTTATATTTATAATAAAACCTACTATACTCACGGATGGACAGGCCCATACCGAAGATACAAAAACGGACTAACAAACGAGCCCAATAGACGCAACATTCAAAACACGACCCAACAATCTCCCTCTTTGCGTCAAATTGGAGCGAGACTACTTCTTCTTCTTGCTTGGGCCAGCAGCGGGAACTTTCTTTGTGGTATCAAACAGACGAGTCATTAGCGAAAGGATCGTCTGTCTAAACCGAATGTACCAGTGTATCATGTCATCGAAGTACTTGACATCATCCGCTGAGTTTTGCTTGCATCTGTCGATGATCCCCAAAACATGCTCTAAGCAAGCAGTAGTGTACAGATGTTTGTCAGCCAAGGCAAAAAGACATTTCTGTCCTTCGTTCCTGGTGAACATGACCGAATTCCTTCTCGAGTCAATTTTGCCCATCTGCATTTGGTTCAGATCACTGGCAGAGCCAACAGGAGATATTGTTGGTTTCTTCTTAAATATGCTTGCTATCTCCTGATCCATCAGCGCAACTTCCATGATGTAGCACACGAGCATCCTCTTGAAATGGTCGATGATCGGACCGTATTCAGCTTCATTGGTTATAAGGATGCTGTGCAAGATTATCCAATCATGGAGATTGAGGTTCGGAAGATCTGCAAGAGAAATAGCATGTTCGGTTTTGGCAGATCCTCGAAGTACCTTGAACCGAATGTTTATGAAGTTCCCTTCACTGTACGGCTTCAAGACCCGAACGTTTACAATTTTCTGAGCGCTCCAAGTCTGATATTGAGGATGAGCGGCCTTCAGATAAAAATTGATCAAGTCCCGATCAACCTGTGGATGAGGATGAGGGAACTCTGAAACGTTGGCGAAGGCGTGAAAGATGAACGCCTTTCGGGTCAGAGGCATGTCGAATTGAGAGTCGACAGTGTTGGAACAATCAAGTGATATTACAGGTTCCAGCCACAAGATACTTGGAGTGTCGATGGCTTCTTTTATCATCCTCTCGAGAATCCAAGCAGGAAAAAGAGTTTTCCTACTCTCAAGAAGGTCGTGGGCTTCCTTCTGTTTTCTTTCTGCTTCTTCAGCTTCTCTAGCCACATGATCACTGATATCAGCATCATCATTTCGACGTTTTCGCTTTAAAAGATCAGCGATAGTCTCTTCATCTTCATATTCTTCCTCAGCAATGTTCTTGCCTTTATCTTTCACACCAGAACCGGAGGCTTGGCCTACTGGAGGAGGTTCAGTTGTGTGAGTTGCCTTTGAGGATGGAGGTGGTTGAGACATGGACTCCTTCTCTCCCCCTTGTTTCGGAATGGACACGAAATCAAGTAACCCTTCAAGTTTGCTTAGCAGGGCAAGGGCTGGAGCGAGTTTCTCTGCAAGGTCACGCCTCACAGTGTAGTTAAGGATGGGATCATGTGCTTCAAGGATGTTGGAGATGGCAGAGTGGACATCCGAAACACACGATTTTATCACCTCCCTTTCGGACCGAAGAGAGTCAATCTCCTGCTGAGAGTGAGAGAGTTGAACACTCTTGACCTTCAGAGCAGTGGTCTTCTTGGCTAAAACATCCATCAAAGAATTCTCAGCAGCCAAATCTTCTTGTAGCTTCGAGAGACGCTCGTCAATGGTTGCACGAAATGCTGAGTTGTCGTCAGAAAGCGTTTGACGAAATGAAGCGAAGGACTTTAACTCAGTTGAGACAGACGTTGTCAACTGTTGAACAATTGGTTCCAACGTAGTCTTAGCAACATTTGCACTCTCCTGTAAAGACTGTAACAGGACGGAGGCATCAGAAAATAGTTTATCGACTTTTTCGGTCGCATCCTGACAAGCTTTCGTTGAGGCGTCGATGACCGAGGTTGCAGAAGCAATGGAATCTTGCTGAGCCTTTGAGAAAGCGTCAACAATCTTCTGAATTGCATCTTCAGAAAGGGATGACTGAGTAGTGGAAGAGGAGGCGATGAGCAAGTCAATCTTATCATGAAGCTCCTTGAGATGTCGCTTGGTTACGGGAGCATCGTCATCGTCATCACTCTGAACTTGAAACGGAATGTAGTAGACCGATTCAAACTTCATATCCTCTCCTCTCCTTCTGAAGCATGATCAGGAGAGGGTGGGGGTGGTGAAGCTGGTGGAGCTAAAGTATGGGTAGGTTCGGGTTGGGTTGTTTCGGGCGTTGGTGTAGGTTCGGGTGCTTTTGTGGTTTCAGGTGCTGGAGTGGGTTTGGGTGCAGCAATATGAACCCCCGTATCAGATACGTTGGCTCTAACATCTGCAGTGGATGTTGTGGTTGCTTCGGTGAATATTGGTGTTGGTATGGGGATCAAAGTGGATGGTATTGAAGTAGTGGAGGTTATGGGGGGAATAGAAAAAGGAATGGTTCTAGGTGGAGAATTAATGGGAGAAGTAGAGACATGAATCTCTGGGGTAGGAGATCTGGGTGGAGTGTTGCCTCGTGGAGATTCGTCGGAATCCGAACTCTTACCCTCAGACTCGCTTGAGGAGGAAGCGATGATCAGCTTTCGCTTGGGCTGAGTTTTTCGGCGCTTTTGCTGCGGAGACTGAGCAGCCTTGGTTGGTTTCCTCTTCTTTGGAGAAGGGCCTTTAGCCCCTTTCGCCACCTGTTTCCCTTTATCAGCCTTCTTGCCTCTTGGAGCAGGCTTGTCGGCGTCATGAATGGACTTCAACATCTCCGGAGTGAGATCCCTCGGACCAGAACGCTTGAATTCTTTGTATGTTCTGATAATCCGGCTATCAGCAGGAACGTCGCCATACATAGTTTCCGGAATGGAACCGTTGAATGGAAACTTGGAAGCGTCCGAGACAATGATCTTCGTGGTATCGAATGTACCAATCGAAGACATTGGAGCACCAGCGACAATGGGGACGTGGTACTTGTCCATCACCCATTTCGTGATCAAGGTCCAGAACCTAGCGTAAGAAACCTCTGAATGCCTGGAAGTGGAGGAGAGACTCTGGATAAGCTGTTGCCATAGAACAGACCCATAATCTACATTGATGCCATTTTAGATTCCATACATTATTGATAAAAATAACCGACTGGCACCATCAGATCCAACACTTCATTCAGAAATCCCTTTGAATAGAACAGTAAACATTCCGTTCCACTGTGGAGGTAGGCACGACTTCTTGAACTTCGCGATTGAAGTAAGCAGCTCCGTATAACCCATGTTGTAAAACATGTTGAACAAGTGCCCTAGTGGAATCGTCTCAGGGTTAACCCTCGTAGAATCAAGTTCACACCCTAACAGGGAGCAAAACCTTTGCTTTGAAATTGAGGCTTTGTGCTGAAAAACATCAAAGAAGAGTCTGTCAACAGCCTTGTCATAATGAGCAGTCGCAAAGATTTGCGACAAGAACTCCATCGGAACAGATTCAGCTCTTGTAAGTGCAGGAGCGATCGGAGAAAACTTCAAGCACTCGATAATGGGGAACATGAAGGCATCGTAAGCTTGGGGAGTTAAATCAATGATGAGGCTTTGTTGTGGGCGAATGGGTAGTATGTGGGATGTTGCGTGAACAGAAGAAGAATCTGTCATTGCTTGAATAGAGTGGAGAAGATGATGAACAGGCAAGTATTAAGGAATTTTTGCTCTCTTGGAATTTTAATTGCGGTAAAGAGGTAAATGAAGGATTATGTTGCCTTTTATACTGGGGATCTAGGAGAGAGAAAGATCTTCCCAAATCTTCAATTGAAAATCGAAGGGTTTTCCGGAATTGACTGATGCGTGACAGTTGGGGTAGCCGATGATCACACATGAGAGAGAGTGTCAGACCCCTAAAAACACGCCTCCCATCAAGCGCCGTTTGGATATGAACCGTTTCAGATTCACACGCGCCCCTTCTGCGCCATTTGGAGATGAGACGGTTTCAATTCGCACGCTTTCCCTTTTGCGCCGTTTGAAATCAAATCGATTAAAC
The DNA here is from genome assembly GCF_002870075.4 of Lactuca sativa. Classification (NCBI taxonomy): domain Eukaryota; kingdom Viridiplantae; phylum Streptophyta; class Magnoliopsida; order Asterales; family Asteraceae; genus Lactuca; species Lactuca sativa. The sequence continues at coordinate 63,072,410 of NC_056627.2, read as the reverse complement.
TCCCGCCTAAGTCAGCAAGGCTTCATCTTATCCCTTTAAATTGTAACAACTTCTTTTGAAAAATCCCCCACGTGGATTAAAATCAACCACAACCTTTAATCAACCATTAATCCAATGAAAATGCCTGTATTTATTAGAACATGAATTTTGGAAAATCAAAGATTTTCGTGCTAAGGGTGTAAAAGAAAAGAAATAAAGCAATACTTTTTAGGGAAAAAATGTGATGTCAATAAAGACACGAAACAAATGATCCCGGGCACGAATCTCTTCCTCCAAAGTCAAGAGAGACCTTAAAGTGTTTGTGTGGTTTCCCGTTGAATAACGATCAAACACTTATTAAGAAGTGTTGAAAGGCTCCTTTTAACTAGGCTCATTAGGGTGGCTTTCGCTTCGATTCAACATTCCTAATCTTGATATAAGATAGAAAGTGAAAGAAGTACTTGTGAGACCGGTGTAGTCTGTTGAACAAGTAGGTAGGGAATAATTTAAACTGACTGGGAATATAAAATCTCAAAAAAAAATTAAAACTGGATCCCAAGGGAAGAAATGTTATTGGTTGTAACAATTTCATAGGAATCACACAAAAGAAAAAAACTTGAGATAGCATTAAGATACATCCGTCAATTCAATGGTGAAAACTAGAGCAAATTAATTGTTCACCGTCAAGTCGTATTGGGTATTGAATTTTGGGTTTCACTTAGCTCATAGTGGCACGAAACTAAGATCATGAACACAGTTATTGTGTAACCATAAACCTCAGTGGTAATTTCTGAGAGTCTCAAGGGTTACGTTTGTGAAACGATTGTGATGGAGAAATGAAATGTAGATGGTGTAAGAAATCAAAGTACCTCTGCTGCAAAAAATAGGACCAAGCAGAAAACTCTTATCTCATGTGAGAAGAGAGTTAGGTAGCTCATGATTAGAATAAATGTGATAGCCTAATTGGGAATACAAGGTTTGTGTATACCAAGTCATTAAGGCTATTATTCAGAATCAGGTGAGGCTTTGTACACATACAGCAGCATGCTTCTAGGGACACTTAGCTAATTTCAACAATTTCCCCATAAACGAACACACAAATAAAATTAAAGCCAAAAAGAAAACAAAGAATAAAATATTTTTGGAGTTTTTGTAAATAAAAAAAACAAAGAAAAAATAATTTTGGAACCGAACCCGAGCGTTCGGTCTATTTCGGTTGTGAAAAACTTTGGAACCGAACCCGAGCGTTCGGTCTATTTCGGGTGAGAAAATTTTTGAAACCAAACCCGAACGTTCGGTCTATTTCAGTTACCAAAGAAAATAGATTTTCAAAAAGAGAATAGTTTCGACAATAAGAGAAATGCATTTGGAACAATTATACAAAAGATTTACAACCAAGAAAACTACCTTTGATTGAGGAGCGAAAACCAGATGATTCAACCGAACCCGAGCATTCGGTTCATTTCGGTACATTAGTGCAAGACCCGAACCCGAACGTTCGGTCTATTTCGCTTTTTACGTTTGAGTATGAGAGGTAATTTTTGGTACGGACTCCGATTCCATCATGCCTAGCCCTTGTAGAATTTTGTTAAACGACGCTTCAGGAAGAGCTTTGGTGAAGATGTCAGCCAGTTGATCAGTGGTTCGAACAAAATGAATTTCAACGTTCCCATCTTCCACATGATCTTTAATGAAGTGATACCTCAGTGCTATGTGCTTGGTCTTGGAGTGTTGCACTGGGTTATGACAGATCCTAATTGCACTCTCAGAGTCACAATATAGTGGGATCTTTTTCATATTGAGTCCATAGTCCCGGAGTTGACTTTGGATCCAAATCACTTGAGAAGTACACGAGGCAGCTGCAATGTATTCCGCTTCAGCCATAGACAAAGACATACAAGTTTGTTTCTTTGATTGCCAGCTAACCAACTTCCCGTCAAGGAATTGGCAGCCTCCCGTGGTGCTTTTCCTGTCTAGTCCACAACCTCCAAGGTCTGCATCTGAGTAGGCTTGAACGAAGAAGCCTGAGTTGGATGGATACCATAGGCCTAAAGAGGTAGTTCGCTTGAGATAACGGAGTATGTTCTTCACTGAAAGCATATGAGGTTCACGTGGATTCGCCTGAAATCTAGCACAGTAGCATACAAAGAACATTATATCAGGCCTGCTAGCAGTAAGATACATCAGAGAGCCGATTATCTGGCGATATAGCGTAATATCAACTGCTGGCTTATCCAAGGATGGAGTGAGCTTGGTGCCGAACGCCATTGGAACTTTAACCTTCGAATCTCCCATCATGCAAATTTTGCAAGGAGAGTCTTAGTGTAAGCCTCCTGATTAATAAAGATGCCTTCGGGTCCCTATGTAATATTTAAACCAAGGAAAAACTTAATTGGACCCATTGAGCTCATTTCAAATTTACTCTCCATCAGCTTTCTGAATTCATCCGTTAAGCTAGGATTCGTTGAGCCAAAGATGATATCATCGACGTAAATTTGAACAATCATAAGGTGGTTACCTTCCTTCTTACGAAAGAAGGTTGGGTCAACCGAACCTTGTTTGAATTTGGACATCTTTAAAAACTTGGTAAGCGTTTCATACCATGCTCTCGGAGCTTGTTTCAGTCCATATACAGCTTTGTCCAAAATGTAACAATGATTGGGGTACCTTTCATTGATGAATCCAGGAGGTTGCTCCACGTACACGGTTTCTTCGAGTTCTCTATTTAGAAATGCACACTTGACATCCATTTGGTAGACTTTAAAGTTTTTGTGTGCAGCATAGGCAAGAAATATTCTAACAGATTCCAGCCTAGCTACAGGAGCAAAAGTTTCTTCATAGTCAATTCCTTCCTCCTGAAAGTATCCTTTCACCACCAAACGCGCTTTGTTTCGTATCACGTTGCCTTCCTTGTCCATTTTATTTCTGAAGACCCATTTGAGACCAACAACTGAGACATCTTGAGGAGTTGGAATGAGGCGCCAAACTTTATTCCTTTCGAATTCATTCAATTCATCTTGCATAGCTTGAACCCAATCGGAGTGATCAAGATCAGTGTTAACTGTCTTTGGTTCAACTTTTGAGACGAAGGAGTTAAACATACAGAATTCTACTTTTGAAAATAAGGAAGTTTGTTTTGCCTTAAGTTGTGATCGGGTCAGAACCTTTTCAGAGATATTACCGACAACCTAGGAGACAGGATGATCTCTGGTCCATTTGACAAGAGGAGGGTAATTTGGATCATAGGATGGATCCAATTCAGCGTTTACCATCTCTTCTAGTTCAAATTGACTGTCATCGTCATAAAGCATATCGACATTCTCCTCCTCGACAGATAAACTTTCAGATATGTCTTGATTTTCTTGAGCTACAGGGGTTTCGGGAGGTATCGAGCTTTCGGGTGTTGACGCACCTTCAGGTGGTGTAGCACTTTCGGGTGTTATAGCACCTTCGGGTGGTGTACCACTTTCGGGTGTTGTAGTACCCTCGGGTGGTGTAACACTTTCGGGTGTTGAAGCACCTTCGGGTACTGCTGATCGTTCGGGAGTAGCTTGAGAACTGTCCTCCCCCTCAACATGTGAACTCTTCTGTAATGAAGAAGATGGATCCTCCCCCTCGATTGAAGCATTGTGCTGTAGAGGTTCTTTGGAACAAGATCCTCCTTCATTCATTTGTTTGGCAGCATCTTCGATGAGTTGCTTCAAATGATCTACTTTATTGTCTGCTGCACTGACTTCCGAGAGAGTAGCCTTTTCTGGTTCATCAAATAACTCGACAAACTTCTCAAATAGATTTGTGATCGAGGCTGTGACTTGGCCTGTTTGAGGAAAGATTTCTCCAACTGTGTCTTCGTTGGCCTTTAGCTTTTTGACATAGCTATCATCAAAAGTCACGTAATAAGTGATGGGTTTTGAGCATTCTAACACTTCCTAAGTGTACATGCAACCCTAATAACCTTGGATCTATGTTTGTCTAATTATCATGCAAAGTTGAATTCCAAGGTTATATTCCTATCTAGCATACATGGGGAACAATTTTAACTTCAATCATAGATAGAATAACTTACCTTGTTGTTGATTGTGTTCCTTGAAACCTTGTGAGCCTAGCACCCCAAGTGTGATGCCTCAAATGCTTCACACAACACCAAATGCTCTTGGAAAGACTCTTGAGATAACACACACTTCTCAAAATCGGCCAAGCCCTCTAGTTTCTTAGTGTTCAACTTGTGTTGCACTTGTGTAGCCAATTTTGTGGAGAATGGGACTCTTATATAGTGTTGGCACATCTAGGGTTACACCATGTAAACCCTAATGTGTCATGACTCTTCATTTCCATGACCCATGGGTTTGTAACTCCCATGGAGAATCCATGGAGCATCCTATGGGTAGAACCCAACTTGATAATCCATGGAGCCTCTTAGCCCACTATACAAGATATGAACCCATATATTTAATTAGTTATCCTTTGATCACTTAATTAATTCTAAATTAATTCTTTGATCAACTAATCAAATAATATTATTAATATATTAGAACTTATAATATATTAATAATCTCCAAGTGTTATTTCTCTCATTTAGTCTATCCAATTGCATGGTGCCATGCAACCCAAATGGACCATGCCGGGTCGGGTCAAGTACAAGCCCGAAATAGTTATGGACTTAGACACCTTATCCAACAGTCTCCCACTTGGATAAGTCTAATAACTATATCTCTAGTACTTCAGGAACCGACCGGCAATCGTAGCTCTTTCAAGGTCTCTCAGAACTGAGAAGATGATGATACGCCATTTAAGATAAGTGATCATATAATCCTCTGTTCTAGATATCAGCCGGACAAATACATGGAACACGTCTTGCTTATTGTCCATCATTTGTTTCCCGATTTCCGATTTGTTTGACATAGAACTTAATTGAACACATCAACTTAGTTCTGACCGGGCCCGGTACATGGGTCAAAACAAAATCATCGAGGGGCCCAGATATCAGCTTCTAATCCAAGAAGGAACAGATAAACTTCGACTCATATGTTTGTTCTACCACTTATTGAATTACACACAAAAGTACGTTTTATAACATCGAGTTACCAATGCCTTTTCGTACAGTCAATGCATAACCAACTTGTAAGTAACAAATCATATCTCTAGGTTTGAAGACTTATATGATATTACCGTCTCACGATCACTCGAGATAGAATTCCATGAAGTGATTCCAGTGAGCGTGGGTTGAATCCAATGCTCAGAACTTATGAGCACTCATGATTGTTGTAGCCTTGTCCAAGACCTCTACAACCAAACATGACAGTCTTGATTCATATCTACTTCCAACATATGACCGACTGTGGAGGTTTGAATAATATGTTATACCAAACAAAATTATTCTGGAAGTCAAAACATGCAAAAGAAATATAGTAAACGATTGACAAGAGATAGCAACACTTTACTCATAAATAAAACATGTTTTATTCATCATCTAATGTCAATTACACTTTACAAATTTCGAGATTATCTAACTACTAAATCTAATATCATCCTTCAGCCCTATGCTCCGAGCATGCTGAAGATGCTTAACCCGAGTCAATCCCTTTGTGAGGGGATCTGCCGGATTCTCATCTGATGATACCCTCTTTGCCACGAGGTGTCCTTCTTCGATCCGATGTCTAATGAAATGGTATTTTCTGTCGATGTGTCTGGATCTCCCATGATCCCTTGGTTCCTTGGCTAAGGCAACAGCACTTTCACTATCACAGAATATTTCCATTGGCTCTTTAATAGCTGGTACAACTCCAAGGTCTCCAATGAAGTTCTTCAGCCATATCGCCTCCTTTGCTGCTTCACTAGCTGCAATATACTCTGATTCACAAGTAGAATCTGCCACTGTCTCTTGCTTGGAACTCTTCCAAGAAATTGCTCCTCCGTTTAGGGTAAAGACCCAGCCCGACTGAGAGAGGAAATTATCCCTATCAGTCTAGAAGCTAGCATCACTATACCCTACAACTCTCAAGTCACCACTCCCACCGAGGGTAAGAACCCAGTCCTTAGTCCTCCGCAGGTACTTGAGGATATTCTTTACCACAGTCCAGTGTGCCTTGCCAGGGTTCGCCTGAAATCTGCTAACCATGCTCAAGGCAAAAGCTACATCGGGTCGAGTACACGTCATAGCATACATGATCGATCCTACAGCCGAAGCATAAGGTGTTCGACTCATTTCTGCTATCTCAGCCTCAGTGCTAGGGCTTTGTGTCTTACTCAACCTGGTGTTACTCTGGATGGGTAACTCTCCTTTCTTGGAGTCCTGCATGCTGAATCTCTTCAGCACCTTATCCAAGTAGGTACTCTGACTAAGTCCAATTAGTCTTTTACTCCGATCTCTCAAGATTCTTATCCCTAGAATATAGGCAGCTTCACCAAGGTCCTTCATAGCGAAACACTTCCCAAGCCAGGACTTTACTTCCTGCAGGGTTGGAATGTCGTTTCCTATGAGTAGTATGTCATCCACATACAATACCAAAAAGCTAACTATACTCCCACTAGCCTTGACATACACACAAGATTCATCTTCACTCCTAGAAAAGCCAAATTCCTTGACCTTTTCATCAAAGCAAAGATTCCATCTGCGAGGTGCTTGCTTCAAACCATAAATGGATTTCTCAAGCTTACACACTCTATTAGGGTACTCGTTGCTGACAAAACCCTCTGGCTGACTCATGTAAACATCTTCAGCCAACTTTCCATTAAGGAAAGCGGTTTTGACATCCATCTGCCATATTTCATAGTCATGAAATGTAGCTATGGCTAACAGAACCCGAATAGACTTAATCTTGGCTACCGGAGAAAAGGTCTCATCATAATCCACTCCAGGAATTTGAGAGAAGCCCTTTGCAACCAGTCTAGCCTTATAAGTGTGTACTTTACCATCCATGTCGGTCTTCTTCTTGAAGACCCATTTGCACCCTACTGTCTTACGACCTGGTACATTTTCAACCAAGTTCCAAACTTGATTGTCATACATGGATTGTATCTCGCTATCCATAGCCTCTTTCCATTTAGCAGACTCGGGGCCTGCCATGGCTTCCTCGTAGCTGTTAGGGTCATCTTGACTTACTAGTGTCTCATCACTAATAAGTGTCTCACCTTCTGCAGTAATATGGAATCCATAGTAATGCTCAGGTGCACTCCTAACTCTCGTGGAACGTCTCAGAGGTACAGATTTGTCAATTGGCTCAACAGGAGTTTCCTCCTCAAGTTGAGGGCTAGAGTTTGAAGTTCCTTCACCGCTTGATTCTCGAATTTCTTCAAGATCAATTTGTCTCCCACTGTCTCCTTGGCTTATAAATTCTCTCTCTCGAAAGACTCCTCTTCTTGCTACAAAGACCACATTGTCACTAGGTCTGTAGAAGAGGTAACCAAAGGATCGCCGTGGGTAACCGATGAAAATACACCTCTCGCTTCGAGGTTCGAGCTTATCATGAGTCTCGCGTCTCACGAAAGCCTCGCAACCCCAAATCTTGATGTGGTCTAGTTTAGGTACTTTACCAGTCCACATCTCGTGAGGAGTTTTGGTAACTTTCTTAGTAGGGACTAGATTAAGAATATGGGCGGCAGTCTCTAAGGCATACCCCCAGAACGAGATTGGTAGCGTAGCTCGACTCATCATGGAACGAACCATATCTAACAAGGTTCGATTACGCCTCTCAGCCACACCATTCAACTGTGGTGTCCTGGGAGGTGTCAATTGTGAGACTATCCCACATTGCCTTAGATAGTCGAGGAACTCTGAACTAAGATACTCACCACCACGATCGGATCGAAGCATCTTAATGTTCCTGCCCAATTGATTCTCGACTTCCTGTTTAAATTCCTTAAACCTCTCGAAAGTCTCTGACTTATGCTTGATCAAGTAGACATATCCATATCTACTATAATCATCAGTAAAAGTCAAATAATAACGATTAGCATCCCTTGTGGCACGTTTGAATGGTCCACACACATCCGTGTGTATAAGGTCCAACAAACCTTCACCCCTCTCACACGAACCTGTGAAGGGTGACTTTGTCATTTTTCCAAGTAAGCATGATTCGCAACTATCATTTGACTTTAGGTCAAACGACTCCAAGACTCCATCCTTTTGGAGTTGGCCTATGCGTTTCTTGCTTATATGTCCAAGACGACAATGCCATAAGGATGCTTTATCCAAGTTATTATTAGTAGAATCAATACACAAAACATTATTTCCTAAGTTATCAACAACAGATACAGCTTCATACACACCATCACAAGGTAATGCTTTAAAATAAAGAATATTATTAAAGAAAGCATCAATAGAACCAACTTCATTATTAAATGAAAAGGTAAACCCTTGTTTGTACAAAGCATGAAAGGAAATAATATTTCTTGCCATTCCTGGCGAATAACAACACTTATTCAAATCTAAACTAAACCCACTACTTAGCGATAAAGTATAAACTCCAATGTTGGTAATAGGTATAGCTTTCCTATTCCCCATGATCAAGTTTATCCTTCCTTGCTCCACATCCTCACTTCTTCTTAGTCCCTGCAAGTCACAACAAATATGAATACCACAACCGGTATCAAGGACCCAAGAAGTAGAATGGGGTGAGTTATTAGAAATGATAGTGTAAATACCTGCATGGTTGGGTTTAACTTTCCCATCCTTCACATCTTGCTGGTATTTTGGGCAGTTCCGCTTCCAATGAGCTTTTTCATGGCAATAGAAGCATTCAGCCTCTTTTGGGTCAGAAGAAGGAGTAATGAAACCTTTCTTGGTTCCACTTGAAGAAGAGCCATCAAGGGTCCGAGCCTTGGTACCCTTAGAAGAGCTCTTTCTCTTCCTCCCTCGACTTTTCCCGATTGCCAAAACCGGAGTAGAGTTTTGAGTAGGAGTGATAGCAACCGACTTCCCCTGAAGACCTGATTCTGCGGTCTTGAGAAGTCCCTGAAGTTTGCTGAGGGTGACTTCTTCCTTGTTCATGTGATATGTCATGCGGAATTGATCATAGCACGATGGTAAGGAATGCAAAATAATATCTATTGCAAGATCCTCCGGGAAGTTCACATTAAGCTTCAGCAAACGATCCACATACCTTTGCATTTTCTGCATGTGGCTCGTGACGGATTCCCCGTCCTTCATCATGGTTGTTATCATGGAGCAGATGATTTCATACCTCTCTTGTCTTGCACTTTGATGGTATCTTTCCATCAAATCTTGGTGCATGTCATAAGGGTAGAAATCCTCATAAGACTTTTGGAGTTCTGCTGTCATCGTGGCCATCATGATGCAAGCTATTTTCGTAGCATCCGTTTCATGTGTCCGAAATTCAGCGATCTCCTGAGGAGTTGCAGTGGACTCATCAATCTCCTTAAGCTCCTTGTCAAGGACATATTCTTTGTCCTCGTAGCGGGTAATCATCCTGATGTTTCTGATCCACTCATTGAAGTTGGATCCATCAAAGGTGACTTTCCCACACAAGTTCATAAGGGTAAAGGAGCCATTAGGATTAGAGCCAGAAGCATTGTTGAAAGACATCTGAAGGAAAGAGGACAAGATTAGTTTAGATAAGAGAGTCCTTAATAAAACACCCAAATGTAATATTAAGGCTAGGATCCAATCACAATATAATATAACTTAGAAGAGGTATGCCGTAATCTAAGCTATATCATATTTGAAAGGTAGGTGAATGACGATTCACCAATTTCCACCACGAAAACCGCAATATTTTAGTATTAGGTTTTGAATGGTTCTTAGAAATTCCTAGATTCTTTGAGATTCAATGAACTTTTCAAAGGCATGTTTCAATCTCGAGTGTGCCCTCCAAGTTTTGTGACTGGGATACCGAGGATCACAAAACGAGGTGTGAAGTAACCATGCAAATCACTTGGTACCCTTAAAGTTTATCACTCAATCGATGTGCCGGTTAACCACACACGCTCCATCGATACTATAATAAACCCTAAGTCACCCTTTACCTACCTTGTTAAGTCCAAGTTAGTGTTCCGGTTAACCACACACGCTCCACCAACGACTTAATCAAAGTGTAAAGTGTAATTTCATGGAATAGCACCTTATTCACATTTTTCCTAAAGTAACTAAGATTGGGAATTTAATAAAACATTTAGTTACTTTATAATATTCATCATACTTTGAATGAGAATTAATAAGTCCTTGTCTTACCCGTTCGGCTAACGACCCTCCACCGATCAAGCAAGTGGTGGGTGAGAGTGGACACCCATTAAGTCACCATTTTATAGGCAACAACCTTATACCCACCTTATAGACCGGCTTCGTGAATGAGGCGTACTAGCGGTAAGACGACTTTGTTCTTATACATATATATATAATTATTAAATCATAATAATATAAGTATAAGGGTTGAATTTTAACTTTTAAAATTCTAGGGGTTGGAACTAAAGTTTTAACTTAACTTTACTTGTTCCAAAACTTGAGGGCAAGTTTTGTAAACTTTCAAAACTTTTCATTTCTTGTAACTTATGAGTTTATTAGAGTAATAAAATGAGGACTTTTCATTTTTCCTAACTCTTGTGTTCTTTTAATGGTTTTTAATCCAAGAGACTTTTGGTTTTCCATAACTTGAGGACAAGTTATGGACTCCATTAAAACACATTATGATCATGAATTAATCTACCACATAGGTTACAAATAATTCCTATGATCATCTAAACATCATAAGAACAAGAATATGAATATGAACACTTTCAAGAATCAAAATCACATTTAATCTTTGTAATTTTGATAACTAGTTGTTGTAAATGAGTTAGAAAAGACATTACACCTTCTAAAATAAGTTTTCAAGTACCAAAACATTTTAGGGTAATGATTCTAATTCATTTCCAGCAACTCAAGTCGAAATTCTGCACTCTGTCGACCCTACTCGCCGAGTGCATAAACCTACTCGCCGAGTAGGTTGAAGATACACATGAACTCGACGAGTCCTCCCCATGGACTCGCCGAGTCCATCAGTCAGACAGCAGAATTTTCGACTTTCTTCAACTTTTAAGCACAAATAACAAACAAACAAGCCTAGGCTCTGATACCACTGATGGGTTTTGAGCATTCTAACACTTCCTAAGTGTACATGCAACCCTAATAACCTTGGATCTATGTTTGTCTAATTATCATGCAAAGTTGAATTCCAAGGTTATATTCCTATCTAGCATACATGGGGAACAATTTTAACTTCAATCATAGATAGAATAACTTACCTTGTTGTTGATTGTGTTCCTTGAAACCTTGTGAGCCTAGCACCCCAAGTGTGATGCCTCAAATGCTTCACACAACACCAAATGCTCTTGGAAAGACTCTTGAGATAACACACACTTCTCAAAATCGGCCAAGCCCTCTAGTTTCTTAGTGTTCAACTTGTGTTGCACTTGTGTAGCCAATTTTGTGGAGAATGGGACTCTTATATAGTGTTGGCACATCTAGGGTTACACCATGTAAACCCTAATGTGTCATGACTCTTCATTTCCATGACCCATGGGTTTGTAACTCCCATGGAGAATCCATGGAGCATCCTATGGGTAGAACCCAACTTGATAATCCATGGAGCCTCTTAGCCCACTATACAAGATATGAACCCATATATTTAATTAGTTATCCTTTGATCACTTAATTAATTCTAAATTAATTCTTTGATCAACTAATCAAATAATATTATTAATATATTAGAACTTATAATATATTAATAATCTCCAAGTGTTATTTCTCTCATTTAGTCTATCCAATTGCATGGTGCCATGCAACCCAAATGGACCATGCCGGGTCGGGTCAAGTACAAGCCCGAAATAGTTATGGACTTAGAAACCTTATCCAACAATAAGTCTCTTCTATTTTTCTTGATCGCTTGTTTAATACCCTGTACGCTTTAGAAGTGAGAGAATAGCCCAGAAATATCCCTTCATCGGCTTTGACATCGAACTTGTTACGGTGTTCTTTAGAATTGAAGACGAAGCACCGTGAGCCGAACACGTGGAAAAATTTGACATTTGGCTTCGTGTTGTTGATGATCTCATAAGGAGTGAGAGTGAATCTCTTATTGAGATATGACCTGTTCTGCGTAAAACAAGTTGCAGCAATAGCATCAGCCCAAAAATATAAAGGTAAAGAAGCAAAACTTAGCATGGTTCGGGCCCCCTCACACAAAGATCGGTTTCGTCTTTCGACAATCCCGTTTTGTTGAGGAGTGTAGGGAGCTGAGAAGTTATGACTGGTTCCTTTGTCGGTCAAGAATTCTTCGAATTCTTTGTTTTTGAACTCCAGTCCATTGTCGCTCCGGATGTTGTGTACGACTTTCTTCAGCTGCACTTCAACCTGC